>NC_086116.1:8845197-9149762 GCF_963921235.1 Mobula hypostoma
ATGATGAAAGTCACTGATCACGGATGTTGAAAGTCACTGATCACCGATGCTGAAAGTCATTGATCACGGATTCTGAAAGTCACTGATCACGGATGTTGAAAGTCACTGATCACGGATGCTGAAAGTCACTGATCACGTTTGCTGAAAGTCACTGATCACGGATGCTGGAAGTCAGTGATCACGGATGCTGTAAGTCACTGATCACGGATGCTGAAAGTCACTGATCACGGATGCTGTAAGTCACTGATCACGGATGCTGGAAGTCACTGATCACGGATGCTGAAAGTCACTGATCACGGATGTTGAAAGTCACTGATCACGGATGTTGAAAGCCACTGATCACGAATGTTGAATGTCAGTGATCACGGATGCTGAAAGTCACTGATCACGGCTGTTGAAAGTCAGTGATCACGGATGCTGTAAGTCACTGATCACGGATGCTGAAGTCATTGATAACGGATGTTGAAAGTCACTGATCACGGATGCTGAAAGTCACTGATCACGAATGCTGAAAGTCACTGATCATCACGGATGCTGAAAGTCACTGCTCACGGATGCTGAAAGTCACTGATCACGGATGCTGAAAATCACTGATCACGGATGCTGGAAGTCACTGATCACGGATGCTGAAAGTCACTGATCACGGATGCTGAAAGTCACTGATCACGGGTGCTGAAGTCACTGATAACGGATGTTGAAAGTCACTGATCACGGATGCTGAAAGTCACTGATCACGTTTGCTGAAAGTCACTGATCACGGATGCTGGAAGTCACTGATCACGGATGCTGTAAGTCACTGATCACGGATGCTGAAAGTCACTGATCACGGATGCTGTAAGTCACTGATCACGGATGCTGGAAGTCACTGATCACGGATGCTGAAAGTCACTGATCAAGGATGCTGAAGTCACTGATAACGGATGTTGAAAGTCACTGATCACGGATGCTGAAAGTCACTGATCACGAATGTTGAAAGTTACTTATCACGGATGCTGAAAGTCACTGATCACGGATGCTGGAAGTCACTGATCACGGATGCTGCAAGTCATTGATCACGGATGTTGGAAGTCACTGATGACGGATGCTGGAAGTCACTGATCACGGCTGTTGAAAGTCATTGATCACGAATGCTGAAAGTCACTGATCACGGATGCTGAAAGTCACTGATTACGGATGTTGAAAGTCACTGATCACGGATGCTGGAAGTCACTGATCACGGATGCTGGAAGTCATTGATCACGGATGCTGGAAGTCACTGATCACGGATGTTGAAATTCACTGATCACGGATGTTGAAATTCACTGATCACTGATGCTGAAAGTCACTGATCATCACGGATGCTGGAAGTCACTGATCACGGATGTTGAAAGTCACTGATCACGGATGTTGTAAGTCACTGCTCACGGATGCTGGAAGTCACTGATCACGGATGCTGTAAGTCACTGATCACGGATGCTGAAAGTCACTGATCACGGATGCTGTAAGTCACTGATCACGGATGCTGGAAGTCACTGATCACGGATGCTGAAAGTCACTGATCAAGGATGCTGAAGTCACTGATAACGGATGTTGAAAGTCACTGATAACGGATGTTGAAAGTCACTGATCATGGATGCTGAAAGTCACTGATCACGAATGTTGAAAGTTACTGATCACGGATGCTGAAAGTCACTGATCACGGATGCTGGAAGTCACTGATCACGGATGCTGCAAGTCATTGATCACGGATGTTGGAAGTCACTGATGACGGATGCTGGAAGTCACTGATCACGGCTGTTGAAAGTCATTGATCACGAATGCTGAAAGTCACTGATCACGGATGCTGAAAGTCACTGATTACGGATGTTGAAAGTCACTGATCACGGATGCTGGAAGTCACTGATCACGGATGCTGGAAGTCATTGATCACGGATGCTGGAAGTCACTGATCACGGATGTTGAAATTCACTGATCACGGATGTTGAAATTCACTGATCACTGATGCTGAAAGTCACTGATCATCACGGATGCTGGAAGTCACTGATCACGGATGTTGAAAGTCACTGATCACGGATGTTGTAAGTCACTGCTCACGGATGCTGGAAGTCACTGATCACAGATGATGAAAGTCACTGATCACGGATGTTGAAAGTCACTGATCACCGATGCTGAAAGTCATTGATCACGGATTCTGAAAGTCACTGATCACGGATGTTGAAAGTCACTGATCACAGATGCTGAAAGTCACTGATCACGTTTGCTGAAAGTCACTGATCACGGATGCTGGAAGTCAGTGATCACGGATGCTGTAAGTCACTGATCACGGATGCTGAAAGTCACTGATCACGGATGCTGTAAGTCACTGATCACGGATGCTGGAAGTCACTGATCACGGATGCTGAAAGTCACTGATCACGGATGTTGAAAGTCACTGATCACGGATGTTGAAAGCCACTGATCACGAATGTTGAATGTCAGTGATCACGGATGCTGAAAGTCACTGATCACGGCTGTTGAAAGTCAGTGATCACGGATGCTGTAAGTCACTGATCACGGATGCTGAAGTCATTGATAACGGATGTTGAAAGTCACTGATCACGGATGCTGAAAGTCACTGATCACGAATGCTGAAAGTCACTGATCATCACGGATGCTGAAAGTCACTGCTCACGGATGCTGAAAGTCACTGATCACGGATGCTGAAAATCACTGATCACGGATGCTGGAAGTCACTGATCACGGATGCTGAAAGTCACTGATCACGGATGCTGAAAGTCACTGATCACGGGTGCTGAAGTCACTGATAACGGATGTTGAAAGTCACTGATCTCGGATGCTGAAAGTCACTGATCACGTTTGCTGAAAGTCACTGATCACGGATGCTGGAAGTCACTGATCACGGATGCTGTAAGTCACTGATCACGGATGCTGAAAGTCACTGATCACGGATGCTGTAAGTCACTGATCACGGATGCTGGAAGTCACTGATCACGGATGCTGAAAGTCACTGATCAAGGATGCTGAAGTCACTGATAACGGATGTTGAAAGTCACTGATCACGGATGCTGAAAGTCACTGATCACGAATGTTGAAAGTTACTGATCACGGATGCTGAAAGTCACTGATCACGGATGCTGGAAGTCACTGATCACGGATGCTGCAAGTCATTGATCACGGATGTTGGAAGTCACTGATGACGGATGCTGGAAGTCACTGATCACGGCTGTTGAAAGTCATTGATCACGAATGCTGAAAGTCACTGATCACGGATGCTGAAAGTCACTGATTACGGATGTTGAAAGTCACTGATCACGGATGCTGGAAGTCACTGATCACGGATGCTGGAAGTCATTGATCACGGATGCTGGAAGTCACTGATCACGGATGTTGAAAGTTACTGATCACGGATGCTGAAAGTCACTGATCACGGATGCTGGAAGTCACTGATCACGGATGCTGCAAGTCATTGATCACGGATGTTGGAAGTCACTGATGACGGATGCTGGAAGTCACTGATCACGGCTGTTGAAAGTCACTGATCACGAATGCTGAAAGTCACTGATCACGGATGCTGAAAGTCACTGATTACGGATGTTGAAAGTCACTGATCACGGATGCTGGAAGTCACTGATCACGGATGCTGGAAGTCATTGATCACGGATGCTGGAAGTCACTGATCACGGATGTTGAAATTCACTGATCACGGATGTTGAAATTCACTGATCACTGATGCTGAAAGTCACTGATCATCACGGATGCTGGAAGTCACTGATCACGGATGTTGAAAGTCACTGATCACGGATGTTGTAAGTCACTGCTCACGGATGCTGGAAGTCACTGATCACAGATGATGAAAGTCACTGATCACGGATGTTGAAAGTCACTGATCACCGATGCTGAAAGTCATTGATCACGGATTCTGAAAGTCACTGATCACGGATGTTGAAAGTCACTGATCACGGATGCTGAAAGTCACTGATCACGTTTGCTGAAAGTCACTGATCACGGATGCTGGAAGTCAGTGATCACGGATGCTGTAAGTCACTGATCACGGATGCTGAAAGTCACTGATCACGGATGCTGTAAGTCACTGATCACGGATGCTGGAAGTCACTGATCACGGATGCTGAAAGTCACTGATCACGGATGTTGAAAGTCACTGATCACGGATGTTGAAAGCCACTGATCACGAATGTTGAATGTCAGTGATCACGGATGCTGAAAGTCACTGATCACGGCTGTTGAAAGTCAGTGATCACGGATGCTGTAAGTCACTGATCACGGATGCTGAAGTCATTGATAACGGATGTTGAAAGTCACTGATCACGGATGCTGAAAGTCACTGATCACGAATGCTGAAAGTCACTGATCATCACGGATGCTGAAAGTCACTGCTCACGGATGCTGAAAGTCACTGATCACGGATGCTGAAAATCACTGATCACGGATGCTGGAAGTCACTGATCACGGATGCTGAAAGTCACTGATCAAGGATGCTGAAGTCACTGATAACGGATGTTGAAAGTCACTGATCACGGATGCTGAAAGTCACTGATCACGTTTGCTGAAAGTCACTGATCACGGATGCTGGAAGTCACTGATCACGGATGCTGTAAGTCACTGATCACGGATGCTGAAAGTCACTGATCACGGATGCTGTAAGTCACTGATCACGGAGGCTGGAAGTCACTGATCATGGATGCTGAAAGTCACTGATCAAGGATGCTGAAGTCACTGATAACGGATGTTGAAAGTCACTGATCACGGATGCTGAAAGTCACTGATCACGTTTGCTGAAAGTCACTGATCACGGATGCTGGAAGTCACTGATCACGGATGCTGTAAGTCACTGATCACGGATGCTGAAAGTCACTGATCACGGATGCTGTAAGTCACTGATCACGGATGCTGGAAGTCACTGATCACGGATGCTGAAAGTCACTGATCAAGGATGCTGAAGTCACTGATAACGGATGTTGAAAGTCACTGATCACGGATGCTGAAAGTCACTGATCACGAATGTTGAAAGTTACTGATCACGGATGCTGAAAGTCACTGATCACGGATGCTGGAAGTCACTGATCACGGATGCTGGAAGTCATTGATCACGGATGTTGGAAGTCACTGATGACGGATGCTGGAAGTCACTGATCACGGCTGTTGAAAGTCATTGATCACGAATGCTGAAAGTCACTGATCACGGATGCTGAAAGTCACTGATTACGGATGTTGAAAGTCACTGATCACGGATGCTGGAAGTCACTGATCACGGATGCTGGAAGTCATTGATCACGGATGCTGGAAGTCACTGATCACGGATGTTGAAATTCACTGATCACGGATGTTGAAATTCACTGATCACTGATGCTGAAAGTCACTGATCATCACGGATGCTGGAAGTCACTGATCACGGATGTTGAAAGTCACTGATCACGGATGTTGTAAGTCACTGCTCACGGATGCTGGAAGTCACTGATCACGGATGCTGTAAGTCACTGATCACGGATGCTGTAAGTCACTGATCACGGATGCTGGAAGTCACTGATCACGGATGCTGAAAGTCCCTGATCAAGGATGCTGAAGTCACTGATAACGGATGTTGAAAGTCACTGATCACGGATGCTGAAAGTCACTGATCACGAATGTTGAAAGTTACTGATCACGGATGCTGAAAGTCACTGATCACGGATGCTGGAAGTCACTGATCACGGATGCTGCAAGTCATTGATCACGGATGTTGGAAGTCACTGATGACGGATGCTGGAAGTCACTGATCACGGCTGTTGAAAGTCATTGATCACGAATGCTGAAAGTCACTGATCACGGATGCTGAAAGTCACTGATTACGGATGTTGAAAGTCACTGATCACGGATGCTGGAAGTCACTGATCACGGATGCTGGAAGTCATTGATCACGGATGCTGGAAGTCACTGATCACGGATGTTGAAATTCACTGATCACGGATGTTGAAATTCACTGATCACTGATGCTGAAAGTCACTGATCATCACGGATGCTGGAAGTCACTGATCACGGATGTTGAAAGTCACTGATCACGGATGTTGTAAGTCACTGCTCACGGATGCTGGAAGTCACTGATCACAGATGATGAAAGTCACTGATCACGGATGTTGAAAGTCACTGATCACCGATGCTGAAAGTCATTGATCACGGATTCTGAAAGTCACTGATCACGGATGTTGAAAGTCACTGATCACGGATGCTGAAAGTCACTGATCACGTTTGCTGAAAGTCATTGATCACGGATGCTGGAAGTCAGTGATCACGGATGCTGTAAGTCACTGATCACGGATGCTGAAAGTCACTGATCACGGATGCTGTAAGTCACTGATCACGGATGCTGGAAGTCACTGATCACGGATGCTGAAAGTCACTGATCACGGATGTTGAAAGTCACTGATCACGGATGTTGAAAGCCACTGATCACGAATGTTGAATGTCAGTGATCACGGATGCTGAAAGTCACTGATCACGGCTGTTGAAAGTCAGTGATCACGGATGCTGTAAGTCACTGATCACGGATGCTGAAGTCATTGATAACGGATGTTGAAAGTCACTGATCACGGATGCTGAAAGTCACTGATCACGAATGCTGAAAGTCACTGATCATCACGGATGCTGAAAGTCACTGCTCACGGATGCTGAAAGTCACTGATCACGGATGCTGAAAATCACTGATCACGGATGCTGGAAGTCACTGATCACGGATGCTGAAAGTCACTGATCACGGATGCTGAAAGTCACTGATCACGGGTGCTGAAGTCACTGATAACGGATGTTGAAAGTCACTGATCACGGATGCTGAAAGTCACTGATCACGTTTGCTGAAAGTCACTGATCACGGATGCTGGAAGTCACTGATCACGGATGCTGTAAGTCACTGATCACGGATGCTGAAAGTCACTGATCACGGATGCTGTAAGTCACTGATCACGGATGCTGGAAGTCACTGATCATGGATGCTGAAAGTCACTGATCAAGGATGCTGAAGTCACTGATAACGGATGTTGAAAGTCACTGATCACGGATGCTGAAAGTCACTGATCACGAATGTTGAAAGTTACTGATCACGGATGCTGAAAGTCACTGATCACGGATGCTGGAAGTCACTGATCACGGATGCTGCAAGTCATTGATCACGGATGTTGGAAGTCACTGATGACGGATGCTGGAAGTCACTGATCACGGCTGTTGAAAGTCATTGATCACGAATGCTGAAAGTCACTGATCACGGATGCTGAAAGTCACTGATTACGGATGTTGAAAGTCACTGATCACGGATGCTGGAAGTCACTGATCACGGATGCTGGAAGTCAGTGATCACGGATGCTGGAAGTCACTGATCACGGATGTTGAAATTCACTGATCACGGATGTTGAAATTCACTGATCACTGATGCTGAAAGTCACTGATCATCACGGATGCTGGAAGTCACTGATCACGGATGTTGAAAGTCACTGATCACGGATGTTGTAAGTCACTGCTCACGGATGCTGGAAGTCACTGATCACAGATGATGAAAGTCACTGATCACGGATGTTGAAAGTCACTGATCACCGATGCTGAAAGTCATTGATCACGGATTCTGAAAGTCACTGATCACGGATGTTGAAAGTCACTGATCACGGATGCTGAAAGTCACTGATCACGTTTGCTGAAAGTCACTGATCACGGATGCTGGAAGTCAGTGATCACGGATGCTGTAAGTCACTGATCACGGATGCTGAAAGTCACTGATCACGGATGCTGAAAGTCACTGATCACGGATGCTGGAAGTCACTGATCACGGATGCTGAAAGTCACTGATCACGGATGTTGAAAGTCACTGATCACGGATGTTGAAAGCCACTGATCACGAATGTTGAATGTCAGTGATCACGGATGCTGAAAGTCACTGATCACGGCTGTTGAAAGTCAGTGATCACGGATGCTGTAAGTCACTGATCACGGATGCTGAAGTCATTGATAACGGATGTTGAAAGTCACTGATCACGGATGCTGAAAGTCACTGATCACGAATGCTGAAAGTCACTGATCATCACGGATGCTGAAAGTCACTGCTCACGGATGCTGAAAGTCACTGATCACGGATGCTGAAAATCACTGATCACGGATGCTGGAAGTCACTGATCACGGATGCTGAAAGTCACTGATCACGGATGCTGAAAGTCACTGATCACGGGTGCTGAAGTCACTGATAACGGATGTTGAAAGTCACTGATCACGGATGCTGAAAGTCACTGATCACGAATGTTGAAAGTTACTGATCACGGATGCTGAAAGTCACTGATCACGAATGCTGGAAGTCACTGATCACAGATGCTGCAAGTCATTGATCACGGATGTTGGAAGTCACTGATCACGGATGCTGGTAGTCACTGATCATGGATGTTGAAAGTCACTGATCACGGATGCTGGAAGTCAGTGATCACGGATGCTGAAAGTTACTGATCACGGATGCTGATAGTCACTGATCACGGATGCTGGAAGTCACTGATCACGGATGCTGGAAATCACTGATCACGGATGTTGTAAGTCACTGATCACGGATGCTGGAAGTGACTGATCACGGATGCTGGAAGTCACTGATCACGGATGTTGGAAGTAATTGATCATGGATGCTTGCAGTCCTGATGAGTGTTTCCAGAATTCTGTCTTTTATCACCTGCAATGCCTGATCCAACCACTTTAACGGGATGTTGCTCCTCAACTGTGTGGAGAAAACATTTCCTCTTTTATCAAGCTGCTTTACACACTGATCAATTTCTAGTTTTCCAGACATACACTTTAATGTGCCTCTCCGGTCCCCTCCATTCACCAGAGCTGGTGGTAGCGGCAGATACATTAAGGGCATTTAAAAGACTCTTAGATAGGCACATGGATGAGAGAAAAATGGAGGGCTATGTGTGAGGGACGAGTTAGATTGATTTTAGCATAGGTTAAAAACTCGGCACAACATCACTGGCTGAAGGGACTGTACTGTGCTGTAACGTTCTATGTTTAAATTGAACAACATATTTCAGTCAGGATAATTTGTTCCTCCCTATGCCTGTTCATCTAAACCAACTCTATTGCCACACTTCATGCTCAATCCAAGTCATTATTGAAAGCAGACACACAACATATTTCTCGCCTCAACGAAACATTCCTCCAGGAGCTCCTATAACTCAAACGAGTTCAAAGTTCAAAGTACATTTATTATCAATTATACAACCTTGAGATTTGTTTGCTTGCAGACAGCCACAAAGCAAGAAACCAGAAAAATCCCAATTAAAAAAAAGAACAACACCCTACATGCAGAGAAAGAGAAAAGAACACAACCATGCAAACAATAGAAGCAAACGACTATTTTCCAAACCAAATTGAGTCCAGAGTACCAAATCCCCAGAGAAGCCAGAGTAGGCCCAAAGCCTCGGTCTCAATTCATCAGATTAGTGGAGCAAATTGCTGCGAAGCTCACAGACACGAAGTGTGTAGCAGTGGGAACAGACTCAGCGCCACAGAGAGAGGACTGGACATCACGGAAGAGTGAGTTAAATTGTCCCGACCCTCACCTCTTGTTCTGACACCCTACCATTCCAGTCTATCTGGGCTAACGTTTAAATCGTCCAAACACTGAGTTGTGCCCCACTGGGCCATGGCACAGAGAAACGCTCTGTGCCTCGACCATACCGCCCAGTCTGAAGCTGTTCTCGACCTTGTCAAATTGGCTCGATGCATAGAACGATCCAACCTCTCACCTGGTTTAGGTGGACAGCCACCAAAACACCTCTGCATCGATTCCTCTTTGAATCGCTTGCTCCAACTCCATCTCTGACAGATACACCAACTCCATGTCTGCAACCAGCTCGAGCACGTTGCTCTCTGACCATCGCACCAGCACGGCTCATGCCTCGAATCAGTTTCGCCTCTGCTCACCTCTTCATTGTTTGCGGTGATATTTCCTGGCTTTTGAACTACCAGAAGGCCGTCGCACAACATCAGTCATGCCATCTTAAACCGGAAGGTAGAGTCCATTAAACATTTTACCTTCAGTGTTAATGTAAGTTATGTATGTTTCTTTAACAGAGCTATGACCAATTTACCAATCCAGTCGAATGATTGACTGATGTTGGCAATCTATTAGCCTACATAGACTGCCCTGGTGCCTTTTTCAAAACAGATAAAGGGACTGCTACATTATCGGAGCAGGTGGGGGTGAGGGGGTGGGGGGAAGGTTGTGTTCTTACACTTCTCTTATTTTCCATAATGTGTTGCTGTACCATCAATCAGCAAATGGGTCAAGATGTGCAAGGAGAAAAAAATGTGTTTTTTTTTCACATAAGTTCTGCTAGAGCGAGTTTAATTTGGTATCTCAAATTCTGGGGTAGTGATTTGTGAATTCTGTAAAGGCAATTTCAGTTAGTCGAACAGCCAAAACACCAGAATCACCAGGATCTAACCTAGGCCCAGAACATTGGTGCGACCACGTCAGCAGCTCTACTTCATGAGGAAGCTTGGTATGCCAATGAAGACTCCTGCAAATTTCTATAGGTGTTCGGAGAACAACGTGCTGGCTGGCTGCCACAAAGCACGGTACCGAAGCTGCAAAGTGTAAGGTCAAAAGCAGATGCAAAGGGCTGTAGGTTCAGCTAGCTTCATCAGCACCACTAGCCCCCCCCCAAACGCACACACACATGCATCCGAGGACATCTTCAAGAGCTGATGACTCAAGAAGGTGGCATCCATCCTTAGAGACCCTCACCTTTAAAGACACATATTCATCCCATTACGACCATCAGGGAGAGGTACAGGAGCCTGAAAACCCACCTCAACGTTTTAGAAACGGTTTCTTCACCTCCACCCTCATGTTCTGAATGGTTCATAACCCCATGGACACTGCCTCATCATTCCTCTTTTGCGCTATTTATCTTTTGTAACTTTCAAATTTTGAAGTATTCCACTGCCCTGCTGCTGCAAAACATGTGCCAGTGACAATAAACCCGACTCTGATCACCCAGATCTAACCGTAGATGACAACACGGAACGCTGCAAGTACCCAGCAGTCGTGGACAGACAATATTCTGGGCCAATGACCTTTCATGAGGTCTTAGGGAAATTCTGAAATGAATACATCTCACCTGTGTTCACTACAGAGAATCACAACATGTGGTACAACATGCTTTAAGTAGTAGGAACCTGGAGAGAATGAATGAAATGTCCCAGGTAGTCTCTCCCCCATCTCCCTTCTTTGTAATTTAAAACATGTCCTATTTTTGGCCTTTCCCAATTCAACCTGAACTGCTAATTGTTTTTCTCTCCCCAGATGCTGACCGAACAACCGGTATCTGCAGTATTTTCTCCTTTTATTTCAGGTTTCCAGCATCTGCGAGTTATATCGTGGCCAAATAGAAGGACATGGGAACACAGACCTATAATTCCTTTAAAGTGGCATCACAGCTGGATAGGGCCATAAAGAGAGCTTTTCACACGCTGGCCTTCATAAGTCAAAGTATTGAGCACGGGAGTTGAGATGCTATGCTGAAGTTGTATTAGATGTTGGTGAGGTCTAATTTGGAATACTGTGTGCTGTTCTGGTCACTTAACTACAGGAAATATATCTATAAGATTAAAACACTACAGACAAAATTTACAAGGATGTTTCCGGGACCTGGGAACCCAACTTAGCACTTTATTCTCTGGAGCATAAGAAAATGAGGAGAGATTTGATAGAGGTGTACAAAATTATGAGGGGTATTGAAAGGGTAAGTGCATGCAAGCTTGCAAAATTAGAAGTCAAGGGTTAAAGTGAAAAGTGATATATATTTAAGGGGAGCATGAGGGCAAACCTCTTCACTCCGAATGTGGTGTAAGTGTGGAATAAGCTGCCAGTGGATGTAATGGATGTGTGTTCAATTTCACCAGTTAAGGGAAGTTATGCTAAGTACATGAATGAAAGGGGTATGGTGGGCTGTGGTCCAGGTGCAGGTCAGTGGGTCTGGGCAGAATAATCATTCAGCACAGATTGGTTGAGCTGAATGGGTTGTGACTCTGTGATTCTACCGCCTTTCAACCTGCAGCTTCAAAAATCCGGAAAAAAGGAATTCCTTTAATCTTCTTCTAAAAGAATAACAGCTCCAGGAGGTGATGTTCTGGGGCTGTAGTCAGGGCAACAGCCGTAAGCCGATCAATAATCACACGTGCAATGTACCTTTCGGAAGTAAGTATCACGGTTAGTTGGCTCAGTTACTCTTCAATGGTGTCAATGTCATCAAACCATATTTGAACCAAATTTGGCTCAGAAATAATGCTGACAGCAAAATTACCTAATATGCGGATTAAACTGCTTTTTCAATGCAAGGCATTAAACAAAGTGAACACATACTTAGATTATTGAAGAGATTCAAGCTGAAAGGGTGACACGAGAAGCTGCAGAAGCTGGAATCTGGAGCAACACACAAAGCACTAGAGGAAGTCCCAATGTAGGGTCCCAGCCTGAAACATCAGTTGTCCACACCATAGATGCTGCCGGACCTGCTGAGTTCATCCAGCTCTTTGTGGTTTGCTCAAAAAATGAACCGGTATCCATCTTGAAAATGTTCTAACATCCACACAGTTTCAATCTATAGTCTCTGCTCTCAGAGCTATTGTTCTGGTTGTACTGCCTCAGCTCTGCTGGGCTGTTCACGACTATCGAAAGAAGACCACCAGGTGGACAGAGCAAAAGGTTTAAGGATTCACTCACAACAGCCTCTTTGAAGAAATGTGGCCTCCCCACTGGCTGCTGGGAATCTTTGGCCCTAAATCCCTTAAAATGGAGTGGCAGAAGCAGGCGAGGGCCTCTATCCTACACAAGTTTTGCAAACACGGGCCGCAACCCCCAGCAACCCACCACTTTAACCCTAGCCTAATCGCAGGACAATTTACAATGACCATTTCACCTTCTAACCGGTATGAATTTGGACAGTGGGAGAAGCCCCAGGGATTCACAGGGAAGAAGCTACAAACTCCTTGGAGTCAGGCGCCATTGGAATTGAACTCTGAACTCTGATGACCCACGCTGTAAAGGTGTCGCGCTAACTGCCTCACTACTGTTCCGCCCCACGCACAGTGAAGGTGAGATACCACAAAATATGTAGAACCCTGCATTCCATCAGCCTCATCTCACAGCACCCCAATGGTCTCAAGCAACCGCAGAACAGGCTGCGAAACTAAAGTCAAGGCGCACTGCAGAAGAGTTGTCTTAAAGATAGTGCCAGGCTTGAGCTAATGGTGCTGTAATACCAGCTGATTTATTCTACGCCCTTGCAGGATATTTTTCACGAGTTATCTACAGCACCACATATGTGTTTATATCCGCAGGTCACAGAGTAGGACTATTTCCGTCACATGCCACCTGTCACCAGCAGTCTACGTGAGATGGTGACCTGTCTTGCCGACACCATTGGGCTCCTGCAGCTTTTATATCAGCAGGGAAGATGTTTTAATATTGCAGCAGCAGGATCACAACTATTATTTTCCTATCGCCAGCAAGTAACAAATGAAAGTGCATCATCCCCCAAGAAAATTGTTCTCACAAGAAGCGCCAAACTCCTGTTACCTTACCAGGATCTCCCTTGTATACGTAGGTGGGCTTAGTAACAAGCACCTGCTGGCTGTTACCCACCTACAGCCTGATGCCAGTGTACAGCCAGGATACTGTCTGAAGGCTGATGCTCTCATTTCACTGTCAGTGCAAGCCACTTCAGTCATTCTCATGGTTGGGTGTTAACCCACGTCGATGAAGAAGCCAACTTCCCAGCTGGAATATAAAATCATTTTTATTAAGTTTTATTAACAATTAGACAACTGACAGGTGAAGAATGCATGTTGTAATCTGAACTGAAATTCAGGAAGTTTCTTGGAATTCAAGCAAAAATCCAGAGGAATGAAATCAGGCAGTTTAGGTGCTGAGAAGAATCAAACACTATTCACAATGTGTGCTCGTGGATTTTCAGGATGAGAAGATTAACCTTCATGTTCTATGTGCTGCTCATCAAACTTCCTGGGCAATTATGATCATGAACTGGATGCTGTGTGTAAACTTTCACTGGTCTAACTCTCACAATCTTCTCAACATGGACTCTTGATCTCACAATCTACCTCATCAAATGTATAGTCCACTTGCACTGCACTGTCTCTGTAAATACAACACCATTTCTGCATCTGATATTGCTTTTCCCTTTCTACTACCTCATTGTACTTATGCATGAAAATATCTGTCTGGATGGCATGCAAACAGATCTTTTCGTTGTATCTTGGTACATGTGACAATAATAAGCCAATTACAATTACCAATTAGTTCTTGACCCATTCTACTAGTTGAAACAGCTTCTGCCTTTACCCTTCCTAATGTTTGTATTAGATTTCCTTCCAAACCCCTCTCTCCCAAGGAGAACAGTCCCTAGCTTCTTTGGTCAATCAATTTAATGGGCATTCCTCAAATGCAGAATTTCCTCACCCTCTCTGTAGTCTTCACATCTTTCCTGAAATGGAACACCCAGAATGAGACACAATTGTAAGATCACAGTACATTTGGTTGCAACAACCTCTTCAGATCCAACAAATGATACAGATGTGTGCTTAAATAGTTTTCTTGTGATCATCAGACCCTGTTAGACATTGGTGGTACAAAATACTGTAAGTCTGGTTCATTAGTTCAATCATGAGGTCAACGGCTGGGGAGCTACATGGCCTTGATTGCTATGCGGATAAGGTTCTCATGCCGCAGTGTTGCCTGTAATAGCCACCCAGAGGTGGAGGCGATGTGGGAGAGAATAAAGGTGCAGCAGGCACGCTGGACCCTGTAAGCTGGCTCCCCCATTGGTGCCTCTACAGTGTTGGCTGTCTGGAAGATAAGCTCGTTTGCTTTCATTTGTGGTGAGATGAGGAAATGCTACATGCTTGTTCTTGTAGAAACGTGGCACAGAACAATGTCTCATGCACCATCAATCTTCAGTCCATGCCACTCAGGGACGTGCTGATATTATTTTGTGACTGTATGTGCTATTGTAACTATATGAGCTGTGTGTGACTGTATACACTGTGTTTTGCTCCTTGGCCCCAGAGGAACAGTCTTGGTCAGCTGTATATGTACATGTGATTGGTTGAATAACAAGTAAACTTGAACTTGAATGCTCCAGATGTGGCTGAACCAGTGTTTTGTGAATAAAGGTGGGGGGGTGAAGTAGTCATGGAAAGGAAGGATCAATCATTTTTCTGAAACTCTGAATGACGGAAAAACTTTGAAGGGCTGAGCGGCCTACAGTACCTTTTTTCCAGGATTTCCAGGGTTGAAAAGTCTCATACCAGAGGGCATGCACTTAAGATGAGACGGGGCATGTTCAAAGGAGATGCGTGGGACAAGATTTTTTATGCAGAGAAATAATATAGTTGGGCATTTAATTACTAGTTTAACTAGTCTGACATAATGCTGCAGGCTGAAGGGCCTGTCCTATCTACTGCTCCTGCTTGCTGTGTTTCTGTATTTATAAAGATTCACCATGGGTTCTTGCTCCTGCTTTGATCAATCCTATGATTTCAGATCTTCAACTACTTCAAGTTGCAAGTCAAGTTTATTGTCATATGCACAAGAACATGTATGCAATGAAAAATTTTACCTCCACAACATCACAGGCATATGGCACTATACAAGCAGCATTTGCAAGAAAAACACAAATATCAATTACTTTTAAAATCGCAAGAATGAGCACCATCGAAACAGATAGGTAAGTCCATTTTAGTGCAAAATGTTCAACGTCATCATGGTGTTGCTACACTGAGGCAGCAATTAGGGATTTAGGATTGAGGAACAAAACGGGTGAAGAGAAGTAGCTGTGTTTGAACATGGTGGTGTGGACGTTGCCCGATGGTAGCTATAAAAAGACGGCAGAGGCCAGACAGTGGGGAACGTTGATGGTGGGGTATTGCTTTCTTGATCAGCACCTCCTGTAGAAATGTCCGATGGTGGGGAAGGATGTGCCTATGACGTGCTGGCCAGAATCCACTGCTCTGCAGCTTCCTATCCTCCTGCTATTTAATCTGCCAGACAATTCTCAATGAACGATGCAGTCGTAAATCTCTGTTCTTGTTCCCTTTATTAGAATTGTGCCTCTAGTTTATGTTGTCTCTTCTCGTTCTTTCTACTGACGGGTAACATACCACAGTTGCAGCAGCATGGTAGCATTGCGATTAGCATGATGCTATTGCAGTGTCAATGACCTGAGATGAATTGTCACCACGGTCTGTGAGGAGCTTGTACACACCCCCACCCCCTCCCTAACCGCATGGGTTTCCTCTGGGTGCTCCAGTTTCCTCCCCACGTTCCAAAGACACACAGGTTACCAGGTTAAATGGTCACATGAGTGTAATTGCAGTGGCACAGGCTCACTTGGCCAGAAGTTTCAAAGGTTTCACAGGTTCAAAGGTACATTTAATGTCAGAGAAATGTATGTAATATACATCCTGAAATGCTTTTCCTTCGCAACCATCCAGGAAAAACAGAGGAGTGCCCCCAAAGAAACAGTTAAATGTTAGAACCCCAAAGTCCCCCCCCACCCAGCTCCCCTCCCTCCCACGCATAAGCGGCAGCAAGCCGCGATCCCCTCTCCTCCCCCACCAGCAAAGAAAAAGGCATCAGCACCCGCCACTGAGCACTCAAGCGCACAGCAGAGCAACAGCAAGGACACAGATTTGCAGTAGTCCAAAGACTACTCGTTCACCCGGCATTCGACATACCACAGACTCTCTCTCTCCCTAATAATAGAGAAAGAGGTGTCTCCGTTTCACAGCGAGAGGGGAGACATAACAAACAACTCATTGGTTTATGATGTTAGAATTCCGCTGTGTCGTTTTTCCCAATGTTTGTGCCCAAAGATCTCAAATTTCCGGGCACAAAGCCTTAGATCTTCCAACTCCCACGACACAATGATCTCCTGCCCAGACACTGACCTCCGATCCACCTGTCTCCAGAGCCACGAGAGGTGCCTGTTACCATGCTGTATCTCAAAATAAAAAAATAAAAATAAAGGTAATTTCTCACCAGCTACTTCCTTATCCACCAGAGTGCCTGTATCCCCTTGAAGTCTGTCACCATCCACCTCATAGTTCGGTGCACCTCCAAGTTTTGTGGCATCTGCACACGGAGAGATTGTGCTCTGTGCACCCAGACTTCCGTCATAGTAAGCGAGGCAGCAGTCCTGGTTCTGATCCCTGGGGAACGGTGCAGTATACTATCGTCCAGTGCAAGGGACAACTCCACATTTCCCTTACTTCAGCCAATTTCCTATCCACGCTGCTGCACCCTGTTTTATCCATGACATACAAAATCGAAACAGGAGTGGGCTATTTGGCTCTTCATGCATTTCTTGCTGTCTTATAAGATTGTGCTGATCCTTTGCCCCAGTGCCCCTTTCCTGAATTTAACCCTTTATTCCTTAACGTAGAACGTGGATGGAGGGGAAGCAATAGACGTAGTGCACTGCCATTTGCATGCTGTAGGAGGGTGGTGCATAGATCAAAAGCCCTTGGTATCAAAGAAAGTGTGTTAGAATGGACTGAAAACCGTACTGCACAGGAACAGGCCAACCACGTCTGTGTTGACCATGACAGCATTGTAAGCTGTACATGGCCCGTAACCTTCATGTTCACATGTCTGTCTAAATGCCCTTTAATATCCAAAAACTATCAATCAAACATGGTAATAGGTAGATGTTTATATTTAAATAGTCAACTGACAATAGATGCAATGCCTATGAAAAGTATTTACCCCCCCTTGGTAGGGCACGTGGCCAAGTGGTTAAGGAGTTCGTCTAATGACTTGAAGGTCGCTAGTTCGAGCCTCAGCCGTGGCAGCGTGATTGTGTCCTTGGGCAAGGCACTTAACCACACATTGCTCTGGTGTCTGTGCGAGGAGTGGAGCCCCACACAGACTTCCAATCTGCGCCTTGTAAGGCATGAAAATGCCCGACACAGGCCTCTCATGGTCCGAGTCAACGTTCCCTCCCTCCCCTCTCCCTTGGAAATTTTCATGTTTTATTGTCTTACAGCATTGAATCACAGTGGATTTCATTTGGCTTTTTGTGACATTGATCAACAGAAAAAGGCCCCTTTGTGTCAAAGTGAAAACAGATCTCTACAAAGTGATCTAAATTAATTACAAATATAAAACACAAAATAATTGATTGCGTAAGTATTCACCCCCTTTAATATGACACACCAAATCATCACTGGTGCAGCCTATTGGTTTTAGAAGTCACATAATTTGTAAAATGCAGATCACTGTGGAACCTCCAAGTGTTGCAAACTAATCCCTCGAACATGAAGTCTAACAGGAGGCGGATCAAATGGCCTGCAGCTAACATGACTTCACTGTGGAAGCAGTTTGATGAAGATATTAACCAAGTTCTGGAGGCAACGACGAAGAGAGGGGTTGATAGGAAGCTGCAAGCCATGACAACAATTATTGTCAGTATCGCAGCTGAACGGTTTGGAGAAGAGGAGAAGGAAGGCTCCAAAACACCTTACTCGAAGAACCAGAGCATTGAGGATCCACAACGTCAGGCAGGAGATGAAAGCGCTGAAGTTTCAATACAAGGAGGCAGGAGAAGAGGAGCGCATTGGCTTGGCCCAGCTGATGTGCATACTACGAAAGAAGATCAGGGTCTTCGATGCAGAGTGGCATCGGAGGCGTCCTGGTGAAAGGGCCCGAAAACGTGCTGCCTTTATCGCCAACCCCTTCAAGTTTACCAAGGAGTTGCTGGGGGAGAAGCGCACTGGGAAACTGGCCTGTTCGCAGGAAGACATAGACCAACATCTGAAGAAGATATATAATGATCCTGAAAGAGAGCAGGAGTTGGGAGAGTGCAACATCCAAATAGACCCACCTGAACCGGATGTGCAGTTTGACATGTCAGAGCTGCAACTAAAGGAAGTCCGAGAGGTCGTCCGCAAAGCAAGGGCAAGCTCGGCTCAAGGACCAGAGTGTACAAGAACTGCCCCAAACTCCTGCTGCATCTGTGGAAGATCCTGAGAGTCTTCTGGAGAAGGGGGAAGATCCCAGAACATGGAGAGTGGCTGAAGGGGTGTGGATCCCGAAGGAGGAAAATGCCACCCAGATAGATCAGTTTCGCATCATCTCCCTGCTGTGTGTCGAGGCGAAGATCTTCTTCAGTGCTGTTTCCAACCGGTTGTGCACTTACCGAGCAAAGAACACCTATATTGATACGTCAGTCCAGAAGGGTGGCATTTCAGGGATGCCGGGCTGTCTGGAGCACATCGGTGTGGTGACACAGCTCATCAGGGAGGCCAGAGAGAACAAGGGCAACCTGTCAGTGTTGTGGCTCGACCTGGCAAATGCATATGGCTCCATTCTGCACAAGCTGGTGCAGCTCACACTGACCAAATATCACGTCCCCAGCAGAATCAGAGACCTTATCGCCGATTATTACAGCAACTTCAGGATGAGGGTCTCTTCAGGAGCAATTACATCAACCTGGCACAAGGTGGAGGTCGGCATCATCACAGGGTGCACTATCTCAGTGACACTGTTCTCCCTAGCCATGAACATGCTGACTAAGTCTGCTGAACCAGAGTGCAGAGGGCCCAGAATGAATTCTGCTCAACGGCAACCACCTATCAGGGCATTCATGGATGACCTCACAGTCACCACAGAATCAGTCCCAGGCTGCTGGTGGATTCTGCAAGGGCTCGAAAAGCTGGTGGAGTGGGCCCGGATGCGTTTCAAACCATCCAAATCAAGATCGATGGTGCTGAGGAAAGGGAAGGTGGAGAACAAGTTCCGGTTCAGCATCGCAGGCACAGCCATCCTAACCAACACAGAAAAGCCAGTCAAGAGTTTAGGCAAAGTTTTTGACAGCTCTTTAAGGGACACAACATCCATTCAGGCAACCTGCACCGAGTTGGATGGCTGGCTGAAATCTGTGGACAAGTCTGGCCTACCTGGGAAGTTTAAAGCCTGGATGTATCAGCATGGCATTCTTCCCAGAATCCTGTGGCCCCTCCTCGTCTATGCAGTTCCGATCTCGACAGTCGAAACCTTAGAGAGGAGGGTTAGCAACCACCTCAGGAGATGGCTGGGGCTGCCAAAGAGCCTGAGCAGCATCGCACTCTATGGACACCACAACAAACTGCAACTGCCCTTCCAATCCTTGGAGGAAGAATTCAAGGTAACAAGAGCCAGAGAAGTGCTACAGTATAGGGACCCACGTGACCCAAAGGTGGCTAGAGCAGGGATCCAAGTAAGTACTGGCACGAAATGGAGGGCAGAGGAAGCTGTTCAGGAGGCAGAGGCAAGGCTGCATCACAGGAGGCTGGTGGGGGTGGTCACACGAGGCCGAGCTGGGCTAGGATCCTTTCCAACTCCCCAAATGGACACCAGAGGGAAGGAAAGGTGCCAGCTAGTTCAGGAGGAGGTGAGAGCAGTAGTGGAGGAGACGGGAGCCTGCTAGGCGGTGGGAATGAAGCAACAGGGAGCTTGGAGAAGATGGGAGAATGCGGTTGAGAGGGAAGTGACCTGGGCTGATCTTTGGAAAGCCAAACCACACCGCATCCAGTTTCTCATCCAGGCAGTGTACGATGTGCTTCCAAGCCCATGAAACCTGCACACATGGGACAAGGCAGAGTCATCTGCGTGCCCACTGTGCTCCAAGCGAGGAACCCTGGAGCACATCCTCAGCGGCTGCGCAAGGGCACTTGGTGAGGGACGGTACAGGTGGAGGCATGATCAGGTCCTGAAGACCATCGTTGAAGCCGTCAGCGCAGGAGTTGAGTGGGCGAAGCGGTCCCGACCCTCCAAGCAGACCATTGCCTTTGTCAGGGCTGGGGAGCCGCCAATACCTGCCAAAAGAACATCTGCAGGCATTCTGACCTCTGCAAGGGACTGGCAGCTGTTGGTGGACCTTGAAGGGCAGCTGAAGTTCCCCAACCATATCGCAGCCACCACCCTGCGACCAGACATTGTCCTAGTGTCTGAGTCTACTAAGCAAGTGGTGCTGCTGGAGCTGACACTCCCATGGGAAGATAGCTTGGAGGAGGCCTTTGGAAGGAAGCTCTCCAAGTAGGCAGGACTGGTCAGCAACTGTCAGCAGGCTGGATGGAGAGCGAGGTGTCTCCCAGTGGAGGTTGGTTGTCGGGGATTCGTAGCCCGTTCCTTAGTTAGAGCCGTCAGCATTTTGGGCATCGAGGGAGAGAGGAAGAGGAGAGCCATCCGCAGTACCACCGATGCGGCAGGGAGGGCCTCAAGATGTCTGTGGCTCAAAAGAGGGGAGCCATGGAGTCATAAGTAGCTAGCCATCTGGACACAAGCTGGGGTCTGATCAGCCCCGGCTGGGTCACCTGGAGGAGGTTGTATGATGTTGAAGGACTCAAAACACCCGATGATTCCAGGAACATCACTGAAGATGTGTCCAGAAGCATCAATAGATGTATGTACACAGTGTGCAGTCAAGGTGTTTCAACTGATTGTCGTAAAAATACACCTGTATCTGGATGGTTCAACTGCTGGTGAGTCAGTATCCTGGCAAAAATTACACCATGAAGACAAAAGAACACTCCAAGCAATTCCACAAAAAGGTCGTTGAAAAGCACGTCGGGGAGATGGATACAAGAAAATTTCCAAGTCACTGAATATCCCCTGGAGTACAGTTAAATCAATCATCAAGAAGTGGAAAGAATATGGCATGATGTAAATTTGCCTAGAGAAGTCATCCTCGAAAACTGAGTGACCGTGCAAGAAGCGGACTAGTGAGGGAGGCCACCAAGAGATATGACAACTCTAGAAGAGTTACAAGCTTCAGTGGCTGAGATGGGAGAAACTGTGCATACAACAACTGTTACCCAGGTGCTTCACCAGTTGCAGCTTTATGGGAGAGTGGCAAAGAGAAAGCCACTGTTGAAAAAAAAACTCACATGAACTCTCGGCAGGGCTCACTAGAAGGCCTGTGGGAGACTCTGAAGTCAGCTGGAAGATGGTTCTAAGGTCTGATGAAACTAAAATTGAACTTTTTTGCCATCAGACTAAATACTATGTTTGGTGTAAGACAAACACTGCACATCATCAAAAACACACCATCCCTACTGTGAAGCATGGTGGTGGCTACATCATGCTGTGGGGATGCTTCACTGCAGCAGACCCTGCAACGCTTGTGGGTAAAATGAATTCAGCAAAATCCAGGGAAATCCTGGAGGAAAACCAGATGCGGTCTGCAAGAGAACTGCAACTTGGGAGAAGGTTTGTTTTCCAGCAAGACAATGACCCCAAGCATAAAGCCAAAGCAACACAGGAATGGCTTTAAAACAACAAAGTTAATGTCCTGGAGTGGCCAAGTTAGAGTTCACATCCCAATCCAATTGAGAATTTGTAGCTGAACTTGAAAAGGGCTGTTCACTCATGATCCCCATGCAATCTGACAGAGTTTGAGCAGTTTTGTAAAGAATTAGGAAAAATTGCAGTGTCCAGATGTGCAAAGCTGATAGAGACCTATCCACACAGACTCAAGGCTATAATTGCTGCCAAAGGTGCATCTACTAAGAACTGACTTGAAAGGGGTGAATACTTATGCCATCAATTATTTTTTGTTTTATATTTGTAATTAATTTAGATCACTTTGTAGAGATCTGTTTTCACTTTGATATGAAAGAGTCTTTTTGTGTTGATCAGTTTCAAAAACAGTGAAATGAAATCCGCTGTGATTCAATGTTGTAAAACAATAAAACATGAAAACTTATAAAACTTAAAATTTCCCAGAGAGGTGAATACTTTTTATGGGCATGGTAATTTAGTCGGTCTACAGCTTATCTTTAAATTTGCACATCTTCCCTATTTGGATAGGTGTGGCCACTGTGGCAAGAGTGTGGAAATTGTCAGAGTACCATGGCAAAGGGAGATGTTCAAGTGAAATATAGGCATTACAGGGTGGAGCAGAGTTAGGGGAATAGATTCTGTTCTCTGAAGCCTGCAAGCTGTGCTACCTATGGTACGGAAAGGTATAGGGATGTACCGGTCATTGTGGTCCATGCAGTTACCAACAATGTAGCTGAGAGGAGGAGAGAGTTTCTGCTGAAGGATTATGAAGAGCTTGGGGTAAAATTGAAAAGAGGAAAAATACGGTTGATGATCACTAAGATACTGCCGAAGCCACATGTATACTGACAAAGGGTAAATCTAATTAGAGATAAATGTGTGCCTCAGAACTTGGTGCAGGAGAAATGGGTTCAGAATCATGGGACACCGGCATTTGCTGCCAGTCTTTTCTGATGCTCTCTCTTTGCATCTCTTAAATCATTTCAAAGTTTCAAAGCACATTTTAATATCAGAGTATGTTTACAGTATACAAGCTGAAATTTGTCCTCTTCACAGAAGTCCACAAAACAAGGAACCCCCTCATAGAATGGCAGAAACATCGAAGCCCCGAAGAACACACCCCCTCCCTCGACCTCCCCTCCACACCAGCAGAAGGACCAACCCCCGCTTCCCCACTATGCAAGCAGCAGCAGAGGCACCGAGGAATCCTTTACCCAGAGTCCATCAAACTACAGTTCACAAACCAGCACTTCGGTATCTCAGACAGGCTCTCTCTCTCCAGAGAGGGAGAGAAGGGTCACTTCTGCTTCAACGAGAGCTGTGACTGTGACTAGCAACTCGCTGTTGCAATGTTACGATCTTCTGCGTCACTACTCCTAGCTGCCTTTCTCTCTGAACTTTCCTTTCTTCCTCTTGGAACTTTCAGCAATCAGCCTGGTTCTCACTTGCCGTATGTTTCTTCTTCTGCTCAATTCACTCTCCATTTATTTGCTCAGCCATGACATTGAGTTATAAATGTCCTCGAGGGAACATACTAGAATGTAACAGAAACATCCACCCCATTGCAGGTTCTTGACCCAAAACATTGACATATACCTTTTGCCTCCACAGTCACTTCCCAACCAGTTGATTTCTGTTTTCTCATGAACAGAACTGTTCAATCACTACCAAGCTTACCCAGACTAGATCTGATCTCATCTCACTGAAATTGGACCTTTCTCAATTCAACACATTTTATTTTGGAGTGATCTAAGAACTTTTTTCATGTTCTGATCACTGTTTCATACATGCTTCCCCACAGATGCTCGCTGCTAGTTCAATTCCCAGCATCAAGTCCACAATGACTCTTCTTCAATGGGCCAGAAATACACTGATCAAGAAAGCTCCCCCCATAACAGTCTCCAGAAACTCATTTATTTTCTCTTTATGTTTTTACTATTCTGAACTATATTTAGAAAATCAAATTCTCCCGTTATCATGACTTTATGTTTTTTGCAGCTTCCCTGCAAATTTGTTTTTCAAATAAATGCCCAGTAACTAAAAGCCCATATCACTATCCCAGGGTTATAACTACACCATTCTTGTTTCTTAATTCTAAACAATAAATCGTGTTTGATTGTTCCAGAACATCGTCTCTCTCCAGCACTTAAACACACACTATATTATGCACTGCAACTCCCTTCGCTTCTTCCCTTTCCTATTTTTCCCATACATCTTGCAGTCTGGAATATTTAGCACTTATTCCTGCTTTTCTTTTCCCAGCTAGCTCTCTATCATTGCCATGACATTGCAATTCCATAAGCTTAATTGTTCTTGACAGCTCCTGGGAACTCTCAAAATTGGAAAGTCAAGATAATGGCAGTAATATTAGTGACAAACTGTGACCAGTTTCACATTGTCAACTTCACACATGGATCTGGGCTCCCGTTATCCTAGCTGTGCAACTATGACTTGATGACTCAAAGCATTCCTAGCAGGAAGCTACAGGAGCTACATGAAAGGATTTTATAATCTCATAGTCTTCTTTTACCTCATAGTTCAGGTTTTCTACTTTTTATAATGTCTATTTATGAATACTGTGCAATTTACAACAGTTGATATTTAATGCACAAATATCTACATTTCTTGAGTAACATGAGGTGTTTTCTTCAGCACTGCACCAATGTCAGCTTTATACCGTGGCTGAGAACATCGGTCGGGAAGTTGGGAGAACTCTCACCTGTCCTCATTTGGCAGTCAGTAGTGGAAAGGGTGAGCAGCTTCGAGTTCTTGGGTGTCAACATCTCTAAACGTCTGTCCTGGACCCAATACATTAGGAGTATGAGAGGCATTGCACGTCACCAAAGTCTCTGTATCGTGGTGAGCATTCTGACTGGCTGCATCACAGCCTGATAGGCACAGGAATGCAAGAGGCTGCAGAGGGTTGTAAACTCAACCAGATCCAATACCAGTACTGTACCCCCTACACCAGCAATGCCATCTTCCATAGAAGCTGCCTCAAGAAACTGACATCATCACTAAGGATCCTCATCAAGGAGGTAGCTCCTCAAGAGGGCAATATCATTATTAATGACCCTCACCATCTGGGATATGACCTCTTCATATTAATTCCATAGGGGAGGAGATACAGGAGTCTGAAGACCCATATTCAATGATTCAGCAATAGCTTTTTAACCACATCAATTCCACACCCCCATTCACCACTCATAAACAGATTTCTTGACATTATCTCATTATTCTTCTATTTTGCACAATTTATCTATTTTGTAATTTACAGTAATTTTGCGTCTTTGCACTGCATTGCTGCTGCAAAACAATAGATTTCATGTCATATAAAACAGTGATTCCGACAATTCCAGCAGCAGGTGCTCACCTGGATTTGCTTGATCCCAGACTAGTTCAAGTTGTCACCATCCCGGTCAGAGCGGCATGGCAGCCTGCAGGTGTGGAAGTGCGGCTGATTGATGGTTGTCTATCTGCACCAACCCAGAATGGAGCTGGCTAAACTGAGAGGATGCCCAGATTCTCCAAGAGCATCGACTGGCATCTTTCTAACAGAGCCCCTACAAACACTTAGTGTTTTGTACCTGCAAACACAAGGAAATCTGCAGATGCTGGAATTTCAAGCAACACACATCTGCTCTCAGGATGAGGCTTTTCATTCCAGGACGAAGGAGATGTCCTTTTTTAAAGAAAGGGGCTTCCCTTCCTCCACCATCAACTCTGCTCTCAAACGCATCTCCCCCATTTCACACACATCTGCTCTCACCCCATCCTCTCGCCACCCCACTAGGAATAGGGATCCCCTTGTCCTCACCTACCACCCCACCAGCCTCTGGATTCAACATATAATTCTCCGTAACTTCCGCCACCTCCAACGGGATCCCACCACTAAGCACATCTTTCCCTCCGCCCCCCTCCACTTTCCGCAGGGATCGCTCCCTACATGACTCCCGCGTCCATTCGTCCCCCCCATCCCTCCCCACTGATCTCCCTCCTGGCACTTATCCGTGTAAGCGGAACAAGTGCTACACATGCCCTTATACTTCCTCCCTTACCACCATTCAGGGCCCCAGACAGTCCTTCCAGGTGAGGCATCACTTCACCTGTGAGTCAGCTGGGGTGATATACTGCATCTGGTGCTCCCGATGTGGCCGTCTATATATTGGCGAGACCCGACGCAGACTGGGAGATCGTTTCGCTGAACCCCTACGCTCTGTCCGCCAGAGAAAGCAGGATCTTCCAGTGGCCACACATTTTAATTCCACGTCCCATTCCCATTCTGATATGTCTATCCACGGCCTCCTCTACTGTAAAGATGAAGCCACACTCAGGTTGGAGGAACAACACCTTATATTCCGTCTGGGTAGCCTCCAACCTGATGGCATGAACATTGACTTCTCTAACTTCCTATATGCCCCACCTCTCCCTCGTACCCCATCCGTTATTTATTTATATACACACATTCTTTCTCTCTCTCTCCTTTTTCTCCCTCTGTCCCCCTCACTATACCCCTTGCCCATCCTCTGGTTTTTCTCCCCTCCCCCTTTTCTTTCTCCCTAGGACTCCTGTCCCATGACCCTCTCATATCCTTTTTGGCAATCACCTGTCCAGCTCTTGGCTCCATCCCTCCCCCTCCTGTCTTCTCCTATCATTTTGGATCTCCCCCTCCCCCTCCAACTTTCAAATCCCTTACTTACTCTTCCTTCAGTTAGTCCTGACGAAGGGTCTCGGCCTGAAACGTCAACTCTTCCTCTTCCTAGACATGCTGCCTGGCCTGCTGTGTTCACCAGCAACTTTTATGTGTGCTTTGTACCTGTTTGTCTCTCTAACTAATCAAAAACTCCCATTCTCAAACATTAGCTCTGTTTCTCGAACCACAGATACTTTCTCACCTGCTGGCCGTTTTTAGTTTATTTTTCCTGTTTTCAACTCAGACTTCCAGTTTCTACAGGCTTTTTTATCTTTCTGTCTGCTTCTCCCATCTCCTCTAATCAAAGCAGAAAATGCTGAAAATATTCTTTGTCTGTGGAAAGAGAAAGCAGAGTTAAAGCTTCAAGTTGAAGACCTTTGTCAGAACGACCAGTTGCTGAGTATACCCATTTCTATTTCTATTTTAGCTTTCCAATTTGCAACTCTATTTTTTATTTTCTACCTGTTTTTGTCAATCAATTTTATTTTTTTCTCTCTTTTTTTCTCTCTGCTGTTCAGTGCCACGCTGTTTACAATAATTACACATACTCACCATCACACCCGAGAGGATAATTAGAAGTGAACATTTCTTTTTATGAGTCCACGTAACTCAAACTGGATGAAAGAAAGACATTGTCTTTTTCATGCCCTCTTGTCTTGAAATTGATCATTCAATGGAACTAAACCTAAGAAGTGGGACACAGCAAAACAGCATGTTAATTACCACCATCTAGGTTTAAATTCCTGGGCACTTGAGTCTCACTGAGGTCAGTAAATAGAATGATTGCATTTCTAATTTTACAAAACCCAAACAATGATCCATTATAATTAGAGATTTTCAGGACTAGTTATTGCGTCCACCCTTTAGAAACAGATGCAGACAGATCCACTCAGTGTCCACTTTATTAAGTACAGGAGGTATCTAATAAAGAGGCTACTGAGTCTATATGAACAAGGAGCAGGAGGAGGCTACTTATTTCCCAGTCCCGCTCCACCATTTAAGGTAACCACCGATGATCTGATTGCAAACTTGACTCCAGGTTCTTGTCTGCCTACAGCAGTTTTTTACCCACTTTCTTATCAAGATTCTATCTATTGATAGTTATTTCTACCACTCTCCAAGGAAGGTATTCTAACAGTTCATGGACCTTCGAGAGAAAAGACATTGCTTAAACAGGCAACTCACTTTTAAAACCGTGACCACCAACGCCCCCTCCCCCCTGCCCCACAAGAGAAAAGGTGTTCTCCATATTCATGGATTGATTTGAAGGGATAGCCAGAATGGATTTGGGATGAGGCAAAACATTAAAAGGACTGTGGAGAAAGACACGAAGTTGGATAAAGTGAGTTAATAGTACAGAGGTAATTATTACATTGTAGGTGTGAGACTTGCCTATTGAAAGTGTTTTTATCCTGCGTCCATTGCAACAACTCCAAAAGCAGCCTAACTTCCAACGATGTAAATCATTGGCTGTAAAGCACATTGGTACATCTTGGAGTGAAGCAAAGATATATTAAAGAATCATCAGAATCAGGTCTATTATCGCTGATACATGCTATGAAATTTGTTGCTTTGTGGCAGCAGTACAAGGCAATACCTGTGTACATACATCTATTGATGCTTCTGGACACATCTTCAGTGATGTTCCTGGAATCATCGGGTGTTTTGGGTCTTTCAACATCATACAACCTCCTCCAGGTGACCCAGCCGGGGCTGATCAGACCCCAGCTTGTGTCCAGATGGCTAGCTACTTATGACTCCATGGCTCCCCTCTTTTGAGCCACAGCCATCTTGAGGCCCTCTCTGCCGCATCGCTGGTACTGCGGATGGCTCTCCTCTTCCTCTCTCCCTCGATGCCCAAATTGCTGAAGGCTCTAACAAAGGAACGGGCTGCGAATCCCCTACAACCAACCTCTACTGGGAGACACCTCGCTCTCCATCCAGCCTGCTGACAGTTGCTGACCAGTCCTGCGTACTTGGAGAGCTTCCTTTCAAAGGCCTCCTCCAAGCTATCTTCCCATGGGACTGTCAGCTCCAGCAGCACCACTTGCTTAGTAGACTCAGACACTAGGACAATGTCTGGTCGCAGGGTGGTGGCTGCAATATGGTTGGGGAACTTCAGCTGCCCTTCGAGGTCCACCAACAGCTGCCAGTCCCTTGCAGAGGTCAGAATGCCTGCAGATGTTCTTTTGGCAGGTATTGGCGGCTCCCCAGCCCTGACAAAGGCAATGGTCTGCTTGGAGGGTCGGGACCACTTCGCCCACTCAACTCCTGCGCTGACGGCTTCAGCGATGGTCTTCAGGACCTGATCATGCCTCCACCTGTACCGTCCCTCACCAAGTGCCCTTGCGCAGCCGCTGAGGATGTGCTCCAGGGTTCCTCGCTTGGAGCACAGTGGGCACGCAGATGACTCTGCCTTGCCCCATGTGTGCAGGTTTGATGGGCTTGGAAGCACATCGTACACTGGCTGGATGAGAAAGTGGTGTGGTTTGGCTTTCCAAAGATCAGCCCAGGTCACTTTCCTCTCAACCACATTCTCCCATCTTGTCCAAGCTCCCTGTTGCTTCATTCCCACCGCCTTGCAGACTCTCATCTCCTCCACTACTGCTCTCACCTCCTCTTGAACTAGACGACACCTTTCCTTCCCTCTGGTGTCCATTTGGGGAGTTGGAAAGGATCCTAGCCCAGCTCGACCTCGTGTGACCACTCCCACCAGCCTCCTGTGATGCAGCCTCGCCTCTGCCTCCTGAACGGCTTCCTCTGCCCTCCACTTCCTGCCAGTACTTACTTGGATCCCTGCTCTAGCCACCTTCGGGTCATTTGAGTCCCTATACTGTAGCACTTCTCTGGCTCTTGTTACCTTGAATTCTTCCTCCAAGGATTTGAAGGGCAGTTGCAGTTTGTTGTGGTGCTCAGGCTCTTTGGCAGCCCCAGCCATCTCCTGAGGTGGTTGCTAACCCTCCTCTCTAAGGTTTCGACTGTCGAGATCGGAACTGCATAGACGAGGAGGGGCCACAGGATTCTGGGAAGGATGCCATGCTGATACACCCAGGCTTTAAACTTCCCATGTAGGCCAGACTTGTCCACAGATTTCAGCCAGCCATCCAACTCAGTGCAGGTTGCCAGAATGGATGTTGTGTCCCTTAAAGAGCTGTCAAAAACTTTGCCTAAGCTCTTGACTGGCTTTTCTGTGATAGTTGGGACGGTTGTGCCTGCGATGCTGAACCAGAACTTGTTCTCCACCTTCCCTTTTCATCGATCTTGATTTGGCAGGTTTGACACGTATCCCGGCCCACTCCACCAGCTTTTCGAGCCCTTGCAGAATTCACCGGCAGCCTGGGACTGATTCTGTGGTGACTGTGAGGTCATCCATGAATGCCCTGATAGGTGGTTGCCATTGAGCAGAATTCATTCTGGGCCCTCTGCACTCTGGTTCAGCAGACTTAGTCAGCATGTTCATGGCTAGGGAGAACAGTGTCACTGAGATAGTGCACCCTGTGATGATGCCGACCTCCACCTTGTGCCAGGTTGATGTAATTGCTCCTGAAGAGACCCTCATCCTGAAGTTGCTGTAATAATCGGCGATAAGGTCTCTGACTCTGCTGGGGATGTGATATTTGGTCAGTGTGAGCTGCACCAGCTTGTGCGGAATGGAGCCATATGCATTTGCCAGGTCGAGCCACAACACTGACAGGTTGCCCTTGTTCTCTCTGGCCTCCCTGATGAGCTGTGTCACCACACCGATGTGCTCCAGACAGCCCGGCATCCCTGAAATGCCACCCTTCTGGACTGATGTATCAATATAGGTGTTCTTTGCCCGGTATGTGCACAGCCGGTTGGAAACTGCACTGAAGAAGATCTTCGCCTCGACACACAGCAGGGAGATGATGCGAAACTGATCTATCTGGGTGGCATTTTCCTCCTTCGGGATCCACACCCCTTCAGCCACTCTCCACTGTTCTGAGATCTTCCCCCTTCTCCAGAAGATTCTCAGGATCTTCCACAGACGCAGGAGGAGTTTGGGGCAGTTCTTGTACACTTTGTACGAGGTGTTGCTTGGTCCTGGAGCCGAGCTTGCCCTTGCTTTGCGGACGACCTCTCTGACTTCCTTTAGTTGCAGCTCTGACATGTCGAACTGCACATCCGGTTCAGGTGGGTCTATTAGGATGTCGCACTCCCCCAACTCCTGCTGTCTTTCAGGATCATTATATATCTTCTTCAGATGTTGGTCTATGTCTTCCTGCGAACAGGCCAGTTTCCCACTGCACTTCTCCCCCAGCAACTCCTTGGTGAACTTGAAGGGGTTGGCGATAAAGGCAGCACGTTTTCGAGCCCTTTCACGATGCCACCTCCGATGCCACTCTGCCCGGCGGAGGACCCTGATCTTCTTTCGTAGTATGCACATCAGCTGGGCCAAGCCAATGTGATCCTCTTCTCCTGCCTCCCTGTATTGGGACTTCAGCGCTTTCATCTCCTGCCTGATGTTATGGATCCTCAATGCTCTTTGGTTCTTCGAGTAAGGTGTTTTGGAGTCTTCCTTCTCCTCTTCTCCGAACCGTTCAGCTGCGATACTGACAATAATTGTAGTCATGGCTTGCAGCTTCCTATCAACCCCTCCCTTCGCCGTTGCCTCCAGAACTTGGTTAACATCTTCATCAAACTGCTTCCACAGTGAAGTCATGTTAGCTGCAGGCCATTTGATCTGCCTCCTGTTAGACTTCATGTTAGAGGGATTAGTTTGCAACACTTGGAGGTTCCGGGCACTCCAGGCCTGGCCCCTCCTTCGTCTCACCAGGTTGGACACCTGCGCATTGTGCTGCTCCTGCTCCCGCCAAACACTTCATCCTCGCTTGGTGGATCTTCAAGCCGTGATCATCCTTGCAGATTTTGCCACATGCACACTGCTTCCTCTACCTAATATATACTATAAATTATAGTAAGAAATATACTAAAAAAATAAAAAAGTAGTGTAAAAGAAGAGAAAAAAATAGTGAAGTTGTCTTCATGAGTTCGTTGTCCATTCGGAAATCTGGTGGTGGAGGGGAAGACACCTTTCCTAAAATGTTAGCTGTGTGTCTTCAGGCTCTTGTACCTCCTCTCTCATGGAGGCAATGAGAAGTGGACGTGCCCTGGGTGGTGGGGGTCCCTACTGATGGATGCCACCTTTTCTGAGGCATCATCTTTTGAAGATGTCATCAACGCTGGGGAGACGAGTGCCCAGGTTGGAGCTGGCTAAGTTTACAGCCCTCCGCAGCTTTTACCGATCCTGTGCGTTGGCCCCTCCATTCCAGACAGTGATGCAAGCAGACATGGTTCTTCCGCAGAAATTTGCTGGTCTTTGGTGACATACCAAGTCTCCTTCAACTCTGAATGAAATATAGCCACCAGAAGCAAGACACTTCTAACAGAAAGCAGAGCTGGTAGGAAGATATGAAAGAGAGTAGGAGAGAAAGAGTCTGGCAGATCAAGTCCCAGTTAAGTAATCATGTTTTTCATTTTGAGTAAAATGGTACTTTTGTGACAAAATTTACTTTATGGTTACTATTCTTACTCTCTGTGTTGCTTCATTGCTCTAGCATTGAAACTCTCTGATCTGCCCAGCAGTGCAATGGTTAAAAAGGCACCAAGTTCAGAATTCAGGAACTTAATTCTGAACTGCTAAATTCTAAGCAGGCTCTTTGCTTAGAATTTACTGAGTTGAATGCAATGTCCCTTGGGTAATGTGCATCATGTGTTATGTGGATATGATAACGAGAAGGCACTTTATAGACATTATTATTTTTGTTTTATCACTTGACAGGTGTATTTTGTTGACTGTTAGTGCCTGCTTTTTCTCCCCAACATCACAACGCCGCACTGTAAAAACAATGTTGACTGGTAAGATAGCAAGCACATTGTCTGAAAAAAAATTGATGTACACACAAAGAGCCCCGGAGGTGTAATTGCTATGTAAATTCTACTAACTGCATTGGTGTTAAGGAGACACTTTTGTCAGGTGTGGTTGTCAGCTATAGAATCCTAAAGAGTCAATAAACCTGACAAGTTAGGTTAATATTCTTCAATTTTATTGGGAAATTCAATTGAGTACTGCTCGTGCACAATGATACTGTTATCACTGTAACGTGGTCAAAGATCATTGCATGGAACACATAAGCCACTTTACAAAAGCAGTAACTGGTTGTCCTGGGGGATGTGTAGTGTTAGAAGACTGGCCTATTAGTTAGTTGGGAGCTCCTTCAATATTAAATTGTCAAAGCGGGAATAATCATTTTAATGAAACTGAACATATCATTATAAAATATGTGCCAAGATTGTAGCTGGATTTGTATGTCTGATGATTCACCTGTAGAAATAAAATTGACTATTTATAGTCTTAAGTACCAAACTGCCCCCTCTCCCTCCCCCTATACTAGGCTTTTAAGGGGACAGCAGTTACCCCTACATACAAGTTGGCCAGAAAGTCCAGGCTGGGATTATTTGGGTCTCCAAAACCAAATCTGCCTTATAGTAGATTACCCTGGAACTCGACCAGCTGATGCTCCCCATGAATTCCCTAATGTCAACAGGTTCTTGAACCAACCTGAAAAACCCCAGTTCTACATCAGACTACATTCCCCTTGGACTAACTTCATTATGTTTATTTTGTTGTGTCTGTTATGTATAAGTTTTAATTTAAGACTAGGTGATTGATGTTTGTAATACACTGTGCTACTGCAGCTAAAATCTAATTTTCATGTCATTTATACGCTGTGTATGTATGTTTATGACAATGAATGTGAACCTGAACTTCAACTGATTTGGTACCAAAGGAAATGAAGACCAGCAGCTGTTCTCTTTGCAAGTTTTCTGCACAACCATGTCACCAGATCTTCACCTCAACCTCTTCCCATTTCCTTGAACATCTACCCAGGCTTTTAACACCCCTAGGACAATATGCATAAAATGCTGCAGGAATTTAGCAGGTCAGGCAGCATCCATGAAGAATAAACCTAATGAAGGTTCTCGGCCTGAAATGTCGACTGTTTATTCCGCGCCCCCCCCCCAACAGATGCTGCCTGACCTGATGAGTTTCTTCAGCATTTTGAGTGTGTTGCTCTGGATTTCCAGCATCTGCAGAAACTCTTACACCCCTGGCTATTTACTTATTTTTTTATCAAGACCATAAGATATAGGAGCAGAATTAGGCCATTTGGCCCATCGAGTCTGCTCCAACATTTCATCACGGCGGATTCAGTTTTATTCTCAGCCGCAATCTCCTGCCTTCTCCCCATTTTCCTTCATTCCCTGACCAATCAAAAACGTATCAAACTCTGCCTCAAATATACATATAGACCTGGCCTCCACAACTGCCTTCGTCTAATAATAACAAGCTGTTTCACTGTAGCAGTAGTTTATGTTATTGGACAGTCACCTTTCATCCGGTGAGGACGTCGGCAGTAAATGAGGTTCAACAAAACCTGCAGATGTTGGAAATCTGAAATAAACCCTGAAAGTGCCGAAAGCTCTCAGCAGTGTCTGTAGAGAGAGAAAGGGACCTCTCATCAGGACTGGATAAAAGAAAAAAGGGGCATGTTTGAGGTAAATTCTTTAGACAGAGAGTGGTGCATACATGGGGCACACTGCCATGTATGATGATAGAGGCAGGTACGTTAGGGGCATTTAAGAAATCCTTAGATAGGCATATGGGTGATAGAAAAATGAAGGGCTAAGTAGGAGGGGAGGGTTAGATTCATCCTAGAGTAGGCTAAAAGGTTGGCACAACATCATGGGCTGAATGATATATGTTCTATTTACTAAAAAAGATTTGGTTTGAAGTTGCAGAGAGAATAAAAGAGGGATGGACAGGGATTAGGCTAGGGTTAAATAGGGGTTGCTGGCCAGCATGGCTTGAAGGGCCAGAAGGGCCTATTCCCCACTGTATCAACAATTAAATAAGTTGCAAAAGGAGTTATCAAGTCAGTGAGGCAATGGGGTACCGAGAGAGCAAGAGGGGCAGAGAGTCTGAAGTGAAAAGAGAAGTCGCTGGAAATACCCAGTCGGTCAGGCAGTATTTGTGGAGAGAGAGAGAAAACACTTAGTGTTTCAGGTCAAAGACTCTTCATCAGAACTGGGAAGGGAAATAAGCAAGATGCGGAGAAGGTGGGGGTAAAGGAGGATAGGATAGTTTGCAAGCCTATTGTTCCATCTCACCTCTTCTTTCACCCTTTTCTGTTTGCTTTCTCTCTCAAAGCCAACGAAAAGCTTTATTTATCTCCTAGTTTCTAATTCTACTTCAACCTTGCAGTTACTACGTCAAACACACACAAAATGCTGGAGGAACTCAGCAGGCTAGGTAGCATCCATGGAAAGAAGTACAGTCAACGTTTCGGGCCGAGAACCTTCACCAGGACTGGAGAAAAACACTGAGGAGTAGATTTAAAAGGTGGGGGAGGGGAGAGAGAAACACCAGGAGGCAGGTGAAACCTGGAGGGGGAGGGATGAAGTAAAGAGCTGGGAAGTTGATTGGTGAAAGAGACAGAAGTCCATGGAAGAAAGGAAAAGGAGGAAGGAACACCAGAGGGAGGTGAAGGGTGGGCAAGGAGATGAGGTGAGAGAGGGAAAAGGGGATGGGAAATGGAGGGGGGCGGATATTACTGGAAGTTTGAGAAATCAATGTTCATGCTATCAGGTTAGAGGCTACCCAAAACCTCCTTCTCCATTTCTCATCCCCTTTTCCCTCTCTCAACTCACTTCCTTGCCCATCCATTGCGTCCATGTGGCGATTACCACCACCTCAACGACGCCAAGACCCCTGACTGATTTCCGATCCCTCACATCCAGGATTTCTCTGCCCGCCTGTCAGGGAAAATTATTTTCTTGAAGATGGACCTCGTTTGCGATTATTACCAGGTCCCTGTCCACCCGAGTGACATTCTTAAAACTGCTGTTACTACACCATTTGGTTTGATTAAGTTCCTTTGAATGCTATTCGGGCTGAAGAACGCGGCCCAACCTTTCAGCGCCTCATGGACAGTGTTCTCAGGGATTTGCCATTCCTGTTTGTTTGCCTAGATGACATTTTGGTAGCCAGCTCTTCTGGGGACAAACACCTCCTACACTTGAGAACCCTTTTCGAACACCTTAGTCAGTACGTCTTACCGTCAACCCGGCAAAGTGCCAGTTTGGACTGCCTGTGGTCAATTTCCTCGGACACCACGTCAATGCAGTGAGGGCAGTTTCTCAGCTGGCTGAAGCTGAGGCCGTTAAGTGCCTCCCTCAGCCAGTCACTGTTAAGGCCCTGCAGGAGTTTTTGGGCATGGTAAACTTTTATCACCATATTGTCCCCAAAGCTGTTCAGCTCATGTGCCCCCTCTACGAGGCCCTTAAGGGCAAAGCGGCCAAGCACATCATGAACTGGACAGAGAAAAGGTCCAAGACGTTCTCCGACACTAAGCATGCATTGTCGAATGCAACGCTGCTGGCACACTCCCTGCCAGACACGCCGATCGCTCTCACCATGGACTTGTCGGATTGCACGGTGAGCACAGTGCATGAGCAGTTAGTCAACGGCGTTTGGCAGATTCTCGCCTTTTTGAGCCATCAGTCCCCATGAGCACAAGTACAGCACGTTCGACTGTGAGCTTCCCAGCCTGTACTTGGCAGAGCAGCATTTTCGTTTTCCCCTTGAGGGCCATTCATTTACGGCTTTTGTGGATCATAAACCCCTAACATTCACCACGGCTAAGGTCTCTGAAACCTTGGTCCACTCGACAGCAGCACCATCTTTCTTTTATTTCAGCATTCACCACAGACATCCAGCATGTCGTGGGGAAGCGTAACCTGGTGGCTGACTGTCTTTCTCGGTCCTTCACTGGTGCTGTCCACCTGGGCTTGGACTACACTCAGATGATGGCAGACCAGGTTACAGACCCCAGTGGGCAGGTGCTGCATTCGGCAGACAGAGGGTTGGAATTGGTAGATGTTGCTTTCAGTGACGGCAGCGTTTCACTACTGTGTGATATGTCAACGGGGCGACCCAGGCCGATTGTGCCAGCGAGCTGGCAGCGGTGTGTTTTCGATGTGGTCCACAGGCTTTCTCACCCGGCCGGAGGGCATCGCAGAAGCTGGTGACACGGGCTTAAGAAGAATGGCAGGGACTGGGCTAGTGCTTGTTTGGTGTGTCACCACGCGACACACCTGGGCTCGTTTAGCTCCTGTGCAGCGTTTGCACCACGTCAATGTGGATTTGGTTGGCCCGTTGCCCCCGCAGGTTTACTCACCTCCTCACCATCGTTGATAGGACCACACGTTGGATGGAGGCAGTGCTGTTATCGTCCATTTCAGCCGCGGAGGTGGCGCAAGCGTTTGTTGGCGCGTGGATCACTCGGTTTGGCGTCCCGTCGTATATCTCTTCAGACCAAGGGATGCAGTTTATCTCTGAGCTTTGGTGTGTGGTTGCCCATGATCTGGGGGTCAAACTGCATGGGACCACGGCTTATCACCCTCAGGTCAACGGCCTGTGCAAGAGGCTCCATCGTCCAATGAAACCACTCTACGTGCATGCCTCAGTGATGGTTGTTGGGTGGACGGACTGTTGTGGGTCTTGTTGGGCCTGAGGACAGCCCTTCAGTCTCCTTCTGCAGAGCCTGTTTCCGGGCAACCCCTGCGGGTGCCGGGACAGTTTCTCCCAACGTCCACAGTCCCATGGTCCACTTGCAGCAGCGGCCGGCTGTTATGGACAGCGCCACAACTTTCACTCCTGTGTCCACGGCGCAGCAAGGCCTGCCCAGTCACGCCTGTTGCCAGGTCTGCGGGAGGCGAAATATGTGTTTGTGCGTCATGATGGACATAGGGGTCCCCTGCGAACACCTTATGATGGCCCGTTCCACGTGTTGGAAGCGGGGGATAAGTTTTTTTTTACGCTGGACTGTGAAGGAATCCCGGACAGTGTTTCTGTGGATCGTCTCAGGCCTGCCCATTTGGGCCTGGACTCTCCGGGGAAGTGGCAGAGCCCCCGTGGAATGGCCGGCCTCACAAGTCCAGACCTTCTGCCATTAACTCTTCTTCCTCCCTGGCACCTGCCTATGGAGGCAGGAGGAGGTTCAGCTGAGTTTTGCGGGCCCTGCTCGTTTGACTTTGTCTGCTCGGGTGAATTCTGGCAGGGGGCGGGACATGCATGTGTAGGAAGTCCTTAATTTCATTAGGCAGAATTCACCCAGACTGTTAAAGGTTAAGTTCGCCGTGTATGGCATGTGTTACATTGTATGGCATTACATTTTGGGCAGGGTTTTCTCATGTTTTGGGTTTTTAGTTGGCGTAGTCTACATGAGAAGTAATTACACTGTTGTCGATTTTTGTCGACACACCTACATTATTTTCAAGGAATAGCTTTATCTGTCGCATGTACATTGAAACATACTGTTAAATGCATCATTTACATCAAATCAAATCTGCGAAGATTGTGCAGGAATCGCCACACTTCCAGCACCGACATAGCGTGCCCATAACTTACTAACTCCAGCCTGTATGTCTTTGGAACGTGGGAAGAAACTGGAGCACCCGGAGGAAACCCACATGATCACTGAGAGAACATACAAACTCGATGGGAATCGAACCCCAACTTACAGCTGGCTGTTTTAAAGCATTGCACTAACCACACTGCCCCTATTTTTGTTGCAATATAGTATGAAGCAGATTTTACAGAATGATAACTGTTCTCTCTTAGGTAGCTGACGAAGACAAGACAAGATTTCCCAGGGGGGTATCAAGATCTATAGGGGAGGAAAGTATTCAAAGCCTCTGGACCAGGCAGCCACAACATTCATGGTTAGTAACAGTCAGTGAAGCTTTGCTTCTTGGCAATAAATCAATCAGCAGCTCGTATTCATATAACACTGTGAATAAGGTCAGCTGTCACACCCAGAGGGAACCCTTGATTCACCACATTCACTGATCCCCACTACATTAGTATAACCTACAGTATTAATGCAGACAGTTATTCAGAAACGGATAAGAAAAGTCATTTAATATAGAGAGATGAGTGATTCTGGATAATATTACAAAGCTCTTATGAATTTGTAATCTACTCAAGGGATGGGAACTTTTCAAAATTCATCAAGTTAAATATTTATATTGACTATTAAAATGTTTAAAGAGTTGATACTTGAGAAGTTCCGTTTCCCAAGTGGCTGCTTCCAGTTGACAACTTGTTGCCAAGGATGTGACAATATTACTACTTCTTGTGGGGTAATTTTCTCTGCTAACTGGTCACACGGGATAGCCTGGTTATTAATACTTCCTCAACATTGCTAGTTTTGATTAATGGGCTTGAAGGTTCTTTTTACATAATTAATACATTTTTATTTAAAATTGGTTATTCTCGGAGGTAAGTGGGTTACAAGGGAAAATCAAGATGTGTTTAAGATTTTATTTACTTACTTTTATTAAGAGATACATTGTGCAACAGACCTTCCCGGCCCAACGAGCCGCACCACCCAGCAACTCACCTATTTAACACTAGCCTAATTTAAAAAGGCCAATTAACTAGTCTGGTTGATGGTAGATTACCCTGGTAAACCAGCTGATGCTCCCCGTGAATTCCCTAATGTCAACAGGTTCTTGAACCAACCTGAAAGCCCCCAATTCTACATCAGACTACATACCCCTTGGACTGACGTCGCTATATTTATTTTGTCGTGTCAGTTACGTATAAGTTTTAATTTAAGTCTAGGTGATTGACCTTTGTAATGCACCATGCCACTGCAGTGAAAATCTAGTTTTCATGTCATTTATACGCGGGGTATGTATGTTTATGGCGGTAAGTGTGAACCTGAACTTCAACTGATTGGTACCAAAGGAAATGAAGGCCAACAGCAAGTTTTCTGCACAAGTGTAATTATTACCTAGTAGCTGGTATGTCTGTGGACTGCGGAAAGAAACTGGAGCACCCAGAGGAAACCCTTGCAGTCACAGGGTCCTTATGGATGGCAGTGGAATTAAACTCTGAGATCCAGAGCTCAACAAGCTGTCAGAGGGCAGCTCTAACCACTACGCTCCTGTGGTGCCCAATAACAGTCGTGGTAAAGAACTCGGATAAAGCTATCTATAGCCAACTCTAATCTGATGAGACTTAAAAATATTTCAGTGGAGGACTGAGAGAGTGCCATCCTTTCAAAAGAGGTCTTTGACTGTTTACCTTCTTGGGTGATTGTAAAGCAATCTACAATATTGTGTGAAGATCTGAGGTGATTGCTTGTAGCCAATTCTCATTCCCCATTTATGACAAATGCATGGGTGAGTGAACAGAGGCTATTGTTTTGCTTATATTAGAGCACTTTAAAAGCACTTCATTGGTTTTAATACCTTTGCTGAATTCCTATGGTGCTACACAGATGTAATTCTCCTTTTTCAATTCTTTCCAGCAGATTCCTGGCTGCCTATTCCTTTTAGTGCTTCAGTCAGATGATAGTGAGGTACAGAAGTGAAATAGATCGGTACTCAATATCAATAAGACCAAGGAATTGATGGTAGACTTCAGGAAGGGGAAGTCCTATTGTGAGCAATTTTGGGTCACTTATCTAAGAAAGGATGTGTAGGCAATGGAGAGGGTCTAGAGGAGGTTCACAAGACTAATCCTGGGAATGAAGGGGTTAATATATAAAGGGCATTTGATGGCTTTGGGTCTGTAATCATTGAGATTAGAAGAATGGGGATGGGGGAATCTCATTGAAACCAATCGCGTATTGAAAGGCCTGGATAGAGTGGGCATAGAGAGATTGTTTCCTTTAGTGCAGGAGACCAGGACCAGAGTCAGGCACAGCCTCAGAATACAAGGCCACCCCTTTGGAACAGAGATGAGGAGGAATTACTTTAACCAGAGAATAAAAGTTTTTCACTAAATCTCAGTACATCTCTTTTCTCTTCTTAAGCCCATCACCCCTACTGGGACATAGGCTGCTAACTGCGGCTCCCCAGAGTGCTCTGTCCTGGGCCAGTCATTCAAGTTGTCCCCAGGTGAAACCCGCCTTCTATCCCTCCTTTCCCAGGGATGAGGTTTTGGAACTTCTGTAGCCCTGGGTTTTTACGCAATGGAGTTGCTAGCCCCATGGCCAACCCTCGTCATTTTGCAGCTGGGCTTGGGACTATCACCTTTACCAAATTGGTAAAGGTGCTGAGGAAGAGGATTTCTTGGAATGTATGCGGGATGGTTTTTTGAACCAACATGTCGAGGAACCAACTAGAGAGCAGGCTATTCTGGACTGGGTTTTGAGCAATGAGGAAGGGTTAATTAGCAATCTTGTCGTGAGAGGCCCCTTGGGTAAGAGTGACCATAATATGGTGGAATTCTTCATTAAGATGGAGAGTGACATAGTTAATTCAGAAACAAAGGTTCTGAACTTAAAGAGGGGTAATTTTGAAGGTATGAGACGTGAATTAGCTAAGATAGACTGGCAAATGACACTTAAAGGATTGATGGTGGATATGCAATGGCAAGCATTTAAAGGTTGCATGGATGAACTACAACAATTGTTCATCCCAGTTTGGCAAAAGAATAAATCAAGGAAGGTAGTGCACCCGTGGCTGACAAGAGAAATTAGGGATAGTATCAATTCCAAAGAAGAAGCATACAAATTAACCAGAGAAAGTGGCTCACCTGAGGACTGGGAGAAATTCAGAGTTCAGCAGAGGAGGACAAAGGGCTTAATTAGGAAGGGGAAAAAAGATTATGAGAGAAAACTGGCAGGGAACATAAAAACAGACTGTAAAAGCTTTTATAGATATGTAAAAAGGAAAAGACTGGTAAAGAGAAATGTAGGTCCCTTGAAGACAGAAACAGGTGAATTGATTATGGGGAGCAAGGACATGGCAGACCAATTGAATAATTACTTTGGTTCTGTCTTCACTAAGGAGGACATAAATAATCTTCCAGAAATAGTAGGGGACAGAGGGTCCAGTGAGATGGAGGAACTGAGCGAAATACATGTTAGTAGGGAAGTGGTGTTAGGTAAATTGAAGGGATTGAAGGCAGATAAATCCCCAGGGCCAGGTGGTCTGCATCCTAGAGTGCGTTAGATTCTGGACTAGTTCCTGAGGATTGGAGGGTGGCTAATGTAACTCCACTTTTTAAAAAAGGAGGGAGAGAGAAACCGGGGAATTATAGACCGGTTAGCCTAACGTCAGTGGTGGGGAAACTGCTGGAGTCAGTTATCAAGGATGTGATAACAGCACATTTGGAAAGCGGTGAAATGATCGGACAAAGTCAGCATGGATTTGTGAAAGGAAAATCATGTCTGACGAATCTCATAGAATTTTTTGAGGATGTAACTAGTAGAGTGGATAGGGGAGAACCAGTGGATGTGGTATATTTGGATTTTCAAAAGGCTTTTGACAAGGTCCCACACAGGAGATTAGTGTGCAAACTTAAAGCACACGGTATTGGGGGTAAGGTATTGGTGTGGGTGGAGAATTGGTTAGCAGACAGGAAGCAAAGAGTGGGAATAAACGGGACCTTTTCAGAATGGCAGGCGGTGACTAGTGGGGTACCGCAAGGCTCAGTGCTGGGACCCCAGTTGTTTACAATATATATTAATGACTTAGATGAGGGAATTAAATGCAACATCTCCAAGTCTGCGGATGACACGAAGCTGGGTGGCAGTGTTAGCAGTGAGGAGGATGCTAAGAGGATGCAGGGTGACTCGGATAGGTTGGGTGAGTGGGCAAATTCATGGCAGATGCAATTTAATGTGGATAAATGTGAAGTTATCCACTTTGGTGGCAAAAATAGGAAAACAGATTATTATCTGAATGGTGGCCGATTAGGAAAAGGGGAGGCGCAATGAGACCTGGGTGTCATTATACACCAGTCATTGAAAGTGGGCATGCAGGTACAGCAGGCGGTCAAAAAGGCGAATGGTATGCTGGCATTTATAGCGAGAGGATTCGAGTACAGGAGCAGGGAGGTACTACTGCAGTTGTACAAGGCCTTGGTGAGACCACACCTGGAGTATTGTGTGCAGTTTTGGTCCCCTAATCTGAGGAAAGACATCTTTGCCATAGAGGGAGTACAAAGAAGGTTCACCAGATTGATTCCTGGGATGGCAGGACTTTCATATGAAGAAAGACTGGATGAACTGGGCTCGTACTCGTTGGAATTTAGAAGATTGAGGGGGGATCTGATTGAAACATATAAAATCCTAAAAGGATTGGACAGGCTAGATGCAGGAAGATTGTTCCCGATGTTGGGGAAGTCCAGAACGAGGGGCCACAGTTTGAGGATAGAGGGGAAGCCTTTTAGGACTGAGATTAGGAAAAACTTCTTCACACAGAGAGTGGTGAATCTGTGGAATTCTCTGCCACAGGAAACAGTTGAGGCCAGTTCATTGGCTATATTTAAGAGGGAGTTAGATATGGCCCTTGTGGCTACGGGGGTCAGGGGGTATGGAGGGGAGGCTGGGGCGGGGTTCTGAGTTGGATGATCAACCATGATCATAATAAATGGCGGTGCAGGCTCGAAGGGCCGAATGGCCTACTCCTGCACCTATTTTCTATGTTTCTATCCACGGTGGAGTTACCTCAGTACATGCGACCATAATAAACCACTTACCGACCACACACTTATCATCCTGACTCAGATGTTACTCACTGTTCCTACGTCACCACTGGATCAATATCTTGGAATTTTCTGCAGAGCACGATTGCTGAAATGCAGGAGAAGGCCAATAGCCTTTGAGGGAAATGGATAATTACCAGAGATGCCCACAGAAGTAGTACAAATCAATAAATGAATAATGATCAAAGTTAATTGAATTTGTTCATCAATAATTAATACTTGGTGTTCAGCATTTATTGACTGTAACTGTTTCTCAATATTAGGCTTGCCCCATGTGCAGAACATTGCTGAAATTAGCCTTACCACTTTAGAAAACATTTTCCAGTACGGCAGTGATTGGATATTAAAATCTTCAATGTTTATTTGAAGTATTATCATCTTCCATCTGTAAACTTTGCTGTCAAAGTAGTCAGTTAATCAATAAAGAGCAAGAAAATGGAGAACTTCTTGGCCGGCAAACAGATTACATAAAATGTGTTATAAACCACTAATTACTGAGATGTCATTTTAGATTTTAGACTACTGAACATCCTAAAATGCCAATTAGTTAATAATTTAACAGCAAAAGTCTAGAAGCAGAAGGGCCAGAGCTAAAAGATTAAATTATAAGGGCAGGTCATATAAATGACTTATATTCCTTTGAATTTAGAAGATTAAGTGGCTATCTAATTGAAGTACTTAATGTGATAGGGTCTACTTAGAGAGGTTCTGGTTGCTGAATGTATAACAAGGGCAAAATAGTTTTAAAATCAGAAGCAGGCTATTCAGAATTGAAATCAGAAAACATCTTCTCTCACAACAAATGGTTGTAATCTGAAACTCTCTCCTCTGAAATTCTAGGGAATATTCCACTTCAACACTTTTCCCTCAGGTGAGGGATTCACAGGCGTGAGCGACGGGTATATTAGAATTAGACTGAATGGCAGAACAGGCTGGAGGATTAGCTAGCCTACTTTTGATCCAAAGTTTTATGCTTTAGTGCAGCAGCGTCCCTGGTAAGTGAATTTGTCCTCTACCTCCACAGATGCTGACTAACCTACTATGTTTTTACAGCAGTTTCAAACTCTGAGTAATTCATGATTTCCAGTTTGACACCAGCTAGGATAATGTGGCCTTCTAATTCCTTCATCTAGTTCAGCTCCTTGGCATAAGCTGGAATTCTAAGATTGATGCCATCTGGATTTTTGAAATCAATCAATCAATCTATCAATCAAAGTATATTTATTATCAAAGATTGTATAAATTATACACCTTGAGATTTGATTGCTCATAGTCAGCCACAAAGCAAGAAACCAGAAGAACCCAATTCAAAAAGAAAGAGCATAACCCCTGAGCAGAGAAAGAGGGAAAAGAAAACACACATCATGTAAACAATAGATGCAAACCAGATTGAGTTCTTAGATCTGCTCCTTGGAGTAGCGGAAATAGCAGGCCCAAGCCTCGATCTCAGTTCATCGCATTAGCGGGGTAAAAATGTTGTGAAACTTGCTGTGACAACAGCCACTGGAGAGAGGAATGGAATTAGAGAGAGACCCAGCGAAATCAGCCCTTGCCTCAGCACTTGGGCTTTCCAGTCTATCTGGGCTGGCGATTAAATTGTCTAAGCACCGGGTAGTGCCTTGTTCTAGGACCCGGGCCACAGCGCAGTGACACACCCCAGCCGCACAGCCCGAAGCTGTTCTTGATCTCTCCGAATGGGCTTAGCGCTTGCAACGATCCAACCTGCATATAGTGCACATGCACCGGTCGTGCATGCAGCCTGTTACAGCCATTCCGATCAGTATTCTTACTTTTCTCTTCTTACTTTTTAACTTACGTTTTTTTTGTATTTTTTTTCACGGTAACATGTCGAAACTGCACCCTCTCTAACATGCGGGTAGAGAGAGTTTTATTTGGGTTTTTAGCACTGGAAATAGTTACATTCTCACACGTCTCATTAGCGGGACAGAAGCATGGTCGCGTTGTTTATTCCAGGGACCAGCTGATTGCGCTTATGCCAGCCGGTTTAGCGAGCAGAGCGGTGGACACCCCTGCTGAAATCTGGAGGAAAATACACAGAGGATGCAGAGGGGGATCACAAAGTCGAGGAAAGAGGACCGGGTCGAGACAACAGAGATTTATGGAGAAGAGGAGTTTGGTGGGTAATAAAATGGATGCGTTCACGGTGCTAGCCAGGCGTCAGAGAACTTTTCAGGAGTGCAGTGTTATTTGTTTCACTGGAACAGGGCTGCACGAGGACATACCCGATCAAAACGGCTTCCAGACCGTTCCGGCTGACCAGAAGTGCACTAAGAGCGGTAAGCGTAAAGGAGTTGGGGGCTTACAGTTCTGGTTAACAACAGATGGTGCAATCCGGGTCATATTACAATCGAGGAACGTGTTTGTAGACTGGATATTGAACTTTTTACTGGTGGACTTTGGCCATATTCCACTGAGATACAATACTGGGCAGCACGAGAGGTCATTCCTGCCTGTGGCCATCGAACTTGCAGCTCCTCCCGTGGAGCCAATAGACTGGTCTTGGACTTATTTTCCATCTGGCATAGTTGGCATTTTGTTGTTTGATTGTTTGTGGTTTTTGTATTGCTATATTTATGCTCTGTTCTTGGTTGGTGCGGCTGTAACGAAACCCAATTTCCCTCGGGATCAATAAAGTATATCTATCTATGTATCTAACCTCACACCCGGTTTAGGTGGACAGGCGTTTGAAACTCTTCCGCATTGACTCCTCTCCAAATCGATCACTCCAACAGTGACAGCAATACCAAATCTGTCTGTGACCGCGTCTTGAACACATTGCGTTCCAGCTTTGCGAAACCCCAGTATGGCTCATCCTTCGAATCCACTTCCCCTCTGCTTATCTCTTCATTATTTGTGATGATAATTGACCACAGTTTACTTCAGGAAAGTTGCTAGTAGTAATGTTTTCCTTGCCTTCTAAACTACCAGTAAGCTGTCGCAACTGCAGTGACACCAAGTATGCTGTGCATTAAGATGATGGCCCAGATATTGATGGCTATGGCAAAGCGACCATCCCACAGAGATACAGTAACATCTCTGGTGAAAGATACCTCTTGTCCACTCTTTGCTATGGGAAGGCATTTTAGTTCAAAGGGGATCTCTGGCATCAATGTCAGTGACTGTCAAGGACCCCCATCCTCCAGGCCATTCTCCCTTCTTGCTACTATCTTCATGCCTTAAGTCCCACACCACCAAGTTTAGGAACATTTATTACCCTACGACCATCAGGCTGAACCGAACCAGCTTCAGTCACCTCAGCTCTGAGTCATTTCTCAGTTGTATTTATTTGTTTTTATTTACAGCCTTCTTTTGCACATTGGTTGTTTGTCAGTCTTTGATTATGTATAATTTTTCATTAATTCTATTGTGTTTCTTTATTTTCCTGTGAATGCCTGCAAGAAAATGAATCTCGAGGTAGTGTATGGTGACATATACATACCTTGATAATTACTTTACTTTGCAGCGGAACTTTGAACTTTGATGCCATAGGACTGACTGACCACAAAACAATTCTCACTGGCTGAAGACTAGCAAGCAAAAGCACAATTCTTGATTAGCTTTAATGTGATACAGAGTCCATAAAATAATGGATGAAATATCATAAACATTTAAAAAACATATTAAGATTCCCATTACATTGAATTATTTGTGTGAGGGAATTATAAAACACACATATCTTTTTTAGTACCAGATAATTTACTAAGCAATTGACTAAGTATACTATTAAGATTGCCTTTAAATCTTATGTGACAAAGAGTAAGGATGTCTTGTAGTGGGACTGGTACATTAATGATTGAAATTCGTGTCATTTCAAGTATCTTGCTTGACCTTGTTGGAGAAGGCTGTAAAAGGCATACCCTGCGATATGCTCATCATCATTGAGAGCAACTCTGGGATTCAGATTTGTATGTGGGGCAAATTTCACAGACTAATGGCACTAAATGCTAGTACTTCTACTGTCATTAGTAGCTAAAGATCCAGGCCATTAATTGTATTCATATGGTTTTGCAGTTAAATACTTGCGGATTGATAAACTAGAATGGGTATGTTAAGATCTGGCACAACATTGTGGGCAAAGGGCCTATCCAGTGGTACACTATTCTATCATCTACCTCACAATAGTAGTTCAAGGTTTGAACCCAGTAAAAAAAAACTGGGAATGCAAATTAGAAATAAACTGCAGATCTGTCGGGACTTCTACAGCTTTTTGGGAGGGGAAGCCCAGAGTCCTTATGCTATCGGACCACATAGGATTCAATTTCTGCACAACTGTGGTGGTTGTCCATCATGTCTGACGATGACAGGAGATGTGCAGGAAAGTTTCTAAAAGTGGGAAAGCCATTGCACTGGGACAGTTCCGCTCTCTCGACCTCAGAAGTCTGGCTCCAGTGGTACGAATAAGCATCACAAACTTCCTCAGTGCCAGTGGATGACCATGACAACTTCTGTGCCTTGTCATTCCCTTTGCTGTCCATGGAGCATTGCAGAACCTCCTTCCTGGCCATTGGATCGCACTCTAGATCTCAGCCGCCTAGTCCGCCGGAGCTAGGACAGGCATGAGTATGACTCTGGTAACCAAGGAAACCACCCAGGTGATCACATTAATTGTCAGATACACCAACACTTCGTGAACGATTTTTTTTTAAAGATCTGTGGCATTTGTTCAAAGTTCAAAGTTCAAAGCAAATTTATTATCAAAGTCACTATATACCACCCTGAGATTCATTTTCTTGGACAAGTTCACAATAGAACAAAGAAATACAATAGAATCAATGAAAAACTATACACAAAGACTGACAAATAACCAATGTGCAAAAGAAGACAAGCTGTGCAAATACAAAAAAAAAACAAAATTATTAATAATGAATACGTTTGGACCCCACTTAACACTGAGGATGCATTCCTCAGAGGTGCAACGCTATGTTCATCAGTACCATGCGGGGTCATTATAATATTACATAAATGGACATGTGCCTGATTTTAAAAAATCAAACTCGAGATATCTGATATATTACTTTATGTATACACAGTCATTTGTGGAGTAACGAACACACAGATACACCTAACCCGTACCTCAGTCGGGCAGTAACGCATGGCAGCAGTAGCAGCGGAGACAAGCGGATGCGGGTTACGTCCGAGAGGAGGAACCATGCTGTGGATCCTCCTCTAACTTTAGCTTCTTCTTCAAGCAGGTGGCAAGATTTGACCGCCTTCTCTTAAGTTTCCTCTCATGAAGCCGTTCTCAGTAGCAGGAAATCATGTCGAGAACACTCCTCTTCGCCTTTTTCCTTTGCTCCCAGTCAGGGAGTTATCGAAGTTTGAGCTTTGACTGCCGTGGCCCACACATTCCTGTTTCAGGTCAAGTGGATCAATTCATTGGTATTCATTTCCAGTTCTCTGGCTACTGTCTCTATCATCATTTGTCTTTGTCTTCCTCTTGCTTTCTTCCCTTCAATCTTTCCCATAATTACCATGCATTCTAACTCCTCTTTCCTAATCAGATGTCCAATGAAGTTACGTTGCCTTTTCATGATCTCATACATTATTTCTCTTTTTGTGTTTGCTCTGTTCATGACATCCTTGTTAGATATTTGTTTTGTCCATGATATTCTTTGTATCCTCCTCAAAAACCACATCTCTGCTGCTGTAATTCATTTCCTCATGTTACTAGATATTGTCCAACATCTGAGCCACATAACATAGCTGGATAAACGTAACATTTCAGTACTCTAAGACGGGTTGTCATGCCTAGCTTAGTATTGATCAGTATACTCTTCATTCTCGTAAAGGTGTCTTTTGCCATCTGTATTCTTCTTTTGATGTCCATGTCGCACCTGCCATCTGATGTCACCCAGCTTTCTAAGTAGCAAAAGTTCTGTACTTGTTTTATGTCTTCCCTGTATATTCTCAGCCTGCAGATAGGATTCTCCTGTCTTTTTGCAATTGATGGATAGACCCATTTTTGCACTTTCTTCAACAATTATATCAATTAAGTTTTGTAGTTCTTCCTCCGTACTTACAATTAACACAGTGTCAACTGCATATCTGAAATTATTGATGTTTTCACCACCAACTTTGATTCCCAAGATGTCTCTTATTTTTTGTAATATTGTTTCACTGTACACATTAAATAAATCAGGGGAGAAAACACACCCTTGTCTAACGCCTCTCTTGATTTTCGTAAACTGACTCACTTCTCCATCTATTCTTACAGCGGCAGTTTGTTCCCAGTACAGATTTCTGATTAGGTGAAGGTCTTTCGAATCTAGATCTAGAGTTTTCTGTACTATTTCAAATAACTTATTGCGCTTCACTTTATCAAATGCTTTTGTGTAGTCGATAAAACAAACAAACAAATCTTTTTGCACTTGAATAGCTCGTTTTGATAGTATCCTTAACATCAATATTGCATTTCTTGTACCTTTGTCTTTCACAAAACCACATTGTCCTTTACCTATTTCACCAGAGATACGTATGCTATGGAGGTTACAGTGCTGTATAAATCTATCAAACCAACCTCTGCTGCCAGTGAATGTTACCAACATATTTTCTTCTTCTTCATGAATACGATTGAAGATGCTTCTTGACTTATTAATGCCAGTCAAGAAGCATCTTCAATCATATTCAGTACTGTAACCTCCATAGCGTACGTATCTCTGGTGAAATAGGTAAAGAACAATGTGGTTTTGTGAAATACAAAGGTACAAGAAACACAATATTGATGTTAAGGATACTTAAAGTGATACATTCAAGGAGCCATTTGCTTGAAAAAGTGGAAAGTAGACTACAGTGTGTTTCATTGTGTTCGGTCATCCACCCATATATTTAGTCTACTTTCCACTTTTTCAAGCAAATGGCTCCTTGAATGTATCACTTTTGTTGATGATAATTTTGAGGTCATAATTGCAGAAGCTTTTGTCTGTATTTTTTATAATTGTTCTGATTGTCAATGTATAAAATTGCAAAGAGGTTCCAACATCTACCTGACAATCTCCAGCTTCCAAATGCCGTATCACTTGAAATTTCACATCCATGCTAATGCTTTTCCTAGACATCTTTGATGTACCACCCTCACTGGAAGTTGCAAGCTGTTTTCCAGACATTATGGGTGAATAAAATGGAACTAATTGGCAAGGGAGCGAGAATGTTTGCACACACGGGGGAGGCAGAGCATGAATTAATACGTGATTGGCTCAGAGCGTATGTAAAGAGTTCTCTGGCTGATTGAATGTTTTCTGTAGTAGGGGCCTCTCTTGAGAAGTTTTATGTGTTGTTTAGAATTAATTTTTGTCATATTTTAAAATTCCAATAAAGAATTGAATAACCACATTATGTGGGGTAGTGTTATGCGGGGTCTGAATGTAAATAAATAGGTAAGTTGTAGGGTCCTTGAAAGTGAGTCTATGGGTTATAGAATCAGTTCAGTGTTGAGGTGAGTGACACTATCCTCACTGGTTCAGGAGTCTGATGGTTGAAGGGTAATAACAGTTTCTGAACCTGGTGTTGAGGGACCTAAGGCTCCTGTACTTCCTTCCAGATGGTAGTAGCAAAAAGAGAGCATGCTTGATGGCAGGGGTCCTTGATGATGGATGCTGCTTTGTTGTAGCAGCGCTCCTTGTAGATGTGCTTAATGGTGGGGAGGTCTTTTTCTGTGATGGATTTGTTTCCTGGGGAGTTCTCCTTGTTGTCTCTAGCTCTGGTGGAACGTTTGCACAGACTGTGGAGAGATGGGCCAAGATGTGCTCAGAAATGCCATGTTTCTACTTTATATGAATGGGAAGACCTCCAGTGAAAATCCCCCCTTGAATTCAGAAGACATCTTCAGTGCAGTTCACAGTTCAAGTGAAACTGTGATTTAGTGGTAATCTTTCTGACGCTGAGAAGGACAGTTTCAAGCTCTGCTTACCACAGGGACAATTATCACAATTCAATTGACCCAAACCAACGTTCAAGTCCTGAATCATCGTGAAGTGGTGCAACTTGAGCAAACTCTGTGACTAGTCCATGTCTTTATTGCTGCACTTGAGAAGATTCTGGAACCTAGGCAATGCTATTCCAGGCACAGCTGACCACATGTATAATCTCAGTCCAAGTGTTTACACAGGGTCCCAGTGCCTTGATATTACCATATCTAGATCTTTTGAAGTATGTGATAACATATCATCATGCAAGGTGGATTGTGCCTGGACAACTCTCCACCTATTTCAGCCATCTGCTCTGATATTTTGCATTAATACCTGTCCCACTGTTCTGACTGAGAAACCCTGCAGAAGCTGATGGTCCAGGTGACTGAGGAACTTCACCATTCTGCCAACCAGTGTGCTGTCTTCTTTGTCAGCCGCGTGTGCAACATTGCTCCGTTCTGGAAAGCATCTTAACGCAAAAGCATTTTCTCGCTTTCATTATCCACACCATACAACAAAACTGCTCCAAGGTGACACATCGTAGCACTATAGAAAGCATCCTTGCTAGAAGTTTCACAGCTTGGAACGACAACGGCTCTGCATGTGACCACAGGAAATTGTAAAAAGTTGTGGACACAGCTCAGCACATCACAAGAAATAGCCTCCCCTCCATGGACTCTGTCCAGACTTCTAACTGCCTCAGTAAAGGAGTAATGTTAATTTTCATTGATGTTTATAGGGCAGGTATAATGGGGTAAGTACCATTTAAGAAACACGTGGGTAGGTACATTGAGGGGTGGGGCTTAGAGGGATATGGGCTGAACTCAGGAAGCTTGGTCTATACAGTTGGCACTGTGGTCAGCATGGATTGGCTGGACCGGAAAGCTTGTAACCAATGCTGCATTGTTTTATGACTCTATGACAATCTACCTAGTTATGATCTTGCACTTTGTTTCCCTGCAATGCACTTTCTCTGTAGCTGTTACACTTTATTCTGCTTTCTGTTATTGTTTTACTTTGTTCTGCATCAATACACTGAGTAATGATCTAAACTGTATGAGCAGCATGCAAGACAAGCTTTTCATTGTAATAAATCAATTCCAATTCCAATTCCAACAATGCAGCAGCATCAAATGACCCACAAGGGGGAAAGAGCTGTGAATTCGGTAGAACCACTTCATATTCTCAGAATGTGGCTTCTTATTTCTTCGTTCACAGCCACTTTGTCTGGTAATCCTGGTACAGGGGTCCCAGCCAGGTGTTCCAAAACAGAACACCCCGCTAATGCTGAAGAGTGCTGCATAGGCCATCAACTCTGCCAGATTGGACAGATGTGATGTTGTCAGAGAGTCACATAGCACAGAACAGGCCCTTCAACCCAACATCCAACACCATTTATGCCAATACTCATCTATATTAATATCATTCTCCAGCATTTCATCCATTGCCTTCTATGCCTTAACAGTTGAATTTAAAGATGCCATTATGCTGGAAAGAATGTAGAGGTGAATTACAAGTGTACGGTGTATGCGTATGTGGATAGAGTGTATATGGATTTTAGTAAGGCATTTGATAATGTTCCTCCATTAGGCTCGGTCAGAAAGTCAGGAGGAATGGGATTTAGTGAAGCTTGGTTGTGTAGATACAGAATTGGCTTGCCTATAGATGGTAATAAATGGAAGGCATTCTATCTGGAGGTCAATAACTAGTGGTGTTCCAGAGGGATCTGTTCTGGGACCACTGCGCTTTGTGATTTTTACAAGTGGTTTGGATGAGGAAGTAGAACGGTGAGTTAGTACGTTTGCAGCTGACACAAAGGTTGTTAGAGCTGTGGATCGTGTGGAAGGCTGCAACAGGACATTGACCGGGCCGAGGAGTAGCAGATGGAGTTCAGCCCAGAAAAGAGTGAAGTGATTCATTTTGGAAGGTTGGTTTTGAGGGCAGAATGCAGGGTTAATTGCAGGATTCTTGACAGTGTGGAGGAAAGGAGAGGTCTTGAGATCCACGTCCATAGATTCCTCAAGGTGATCTGCAAGTTGATAGGGTTAAGGAGGCATATGGCATGTTGTCCTTCATTAGTCAGGGGAATGAGTTCATGAGGGAATGAGCTGCCACAGTGTATATACATAAGACATGCATAGTACTGTATTTGTCAATGTGGAGCAGAGAGTGAGTTTGTAAATCTGCCAGAAGCAAGTTGGGAATGGCGAGGGTGGAGCACCATGGGAGGGGTGTGGGATGTGTAGCAGAGAAGGAGTGTTGGGGCAGAGGGTGGCGCAGGTGCAGACACACCCTGTCCTGAGACACAAGGCAAGGCCATTTGATTCCAAACAATTATGTTTCCACTCCCTCTCCATTCTCTTCCCCTTTCCCTTCTTCCTGCCCCCTTTCCATTCTCTGTCCACAATATAGACCCATGTGAGAATCAGATTTATCATTGCTGACATAGGTGATGAAAGGGCCCTTTTCCATGCTCGATGACTCAATGACGATGACTTCTAGCTGCTTCGGTTTTTTCTTCAAAACAACAGACTTCTACATGCAGAAAAGGTATATCTTTCATTCTTCAAACTTCCCGTTTCCCAGAATATACTTCAGAGTCCACTGGCACCAGGAACCTCTGGGACAGCCCAGTTCCTAAAAAAACATGTTTTATGAAGGAATTATCATAATTCGATTAATCCAAACTGGCATAGAAGCAACAGAAAGTTGCAACATAATGTCCTAATTCATCCTGAGTCAAACAATCTCTGGAACTAGCCAGAGCAACAGACACAAATTGTAGGACGAAATTAACAGGTCAGGCAGCACCCATGGAGAACAATTAATGGTTGAAGATTCGTGCCAAGACCCTCAATCAAAACGGGAAAGGAAGGGGGAAGCAACTAGAATAAGGAGTTGGGGGGAGAAGAAGGAGTGATAGGTGAGGTGTGGTGAGGGGGAAGGTGAGTGGATGTGTGAGGGAAACTGGAAGATGATAGGTGAAAGAGGTAAAAGAGCTGAAGAGGAAGGGATCTGATAAGAGAGGAGAGTGGTCCACGGGAGAAAGAAAAGGCAGAAATGGCCACTCTTATTATAGTATTTGAATTGTCTTTTCACCCTGAGTGATGCTTTTCCATATACAATGGTGTACAGTATTTAATGTCAGTAACGGTGAACACGGGAGTCTAGTACCCTGAAGTTATCACATCCCTCAGGCAGCCTCAGTAAAGACAAACATTGATATTCCTGACGGGACATGTGAAGTGACCACTGTTGAAAGATTCTTAGAAACATACAAAACCTACAGCACAATACAGGCCCTTCACCCCACAATACTGTGCCAAACATGGACTTACTTTAGAAATTACCCAGGGTTACCCATAGCCCTCTATTTTTCTAAGCTCCATGTACCTGTCCAGGAGTCTCTTAAAAGACCCTATTGTATCCGCCTCCACCACCGTCACCAGCAGCCCATTCCACACACTCACCACTCTCTGAGTAAAAACTAACCCCTGACATCTCCTCTGTACCTTCTTCCAAGCACCTTAAAACTGTGCCCTCTTGTGCTAGCCATTTCAGCCCTGGGAAAAAGTCTCTGACTACCTACACAATCAATGCCTCTCATTATCTTGTACACCTCTATCAGGTCACCTCTCATCCTCTGCCTCTCCAAGGAGAAAAGGCCGAGTTCACTCAACCTATTCTCAAGAGGCATGCTCCCGAATCCAGGCAAGATCCTTCTAAGTCTCCCCTACACACTTTCAATAGTTTCCACATCCTTCTTGTACTGAGGTGACCAGAACTGAGCACAGTACTCCAAGTGGGGTCTGATCAGGGTCCTATATAGCTGCAACATTACGTCTCAGCTCCTAAATTCAATTCCACGATTGATGAAGGCCATATGCCTTCTTAACCACAGAGTCAACCTGCGCAGCAGCTTTGAGTGTCTTATGGACTCAGACCCCAAGATCCCTCTGATCCTCCACACTGCCAAGAGTCCTACCATTAATACTATACTCTGCCACCATATTTGAGCTACCAAAGTGAACCACCTCGCACTTATCTAGGTTGAACTCCATCCACCACTTCTCAGCCCAGTTTTGCATCTTATCAATGTCCCACTGTAACCTCTGACAGCCCTCCACACTATCCACAACACCACTAATCTTTGTGCCATCAGCAAATTTATTAACCCATCCCTCTGCTTCCTCATCCAGGTTATTTATAAAAATCACGAAGAGAAGGGGTCCCAGAATGGATCCCTGAGGCACACCACTGGTCACAGACCTCCATGCAGAATATGACCCATCTACAACCACTCTTTGACTTCTGTGGGGAAGCCAATTTTGGATCCACAAAGCAAGGTCTCCATGGATCCCGTGCCTCCTTACTTTGTCAATAAGCCTTGCATGGGGTACCTTATCAAATGCCTTGCTGAAATCCATATACACTACATCTACTGTTCTACCTTCATCAATGTGTTTAGTCACATCCTCAAAAAATTCAATCAGGCTTGTAAGGCACGACCTGCCTTTGACAAAGCCATGCTGACTATTCCTAATCATATTACACCTCTCCAAGTGTTCATGAATCCTGCCTCTCAGGATCTTCTCCAACAACTTACCAACCACTGAAGTAAGATGCACTGGTCTATAATTTCCTAGGCTATCTCTATTCCCTTTCTTGAATAAGGGAACAACATCTGCAACCTTCCAATCCTCTGGAATCTCTCCCATCCCCATTGATGATGCAAAGATCATCGCCAGAGGCTCAGTAATCTCTTCCCTTGCTTCCCACAGAATCCTGGGGTACAGCTTGTCTGGTCCCAGGGACTTAGCCAACCTGATGTTTTTCAAAAGCTCCAGCACATCCTCTTTCTTAATGTCTATATGCTCAAGCATTTCAATCCGCTGTAAATCATCCCTACAAATGCCAAGATCCTTATCCATAGTGAATACTGAAGCAAAGTATTCATTAAGTACCTCTGCTATCTCCTTCGGTTCCATACACACTTTTCCACTGTCACACTTGATTGGTCCTATTCTCTCATGCCTTATTCTCTTGCTCTTCACATATTTGTAGAATGCCCTGGAGTTTTCTTTAATCCAGCTCGCCGAGAACTTCTCATAGCCCCTTTCTGGCTCTTCTAATGTCATTCTTAAACTCCTTCCTGCTCGCCTTATAATCTTCTAGATCTCTATCATTACCTAGTTTTTTGAACCTTTCGTAAGCTCTTCTTTTCTTCTTGACTAAATTTACAACAGCCTTTGTACACCACGGTTCCTGTACCCTACCATCCTTTCCCTGTCTCTTTGGAACGTACCTGTGCAGAACCCCACGCAAATATCCCCTGAACGTTTTCCACATTTCTTCCGTACATTTCCCTGAGAACATCTGTTTCCAATTTATGCTTCCAAGTTCCTGTCTGATAGCCTCATAATTCCCCTTACTTCAATTAAACGCTTTCATAACTTGTCTGTTCCTATCCCTTTCTAATGCTATGGTAAAGGAGATAGAACTGTGATCACTGTCTCCAAAATGCTCTCCCACGGAGAGACCTGACACCTGACCAGGTTCATTTCCCAATGCCAGATCAAGCACAGTCTCTCCTTGTGTAGGCTTATCTACATATTGTGTCAGGAAACCTTCCTGAACGCACCAAACAAACTCCACCCCATCTAAATCCCTTGCTCTAGGAAGATGCCAATCAATATTTAGGAAATTAAAATCTCCCACCATGACAACCCTGTTATTATTACACCTTTCCAGAATCTGTCTCCCTATCTGCTCCTCAATGTCCCTATTACTATTGGGTGGTCTATAAAAAACACCCTGTAGAGTTATTGACCCCTCCCTGTTTCTAACTTCCACCCACAGAGACTCAGTAGACAATCCCTCCATGACTTCCTCCTTTTCTGCAGCCGTGACACTATCTCTGATGAGCAGTGCCACACCCCCACCTCTTTTGCCTCCCTCCCTGTCCTTTCTGAAGCATCTAAAGCCTGGCACTCCAAGTAACTATTCCTGTCCCTGAACCATCCAATCTTTGTAATCACCACAACATCATAGCTCCAAGTACTGACCCATGCTCTAAGCTAATCCATTTTGTTCATGACGCTTCTTGCATTAAATAGACACATCTCAAACCATCAGTCTGAGCGTATCCCTTCTCTATCACCTGCCTATCTTCCCTCTCACACTGTCTCTAAGCTTTCTCTATTTGTGAGCCAACTGCCTCTTCCTCTGTCTCTTCAGTTTGGTTCCCACCCCCAGCAATTCTAGTTTAAATTCTCCCCAATAACCTTAGCAAACCTCCCTGCCAGGATATTAGTTCCCCCTGGATTCAAGTGCAACCTATCCTTTTTGTGCAGGTCACATCTATCCCAAAAGAGGTCCCAATGATCCAGAAATCCAAATTCCTGCCCCCTGCTCCAATCCCTCAGCCACACATCTGTCCTCCACCTTGCTCTATTCCTATACTCACTGTTGCGTGGCACAGGCAGTAATCCTGAGATTACTATCTTTGAGGTCCTGCTTCTCAACTTCCTTCCTAACTCCCTGTAGTCTTTTTTCAGGACCTCCTCCCTTTTCTTACCTATGTCATTCGTACCAACATGTACCACGACCTCCGGCTGTTCTCCTTCCCACTTCAGGACATCGTGGACATGATCAGAAACATCCTGGATCCTGGCACCTGGGAGGCAAACTACCATCCGTGTTTCTTTCCTGCGACCACAGAATTGCCTGTCTGACCCCCTAACTATAGAGTCCCCTATCACTGCTGCTTTCTTCCTTTCCCTAACCTTCTGAGCCACAGGGCCAGACTCTGTGCCAGAGACGTGGCCACAGTTGCTTCCCCCAGATAGGTCGCCCCCCCCCCAACAGTACTCAAACAGGATTACTTATTGTTAAGGGGGCAGCCACAGGGGTACTCTCTAGTATTTGCCTCTTGCCTTTCCCTCTCCTGACTGTTACCCACTTATCTGTCCCACGAGTCCCCGGTGTGACTACTTATCTATAGCTTCTCTCTATCACCTCCTCACTTACCCTGACCATTCTTGTTCCATAGATGCTGCCTGACTTATTGAGTTTTTCTAGCATTTTCTGCTTTTTTAAAAAAAAATGACTATCAGCTCAGACAAGTGTTCCTGCCACTGGGCGACTTAATACAGATAGCATGGTGTGCATCTATAGTTGGTATTGCACTTTCCAAAAGCTGTGTAAGATCACCCATGTCCCAAAAGGTTCATCGGACAGATGGAGCTTGGGAGATATTCGTGCAATGTAACGCAAGTAAATGTTTAATGAAGGAAGAGTTCAAGCTAGATGTGAAATGTCAGTGAACCTTACTCCATGTCAGATCAGTGCTGTGTGTTGGCATAATGCCTCAGCTTGTGAAACCTTGAAGAGATCTGCTCACAGCGTCAATGTCAGCACAGGACACAGAGCTGTGTGTGTTGCTCCAGATCTCCAGCATCTGCAGACTCTCATGTGACCCGGTACTGGCTATACCATGAAATACCTTTGGTGTAATTTCCAACCTTTCAATAGCACCTATAGTCCATTGAGACTGTACATCAGCATGCCTTCCCTGTCACCATTTTCCAGGGTCCATATTTACAGTGGAAATTGCCAACAGTAATTTGCGTGGGGTTGGCCCATGACTCTGCAGTGCCACCAAATGGAGGGTGATTTGTATGGATCTATTTATTTTAGAGCAATGACCCCTCCCAGTACTACCTACTGACCTGTTGTCAATGCATGCGCTGTTGCCTACGTATGTGCATTGTTCCCTCTCTCTGCAATGTGAATTCACCAGTTAAAGCCATCTCCCGCATGCGTGATTTTTATTTAGCTGTTATGTAGTTGAGCATAGACACAACAAATTGGCGACAAGTACGAACCTGAATGTTAGAAATTAACACCAGCTGCACCAACAGTTACAGGAGGAAACAGCGAAAGTTAAGCAGCGCGAGAAAGCCATCACCGACGCTAACAACGGCGTGAGTTCAGTGCACAATAACAGAGAAAGTGGTGCTGAATTTAAAGTGAAAGTAATATGGCGCTGGCTTCAGACAGGAAAGCTGATGAATTTGATAGTGCTAATGAAGGCTGGAGTCGTATATTAAGAGGGTGGAGCTGTACTGTAATGCGAACAACGTGGAGAAGCAAAAAAAAAGCCCCTATGCTTCTTAGATTAATGGGCCCAAGAACGTACAGTCTCTTAATACAACTTAGTAACCAGACGTTCAAAAAATTATTACAATTTTACAAAATCACTTGAGCCCTAAACTGTTGGCAATAGCTGAGAGATTTGTATTTCACAAAAGGAACCTGTCAAGAGATGAAAGCATTTCTGAATACATTGCAGAAATGTGCAAAGTTTCCCAATACTGTAACTTTAGAGATGGACTTTCTGATGCTTTACGGGGCAGGCTTGTATGTGGCATGCATAATCAAAGGACTCAAACGAGCCTACTTGTGGTAAACCATATATATGTTGTAACTGGGCTAACTGTCTGGACATGCCCCTCTGCTGACTGCCCCTGTGGCTCCTCCCACAGATTCCTGTATAAAGGTGATTTCACCTTCCCCCCCCTCAGTCCAGGGGGCAGACACTCAGCATGGAGGTCGTATTGTACAGCGAATAAAAGCCTTTCAGTATTTTACCCAACTTCAGTCTTTTGGAGTTATTGAAGGTGCTTCAATTTTATTTGCTGTAAATTTTTAAGCATGGAACACGCTCTGAGACCCGACAAGTTAGATCTCGATCCACAAACGCCTGAAGCTGGAAACGCTTTTGAACTCTGGCTGGCCTGCTTCGAATCGTACCTAGAGGAGATTAAAGTGACCAACCCCATAGTGAAGCGCAGAGTTCTACTCTCCAGGGTCAGTCCACGGGCCTATTTGCAGATCAGAGACCAGCCGAGCTATGACGGCGCGATGAGCGCCCTCAAAGGACAATACCTGCGGCCGATAAACAGCGTCTACACGCGACATCGCTTAGTGACATGGCAACAATGGCCTGGGGAATCAAGTGCTGAGTTCTTCCAGGCCCTACGGATGCTCGTGCATACCTGCAATTGCCAGGAGCTGACGGCGGCGCAGCATGCAGAGCTCCTAGCGAGAGACGTCTTCGTCAGGGGGACCAGGTCAGTGTATGTGCACCAGCGGCTGTTGGAAAAAGCCGATCTTACCTTAAGTTCGGCGATTGAGCTGGCCAACATGCTGGAGGCCGCTCTGCACAACTCTGAGGCTCTCCAGGCACGCGATCCCCCGATGGCCTCGTGGGCACCACAGACCCCGCAACCTGCCGGCGAATCGACCTCGGCTGCTGCCAGTCGCAAGTCCGCGAAGTGCTACTTTTGCAGACTCGAGAAGCACCCCCGGAAACGCTGCGCAGCCCGACAAGCTACCTACTCCAGCTGCAGAAAGAAGGGCCACTTTGCCAAGGTCTGTGAGTCCAAACCGTGAGCGGGATCGAGCAGCGCCGCGTGTGAAACATGAGGGTCGCCATCTTGTCTGCCGCCATCTTCCCTGCACGCCGCCACCACGTGCGAGACATGGGGGTGGCCATCTTGGTCGGTGCCACCTCCCTCCGCCTACGACCAACGGGTGCTCCCGGGGCACCCCACCGCGCCGGACCAAGACAGCAACTCAACTCTGGCCTCCATGACCCTCGACCAAAGCGCTCCCCACCAGCTCACAAGGTCAATGATGGACATCCTGGTGGTGGGGCACAGGACAAGCTGCCTGTTTGACACAGGCAGCACTGAGAGTTTTATCCACCCAGACACAGTGCAGCATTGCGGACTCGTGATACGGCCAGTAAGTCAGAGGCTCACCATGGCCTCCGGGTCACATACAACAGACATCCGGGGGGGTTGTGTAGTGTCGCTAGTGGTGCAGGGCACAGAATATCGAGACTTTACGTTACTCCTCAAATGTGCCCCTGTGCTATTGGGGTTCGACTTCCAGAGCCACCTGAAAAGCGTGAGAATGAAGTATGATGGGCCCCTCCCGCCAATTACTGTCATAAATCCCCTGTTTTGCAGAGATATGTCACGTACCCCGCTACTGACCACACACACACACCGATCCGCACATCCCACCCAACACCATGCCAACTGCCACACTACCGACACCACTTGCGGCCTCTCCACCCTCAGGATCCCTTCCCCACCGCTGTTCACCAACCTGACCCCCGACTGTAAACCTGTGGCAACTAAAATCAGGAGGTACAGCGCGGGGGACAGAGCTTTCATTAAGTCGGAGGTGCAGCGGCTGCTCAGGGAGGGGGTCATTGAGGGAAGCACAAGTCCTTGGAGGGCGCAGGTGGTCGTTGTTCGGAACGGGGAGAAGAATAGGATGGTCGTGGACTATAGCCAGACCATCAATAGGTTCATGCAGCTCGACGCGTACCCTCTACCCCGCATCGTGGATATGGTCAATCAGAAAGCACAGTACAAGGTGTAGTCGACCATAGACCTAAAATCCGCTTACCATCAGCTCCCCATCCGCCGGGAGGACCGCCCTTACACTGCCTTCGAGGCGGACGGCAGCTTTTATCAATTCCTGCGTGTCCCCTTCGGTGTCACGAATGGTGTATCTGTCTTCCAGAGGGAAATGGACCGGATGGTGGACCAGTGCCAACTGAAGGCCACGTTCCCATATCTGGATAACATCACCATCTGCGGTCACGACTGGCAGGATCACGATAACAACCTCCAAAAATTTCTCCAAGTGGACAAAGCTTTCAATCTCACCTATAACAAGGACAAGTGTGTGTTCGAGACTACCCGACTTGCTATCCTTGGGTGTGTTGTGGAGAATGGAGTCATTGGCCCTGACCCTGACCGTATGCGCCCCCTGTTGGAACTTCCTCTTCCCAACACCCTCAGAGCCCTCAAAAGGTGCCCGGGCTTCTTTTCATATTACACCCAATGGGTCTCTAACCACGCAGACAAGGCCCACCCCCTGGTCAAGTCCCCCACATTCCCCCTCTCAGCCAAGGCCCACGCGGCCTTCAGCCGCATAAAAGGGGACATTGCCAAAGCAGCAATGCATGCGGTGGATGAGGCCATTCCCTTCCAAGTAGAGAGTGACGCCTCCGACTTTGCGCTGGCTGCTACCCTCAACCAGGCGGGAAGACCAGTGGCGCTCTTCTCCCGTACCCTTCAAGGCCCTGAAATTCGGCACTCTGCGGTAGAGAAAGAGGCCCAGGCCATAGTGGAAGCTATTAGGCACTGGAGGCACTATCTCGCCGGCAAAAGGTTCACCCTGCTAACTGACCAGCGCTCAGTCGCGTTCATGTTTAATAATCAGCAGCGGGGCAAAATCAAAAATAATAAAATTCTGAGGTGGAGAATCGAACTCTCCACCTACAACTATGACATCGTGTACAGGCCTGGGAAGCTCAACGAGCCCTCCGATGCCCTATCCCAGGGAATGTGCGCCAGCGCACAGATCGACCGGCTATACGCCCTACATGTAGACCTTTGCCACCCGGCTTTTCCACTTCGTGAAAGCCTGGAACCTGCCTTACTCCCTTGAGGAGATCAGGATGATGACCAGGGACTGCCAAGTCTGCGCAGAGTGCAAACCGCACTTCTACCGACCCGAAAAGGCACCACTCATCAAGGCCACCCACCCCTTTGAACAACTGAGTGTTGACTTTAAGGGCCCCCTTCCCTCCACCGACCGCAATGTGTACTTTCTTAACGTTATCGACGAATACTCGCGGTTCCCCTTCGCCATCCCCTGCCCCGACACCACTACCACGTCAGTTATAAAAGCCCTGCGCAAGCTCTTCACTCTGTTCGGATACCCATGCTATATCCACAGTGACAGAGGGTCCTCGTTTATGAGTGACGAGCTGCGCCAATATCTACTGGCTAGGGGAATTGCAACTAGTAGGACCACGAGCTATAATCCCCGGGGGAATGGACAGGTAGAGAAGGAGAAAGGCACGGTGTGGAAAGCCACACTCTTAGCCCTCAGGTCAAAGGGAATGCCGGTCTCCCGCTGGCAGGAGGTCCTTCCCGAGGCACTCCACTCCATCCGCTCCCTGTTATGCACAGCCACCAATGCCACCCCTCATGAGCGGCTCTTTCCTTTTCCAAGAAAATCGACCACTGGAACCACCCTACCAACTTGGCTGACGTCCCTGGGGCCAGTGCTGCTCCGGAAACATGCGAGGAGCAATAAATACTCCCCGATGGTCGAGAGGGTTCACTTACTTCATGCGAACCCCCAGTATGCCTATGTGGTTTTACCTGATGGGCGGGAGGACACGGTCTCCATCCGTGACCTGGCACCCGCAGGAGCTCCAGGCCCCTACCCTGAACACTCCGTGGTGACTATTAACCCCGTACCCACCGAGACACCGTGCACCCCAAACCCTATACAGACACCACACGACACTCCCATACCGGGCGCGACGCACACGCACGAGGGATTACCGACGCCTAACCTGTTGGCACCTGAAGTCAGGCCGGAGCCAGCACAACCGCCATCGCCGGTGCAATCACCGCCGGTGCTACGTCGATCACAGCGACGGACTCGACCGCCTGATAGACTTAACCTGTAAATATACTTCTTGTAAGTATTGTCAGTCACTTCATCCCGCGGGACTCTTTTTAAAAAACAGGAGGGGTGAATGTGGTAAACCATGTATATGTTGTAACTGGGTTAACTGTCTGGACACACCCCTCTGCTGGCTGCGCCTGTGGCTCCTCCCACAGTGTCCTGAATAAAGGTGTTCACCTTGCCCCTCCCCCTCAGTCGGGGGGCAGAAACTCAGCATGGAGTTCGTATTGTACAGCGAATAAAAGCCTTTCAGTATTTTACCCAACTTCAGTCCTTTGGAGTTATTGAAGGTGCTTCACTACTGGCAGAAAGAGACCTAACCTTAGAATGGGCATTGACCATTGCAATATTGTTAGAGACTGCAGCAAAGGATGCAGCAGAACTACAAAAAAGGATGTTAGAATGTGAAATGCACAAAATGGTCCTGAATGGTGCAAAGAGTCAAAAATGTTATCGATGTGGTAAAGCCTCCCATGATGCATTGGTTCAAAGAAAAAGTCAGCAGAAGGCATCACAGACAAGGTCACAAAGAGGGAGTGTGCAAGGTAGACAAAAAGCACAACCGAGTGAAAAGACTTAAACATAAAACGAAGTAAATGCATAAAGTTACTGAATGCAAAACAGAATCAGACAACATAGAGTCTGACAAAAATGAACTGTCATGCCTAGAACTGCATAGTATAACTGAAGCAGATCACAAAATCACCTGGATCACTATAGGTGCATCTGGTGTAAAACTGAAAATGGAGCTGGACATAGGGTCAGCTTTCTCCATAATTCCAGAGGCTGACTGCCACAGACTGTTTTCTAAGATACCATTAGCAAAGGCCTCAGTGATGCTAAAGACTTACACAGATGATCAAGTGTCTCCCAAAAGCAAACTGAAAGTAAATGTGACATATGGAGGCCAAACACAACGGTTAGAGCTTTATGTATTGAAAAGTGGAGGGCCAGCACTTATCGGAAGTGAATGATTGCGATAAATCCAACTAGACTGGTGCTCAATCAAAGCTCCCAATGTGGCATCAACAGGCAAATGCAGCCCAAATGGTTGTGCTAACCAAAGACTGTCACAGCTGCTTAATGCTAATGAGAAGGTGTTTGAGAAGGGAATAGATAAACAGGTCAAAGACTTGGCCAAAAGCAGTTCAGGATGCCAAAAAGTTCAAAATCCACCCCCACAGGCACCGCTACACCCGTGTGATGGCCATCGTCACCATGGCGATGAGTACATTTTGACTTTGCTGGGCCAGTCATGGACTCCATGTTCCCAATTGCTGTGAATGCTCATTTGAAGTGGCTGGAGTCAATACCAATGAAGACAACTACCTCAGCAAAGATTGCCTCCACTCTAAGGACTACCTTTGCCAGAAATGGTTTACCAGAACAAATTGTGAGTGACAATGGACCACAATACATGTCAGTTCCTCGCCACCCTGCAACAAATGGGTAAGCATGCAGTACATTAAAGCAATGGACAAGGAGAACATTTCTCTACAGCACAAAGTGAACAACTTCCTTTTTGTGCATCAGAACTCTGTTCATGCGATGACAAATCAAACACCTGCAATGCTCATCCTGAGCAGGAATCTGAGATCTCACATGCACCTCCTGAAACATGATCCACAGAGAGAAGTGCAGAATAAACAGTTCAACCAGTTGCCAAGAGACGCAGCAAGGAGCTTCGAGATTGGACAGGAATTCCTAGCGTGTGATTATCGAGAAGGCAAGTGGACACCAGTAGGATAGCTACAAGAACTGGACCATTGATGTACACAGTGGATGCTGGAGATCAGACATGGAGACGTCCTGTGGACCAGATACTGGATGCTCAACCAAGAACACAGCCAAGTCGATTACATCCAACAAGACGGACACATTACAGCCTCCGGACTTACCACTTAGTAATGATCATGTCACTGACAGCAGTGTGACATAGGAAACTGAAAATGTTGTCTTAGACAAGACACTTATCAAACACGATCCCAGTCCACAGGTCCAGATTTGCGACAAGAACATTATCGTTGACAAGACACCTGCCAAACCTGACGCCACTCCACAGGTCCGGAGGCGCTATCCTGAAAGGGACAGAGCGCCGCCCAAAAGACTGAACCTTTAGAAATGTGAAGTTGTTATGGACTGTTATTGTGAAAGCATGTTTATTTGGAATATGGGTTGATAAAAGGGAAATAGAATGTTTTGTACATGAACAGTGTGATGCTGTTTTAATCTAAAGGGGGAGGAAGTGTAATGTATGAATCTATTTCTTTTGGAGCATTGACCCCCACCTTAGTGCTACGTATTGATCTGTTGCCTGCACATGCACTTCGTTCTCTCTCTCTCTCGATGCAATGTGAATACACCAGTATAAGCCGCCTCCTGAACACGTGCTTTTATTTTAATGATATGTAGTTGTGCACAGACACAACAGAAGGAGGCTGTGAATACAGTATGGGAAGATTACACGCAGGTAGGTTCCAAAATCCAAAACATCAACTGTTCATTTCCTTCCATAGACGCTGCCTGACTTGCCGAGTTCCTCGGCGTGTGTTGGTCTAGGTTCCGAAGGGCTGGACTACTTAGGCTTGGTTTCTAGCACTGCCCATGGTTACTGCTACCCTCCAGTAACCAGGGCCCGGCACAGAGGTCAATCTTTCTGGACTTTTCTGACCCAGGACTCCAGTGGCAAGAACTAGGAAGTGTAGAGTCTTTATCCCCAAAATATCTCCGACAGCCTTTGACAGGTGGCAAAGCAGGGTATGGGACTTTGCCGGCTGTCAAAGCTGCCACTGATTGTAGAAGTTTATAAACATCTCTTATGATTAGAGGTATTCAAAAGCCAAACTAATTGATTAAAAATAAAAATAATAATTAAAAAATAACATTAACTAAAAGTTCTTATTATTGAATATCAAAGCAAGGCAGGAATATTTTCAGAAGGCTATTTACATAGACCATAGAACATAGAATCTGGAATAGTACAGCATGTAACAGGCCCCTTGACCAACAATGTTGTGCTGAACCAATTAAGTTAGTAATCTTTTGGCCAACTAAACTAATTCCCTCTGCCTAAACAATGGCTGTATCCTTCCATTCAGTGTGGTATGGCAATTGTCCCGTATCAGACCGCAAAGCACTCCAGCGTGTGGTGAAAACTGCCCAGCAGATTATTGGCACCCAATTGCCCACTATTGAGAACATCTACCATAAACGCTGCCTAGGCAGGGCGAAAAGCATTATCAAGGATGCATCTCACCCTAACCATGGACTTTTTACTCTCCTCCCATCCGGTAGGCGCTACAGGAGCCTCCGCTCCCGCACCAGCAGGTACAGGAAGAGCTTCTTCCCTGAGGCTGTGACCCTGCTGAACCTCTCATCACAGCGCTGAGCAGTATTGCACCCATATTGTACTGTCTCAGTACTTTTATATTTGTGTGCTGTAGCACTTACTTTTTATTCACAGTTATTTTGTAAATAACACTACTCTTCGCATTTCTGGTCAGATGCTAACCGAATTTCCTTGGCTTTGTGTCTGTACTCGGGACAATGACAATAAAGTTGAATCTAATCTAATCTAATTTTCCTCACATTCGTGTGCCTATCTAAACATCTTTTAAGATTCTAATGTATCTGCCCCTGCATGTTGATAGGGTGGTTAAGAAGGCGTAAGGCATGCTTGCCTTATATCTACCACCACCCCAGACAGTGCATTCCAGGCACCCACCACTCTGTGTACACAATGTGCTCCTCACATCTCCTTTGAAATTACCCCCTCTCACCTTAAAAGCATGCCCCCTGGTATTAGACATTTCAACCCTGAGGAATGATACTGTCTACTTTATCTACGCCCCTCATAATCTTGTAAACCTCTACCAGATCTCCCCTCAGCCTCCTGCACTCCAGAGAAACAATCCAAGTTTGCCCAACCTTTTGTTCTAGCACATGGCCTCTGACCCAGGAAGCATCCTGGAAAACCTCTTCTGCACCCACTCTAAAACCTCAACATCCTTACCATAATGTGGCAAACAGAACTGCATGCAATACTCCACATGAGGCCTAACTAGAATTTCATAAAGCCTCAAAAAGTTTCATAAACATCCTGACATTTAAACTCAAAGCCTCAATTAATAATGGCAAGAATGCCATATGCTTTCTTAACCACCATCACAACCTGTGTAACCACTTACAGGCAGCTATGGACTTCAACCCTAAGATCCCTCTGCTCATCAACACTGTTAAAGGTCTTGCCCTTGACATTGTACTGTGTCTGTACATTTGATGCACCAAGGTGCAACGTTTCACATTTATGTGGGTTAATCTCTGTCTGTCATTTCTCTGCACATATCTGCAACTGATCAGTATTCCGCTGTATTCTTTGCCAGTGTTCTATGCTATCCACAACATCACCAATTTTTGTATCATCTGCAAAGTTACTAACCCACCCATCTGCTTTTTCATCGAGGTCATTTATATACATCTCAAATAACAGAGAATCCAGGATAGATGCCTGTGCAACACCAATAACCTAGACCTCCAACTAGAATAAATCCCTTCAACCACGACTCTCTGTCTACTATAGGCAAGCCAGTTCTGAATCCAAATGGCTAAATCACCACGATCCCATGCATCTTAATCTTCTGGATGAGCATCCTATGAAGGATGTTGTCAAATGCCTTACTAAAATCCATGTAAGCAACATCCACGGCTTTAGCGTCATCAATCACTTTCGTCACCTCATCAAAAAACTCAATCAAGTTGCAAGTTGTTCTCCACAAAGCCATGCTGTCTCTCCCTAATTATGCCAAGGTTTTCCAAATGCTTCCTTTTGCCTTCCCTTTTATCTCCTAAATCTTTTCCTCATTGAAACAAACGGGCTGTCAGACCCTGCGATGGCTTAAACTCTCCATCATTAAGGCTGGACTCTGCTGCTGGAGTCTATGGAGATCTGGGAGTCCCACCAGATTCAGCCTTCCTAATCCATCACCAAACCCTGGGCAAGAGCATTCCAGAGCTCATGCTTTGAAATCTGGTGCTTATCCTGAATGCTGAATGTTGTGTGCAGGAGATTCCAAACAATATACCATCCTGCAGCTAAAAACCAACAGCTGGAGGAACTCAGTAGATCAGGCAGCATCTGTGGAGAGAAAATTATTAATGTTTCGGGTCAAGACCCTTCATCACATGCACTGTTACAGTCTTGAAACTTCAATTCTACCTCTTCCATTATTGTCCTTTTAGTATTTCTGTTAGATTCAAACTTATTTATCACACGTACATTAAAAAATACAGAGAAATGCATTATCAGCCAATACATCTAAGGATGTGCTGAGGGTAGTCTGCAAGTGTTGCTACACATTGTGGTGCCAATATAGTTAAAGGCATCCGTTAGTCCTGCGAGACCATGGATCTGCACCTGGAAAGTCTTCACCCTCCAGGGTGCAGGCCTGGGCAAGGTTGTATGGAAGTTGCCCATGTTGCAAGTCTCCCCTCTCCACGACACAAATGTCCAAGGGAAGGGCATTAGGACCCATACAGCTTGGCACTAGTGTTGTCGCAGAGCAATGTGTGATTAAGTGCCTTGCTCAAGGCCACAACACGTTGCCTCGGCTGGGGCTCGAACTCATGACCTTCAGGTCGCTAGTCCAATGCCTTAACCACTTCGCCACGTACCCACACTGTCGATATAGTGTGCCAATATAGTAAGCACACAGAATCAGCAGAACAACACAAGCAACAACATCAGCAAAACAAGCCCCTTTCACACCCTGACACCCACCCACTCACCTGTACAGACACACCTCCAACCTCAACCCCAGGACATGCCAACTCCTGGCCTCCAGCCACCACTTCTTGGCCCCAGGTTCTGAGACTCAGGGACATTCTGAGCATGTCGATCCAGAGGTGTGGTGCCTCAGCATCTCTTGTGTGCGTTGCTCCAGATTTCCAGCATTTGCCGTCTCTCTCATGTTTCAAACAGAGCAAAGAAGATGGAAGTGGGATTCCATGTGTATCAGTTCTCTGTGTTCACAGCAGTATGCGTAACACTACCTCAGCTCGCACTGCTGTTCACTGCACTATCCCATTGTTCTGCACTTGCCACTGTACTTACAGTTGGATTTATTAGCACCACATAGACTGTTTACTCTGAGAGCGTCATGTAGCAAGGTCTTTCATTACAGGGCAGTGAATATGGCAATGAACTATTCCGAATCTGAATCTTTGCTCCAGATTCCAGCATCTGAAGTCACTTGTGCCACCATCTCATCACCATTCTGTGAATGGTGAAAGTAGGAGTGTCTATTATAAATGTAATAACACGTGACTTTAAACTGGCAATTATCATTTTGGCCCCTTTATTTAAGTAAGGATATACTTGCATTGGAGCCAATCTAAAAGAGACTCACATGTCTAACTCGGTCTGTTTTGATGAATAAGTGAATCTGGATATGAATCCTATTCTGAATCTGATTCTCATAATGAATTCTAAAGAAGTTAATGTTTGTCCTTTGGAGTTTAGAATACAAGAACACAAGAGTAGACACCCAGAGCCCCAAGTTCACTACGATACGATACAATATGATACAATACGATCATATCGGATCTCATCTTCAATGTCAGTTCCCCATTGCCCTGAATTCTTTGATCTTTCAAGAGTTCAATTACCTCTTCTTTAAATACCCACAGTATTCTATCCTCCATGGATTTCTGGAACAGGGAATTTCAAAGTTTCGCTACCTGGTACAGTGAAGGGTGATGTTATTGAAATATTCAAGAACTTGCCTCCTAGAGGACCACAGCCTTGCCATGGTTCGGAGGCCTGTGTGTCTCAATGGTCAGGAGAGCTACGTTGGCTGGGGTTGACACTTTATGATTTGGCTCTTGGTAAGGTCACTCATGCCAAACAGGTCAAAGGGTAGAAGCCAGACCAAGAGAGGTGCACTGGTCCTCCAGGTTTGGGAGTCTAGCTAACAAACCTGACTGGTAAGACAAAATTGTTACAGAAACAGCAATGAGGGATCTGAGTACGATCATATTCCTGAATCTCCACTCGGGACTTATGTGACTGACAGTAGTGAAAACTGAGAGGAAGCTACTGACATGATGAAGGAAGCCCTGATCACCATCAGAGATGGAGGACCTTCACTGCTGCCCAAAATGCCAATGGTATAATAAGCTATAAGTATTGAAGAACAAAAGGGGTCACAACAGGATAGATGTTGAGATGTTTCTGCTGGTGAGAGACACTCAAACAAGGGTACATAGGAAAGGATAGTCTCTTAAAGCTGAGGTGCAGAATTTTTTTTCACACAGTGGATAGTGAATCTCTGGAATCGCTACCCCGGAGGGCTGTAGACGTAGAACACTGGACGTATTTAAGAAGCAGACAGATAAATTTACAGTCTGAAAGAGCAGCACACACAAAATGCTTGAAGAGCTCAGCAGGTCAGTCAGCATCTATGGAAATAAATAAACCGTCAATGTTATGGGCCAAGACCCTTCTTCAGAACTGGGACGGAAGGAGGAAGAAGCCAGAATAAGAAGTTTCAATAGGTTTCAATAGGTACATTTAATGTCAGAGAAATGTACACAATATACATCCTGAAATTCTTTTTCTTTGCAAACATCCACAAAAACAGAGGAGTGCCCCAAAGAATGAACAACAGTTAAATGTGAGAACCTGAAAGCCCCGCCCACGCATAAGCAGTAGCAAAGCAACGACCCCCCTCCCCCACCAGCAAAAAAGCATCAGCACCCCCACCGAGCACTCAAGCGTGCAGCAAAGCTTCAATAAAGACACAGACTTGCAGTACCCCAAAGACTACTCATTCACCCAGTAATTCAACATACCACAGGCTCTCCCTCTCTCCCTAATAAGGGAAAAAGATATGTCCCAGTTTTACAGTGAGAAGGGAGACATAACAAAACAACTTGCTGATTTACAATGTTAAAAGTCCATTGCGTCGCTTCTTCTGATCTCTGTGCCCAAAGATCTCGGGTCTGGGCACACAGCCTGCAGCCAGCTCACTGCTTTCGATCTTCCATCTCCCACAACACACCAGTTTTCTGCAGTGGCACCGACCTTGAATCCGCCCACCTCCGGAGCCGCGAGGATCTGACACCCTGAAGACGCGCTGGTCCTCTAGGCCATGTCCATGGCATATCGAAAAATGGCCAGTTGTGAGACCCCGAGAGCCAGTCCCATTTCCACAAAGAACCGAGGTCAGCATGAAACTCCAGGTCAGGGTCTTCAAAAGAACCCTGAAAGGGAAAGATGGAGATAATAAAGGTGGAAATAGGACTGTTTTCGAAGATGCAAGCAAAGAAGTCACCGTTAGATGCCACCATCCTCCTCCTGTAAAAAGTAACATGAAGGGGGCGTGGTGGATAAGTACAAGCTGGAAGGCTGTAGGTGAAGCCAAATGAGAAAGTTGGTGGGTGGGTGGGGAGGGGGGAATGAAGTGAGAAGCTGGGAGGTGATAGATGGAAAAGGTAAAGGCTGAAGAAGCCATCCGATGGAAGAATCGACACCACCGATCTCCGTGTCATCTGAAAACTTTTTATAAGCCGTTTTTATAAGTCATTTATAAAAATCCCATCATATGATCTAAGCTAATAAATGAATTAATTTACCTGTCTAAGATAGGATGGAGTGAAGGAGAGAAAGTCAGTGGTGATGGTTCCCTGCTCCTGCTGCCAATTTTTTAGCACAAGTGTGCAATAAAATATGCGAGGAACAAATAAATAACATGCTAATATCAAAAACACTCATAACCAAGTATTAAATCGACATAAACCCTAGATTCAATTTGTAAATTTGCCGCATGGTGGAAGTGGCACTGTACAAGCGGAGCTGGGATCAGCTACTCTTATGTGATTTGTGTTCAGACAACAAAGGCAAGACCCCCTCCACCCCCAGCCTGTCATCAGGAGGGCACGAAAGGCAATGTGAACAATCCGTCAGGTGCTGAGCTCCCATCTCCGCAGAGGCTGTGAAGCACACTTTAACATGAGCATGTCACTTGTTAGCACAAAGCAGAGCTGCACGATGAAAGAGAGGTGAAACAGTCAATCAGGACCAGTAGCTTCATGTGTGGGTGAGAAAACATTAGCAGCATTTCAATCTACACATCAGCACTTGTACTGCTGCAGCAGAATTGGCACCTTGGGGACATTATGGGGAGGATCATGCCATGTACTATTTTTCCAGACACACAGACACGATCTCGTCACTACCTTCTTTGATTTTTCCATCACCCTTACAGTTTGCACAGTAACTGGTCTAGAATTAACCATGGCCAAACCGTGGAACACCAGCACAGTGTCGCTCAGTTCATCACTCTCACATGAGAGGAGTTCACATACTGTACAAGCAGTATTATCAATAAAGTTAATTTGAATATCCTGCATGATGGGATCTTGGTGTGCTCTGCACTCCCCCTCAATATCGTACACAACATCCAAAACAACTCACAACCCGTCAGTGAATCTCTCCCCACCCACCTCCATCACAGTCTCTTACCCTCCCCATCTCTGTCCTTGCCTAACAGAGCTGCCCCTCCACCCTCCACCACAGATTCCCCTCCTCTCCACCATTGAATGAAGTGCACTGTGTTCTACATGAACTGTGCAGGGAGCTGAAGGAGTGTTTCCTCAACTTTTAGAGTGGCTACAGGGCGGAGGGCAAACTGAATGGAGTGTTAACCAGGCAGGGAGCTAACCTGAGGCTTGTTAACCAGGTGGAGCGCTAACCGGGTGCACTGTTCACCAGATGGAGAACTGACTAGGTTTAGTATTAACCTGGAGGAGTGATAGTGGGTGGACAGTTGACGAGGTGAAGTGGCAACCAGGCAGAGGGCTAATAGGAACAGAGTGCTATGTAGATGTAGGAAAGATGTTATCCCTTGGAGAGAACTTGTAATTCACTTAGGCAACACTAGCAAAGGCTATACATTCCTTGGCATAAAGAGAATTTTTTTCAAAGCAGCTGTTTACAGTGCTGACAGTTCAGCTATCTGCTAGCTGTAAGTGCCGGATACTTTAAAAGCTGTGGATCCCAGAAACTTTCCAGCTGTTCCTATAGCATGAATCCTATTTCCACTCACCACCCCTTGCCTGAATGTTATTTCGACCTTACAGCAATGGGCTGTTTCATTTACTGACGAGCTGGATGCAGAATTTAACATTGTGCAAAATCTCAGCAAATTAAAGGTTAGCTCAGGAGAACAAATATTGCACTCAGGTAAAGGAGCGAATGAATTGTCCCCATAGCAACCTACGGTTCTGTGATCTATGGTGGTGCAGTGGTTAGCACAACTCTATTACAGCTCAGGGCATCAAAGATCAGAGTTCATTCCCGGCATTGTCTGTAAGAAAGTTTGTACATTCTTCCCGCGTCTGCATGGGTTTCCTCCCACATTCCAAAGATGTGCCTGTTAGTAGGTTAATTGGTCATTGTAAGTTGTCCTGTGATTAGGCTAGAGGTTAAATCGGTGGGTCGCTGGGTGGCAGGGCTCAGTGGACCGGAAGGGCCCGTCTGCACTGTGTCTCGAAATAAAATAAAATACTTCACTCTGTTACGATAGTTAGAATGGGAACAGAGTACACGCATGGCACACGGCGTGTAAGCATGGCCTATGAGAATAGTTTGACTGAGTTAGGGATTTTCTTTTTAGAGCAAAGGAGGATCAGAGGTGACTTGATAGAGGTGATCAAGATGATAAGAATCATAGATTGAGCGGACAGCTAGAGAGTTTTTCTCAGGAAGGAAATTTCTAATACAAGGTTCAAAATTTCGAAGGTCCAATTTAATGTTAGAAAAATGTATACAATATACATACTGAAATGCCTTTTCTTCGCAACCGTCCATGAAAATAGAAGAGTGCCCCAAAGAACGAACGACAGTCAAATGTTAGAACCCCAAAGGCCCTCCCCAAGCGGGCATTATTTTAAGATGATTGGAGGAAAGTATTGGGGGAGGGATGTCGGAGGTACGTTTTTTACACGGAGAGTGGTTGGTGGTTGGGTCATGGTCCCGGGGGTGGTGGTAGAGTCAGATACATTAAAGATATTTAGGAAACTCTTAGATAGGCATGTGGATGATAGAAAAATGGAGGGTATGTAGGAGGTGAGGGTTACTTTGACCTTAGAGTAGGTTAAAAGTTCACTACAACATCGTGGCCAAAGAACCTGTATGGTGCTGTAATGGTCTATTTAAATCTTTTTCAGCTGGGTGCTTATAGAATAGAACAATACAGCACAATACAGGTCATTCTACCCATGATATTTTGCCAAACTTTTAACCTACTCCATGATCAATCTACCCCTTCCCTCCCACATAGCTACATCCCACTTACCTTTCATCCATAAATACTCCTACCACCACCCCCAGGATTCATTCCAAGCACTTAACACTTTCTGTGTAAAAAAAACCTACCGCTGACATCAACCGTAAGCTTTCCTCCACTCCCCTTAAAAGGATGTCCTCTGGTATTCGCCACTGCTGCCCTGGGATAAAGATGCTGGCTGTCCTCACTGTCTATGCCTCATATAATATTATGCACCTCTATCAAGCCGCCTCTTATCCTCCTCCACTCCAAAGGAAAAATCGCTAGCACGCTCAACCTTTCCTTTTCTGCTTGCAGGAAATAATTCCCAAACTCAGCTGAACATATAAATGATAGGTGAATTGCATTATTCCTCGTTCCCCACAAGTAGAACATAAAAAAAGATAGGACATTACAGCTCAGTACAGGCCCTTCCGCCCTCAATGTTGTCCTGACCTTTTAACCTCCTCTAAGATTAACCCAATCCTTCCCTCCTACATAGCCCTCCACTTTCCTATCACCCATGTGCTCAGGACAGCGTATTCCACGCACCCACCACTCTCTGAGTAAAAACCTTACCTCTGGCATCCCCACCTCCATACCTTCCTCCAATCACCTTAAAATTATGACCCTTGTATTATCTATTTCCACCTGGGAAAAAGTCTCTGGCTATCCACTTGATCTATGCCTCTTACCATCTTGTACATCTCTATCAAGCCACCTCTCATCTTCCTTTGCTCCAAAATGAAAAGCTCGCTCAGCCAATCCTCATAAAGGCATGCTCTGCAATCCAGACAGCAACCTTATCACTTCCTTTGGGTGGTACACCATGAGTTTGGAAAAGGTATTATATAAATGCAGACATCAGAGCCTGTCCATTCCGAAATTTGGAACCAAAAACAATCTGCTGAAGGAATTCAGCATTATCAGCCAAGGAGAGGAACTGTCGACCTTTCAAGTCAACACCCTGCATATATATGGCTCAAGGTTCAAAGTAAATTTATTATCAAAGTACATATATGTCACCACGTACAACCCAGGGATTGATTTTCTTGCGGGCATTCACAGTAACTACAAGACATACATTAGAATTAATGAAAGACCGCCCCCAACAGGACAGACAATCAATGTGCAAAAGACAACAAATTGTGCAAATACAAAGACAGAAAAAATAATAGGAAGCAATAAATATCAAGAACGTGAAATGAAGAATCATTGAGAGTGAGCCCGCAGGTTATGGGAACAGTTCAGTGAATGGGCAAGTGAAGTTGAGTGAAGTTATCCCCTCTGGTTCGAGAGTCAGATGGATGAGAGGTAATAGCTGCTCCTGAAACTAGTGGCATGAGTCCTGAGGCTGCTGTACCATTTTCTTGATGGTAGCAGCAAAAAGTGTGCATGGCCTGGATGGTGGGGGTCCTCGATGCTAGATGCTGCTTTCCTGCCACTATGTTTGGTGTAGATGTACTCAATAGTGTGGAGGGCTTTACCCATGATGGACTGGGCTGCATCTGTTACACATTAGTAGGCTTTCCCATTCACGGCCATTGGTGTTTCCATACCGGGCCGTGATATCACCAGTCAATATTCTCTCCACCGCACGTCTATAGAAGTTTGTCCGAGTTTTGGATATCATAGAACATAGAATAGTACAGCACAGTACAGGCCTTTCGGCCTACAATGTTGTGCCGACCCTCAATCCCTGCCTCCCATATAAGCCCCCACCTTAAATTCCTCCATATACCTATCTAGTAGTCTCTTAAACTTCACTAGTGTATCTGCCTCCACCACTGACTCAGGCAGTACATCCCACGCACCAACCACTCTCTGAGTAAAAAACCTTCCTCTAATATCCCCCTTGAACTTCCCACCCCTTACCTTAAAGCCATGTCCTCTTGTATTGAGCAGTGGTGCCCTGGGGAAGAGGCGCTGGCTATCCACTCTATCTATTCCTTTCATTATCTTGTACACTTCTATCATGTCTCCTCTCATCCTCCTTCTCTCCAAAGAGTAAAGCCCTAGCTCCCTTAATCTCTGATCATAATCCATACTCTCTAAAACAGGCAGCATCCTGGTAAATCTCCTCTGTACCCTTTCCAATGCTTCCACATCCTTCCTATAGTGAGGTGACCAGAACTGGACACAGTACTCCAAGTGTGGCCTAACCAGAGTTTTATAGAGCTGCATCATTACATCGTGACTCTTAAACTCTATCCCTCGACTTATGAAAGCTAACACCCCATAAGCTTTCTTAACTACCCTATCCACCTGTGAGGCAACTTTCAGGGATCTGTGGACATGTACCCCGAGATCCCTCTGCTCCTCCACACTACCAAGTATCCTGCCATTTACTTTGTACTCTGCCTTGGAGTTTGTCCTTCCAAAGTGTACCACCTCACACTTCTCTGGGTTGAACTCCATCTGCCACTTCTCAGCCCACTTCTGCATCCTATCAATGTCTCTCTGCAATCTTTGACAATCCTCTACACTATCTACAACACCACCATCCTTTGTGTCGTCTGCAAACTTGCCAACCCACCCTTCTACTCCCACATCCAGGTCGTTAATAAAAATCACGAAAAGTAGAGGTCCCAGAACAGATCCTTGTGGGACACCACTAGTCACAATCCTCCAATCTGAATGTACTCCCTCCACCACCACTCTCTGCCTTCTGCAGGCAAGCCAATTCTGAATCCACCTGGCCAAACTTCCCTGGATCCCATGCCTTCTAACTTTCTGAATAAACCTACCGTGTGGAACCTTGTCAAATGCCTTACTAAAATCCATATAGATCACATCCACTGCACTACCCTCATCTATATGCCTGGTCACCTCCTCAAAGAACTCTATCAGGCTTGTTAGACATGATCTGCCCTTCACAAAGCCATGCTGGCTGTCCCTGATCAGACCATGATTCTCTAAATGCCTATAGATCCTATCTCTAAGAATCTTTTCCAACAGCTTTCCCACCACAGACATAAGACTCACTGGTCTATAATTACCCGGACTATCCCTACTACCTTTTTTGAACAAGGGGACAACATTTGCCTCCCTCCAATCCTCCGGTACCATTCCCGTGGACAACGAGGACATAAAGATCCTAGCCAGAGGCTCAGAAATCTCTTCTCTCACCTCGTGGAGCAGCCTGAGGAATATTCTGTCAGGCCCCGGGGACTAATCTGTCCTAATGTATTTTAACAACTCCAACACCTCCTCTCCCTTAATATTAACATGCTCCAGAACATCAACTTCACTCATATTGTCCTCACCATCATCAAATTCCCTCTCATTGGTGAATACTGAAGAGAAGTATTCATTGAGGACCTCGCTCACTTCCACAGCCTCCAGGCACATCTTCCCACCTTTATCTCCAATCGGTCCTACCTTCACTCCTGTCATCCTTTTTTTCTTCACATAATTGAAGAATGCCTTGGAGTTTTCCTTTACCCTACTTGCCAAGGCCTTCTCATGCCCCCTTCTTTCTCCTCTCAGCTCCTTCTTAATCTCCTTTCTTGCTTCCCTATATTCCTCAATAGACCCATCTAATCCTTGCTTCCTAAACCTCGTGTATGCTGCCTTCTTCCACCTGACTAGATTTTCCACCTCACTTGTCACCCATGGTTCCTTCGCCCTACCATTCATTATCTTCCTCACCAGGACAAAGTTAGCCCTTACATCCTGCAAGAGATCTCTAAACATAGACCACATGTCCACAGTACATTTCCCTGCAAAAACATCATCCCAATTCACACCCGCAAGTTCTAGCCTTATAGTCTCATAATTTGCCTTTCCCCAATTAAAAATTTTCCTGTCCTCTCTGATTCTATCCTTTTCCACGATAATGCTAAAGGCTGACACTTCGCAAACTCCTAAGCAAGTAGAGGCACTACTGAACTTTCTTCATATTAGCATTTATGTGCTGAGCCCAGGGCAGATCCTCCGAAATGATAACCGTGAGGAATTTAAAATTGCTGACCCTCTCCTCCTCTGACCCCCTGATGAGCACTAGCTCATGGACCTCCAGTTTCCTTCTCCCGCAACACTGACAATTTCTTTCCCCACCACCACAGATCTCATAGATTGTTGCTCTATATAAATGCAATTTCTTTTTTTTACCCCTAACCTTAAAGTGTATTGAAATTGAAGCATATTTTCACAAGTCAAGGATAATCCTTAAAAGAGAAGAAAAACACACCCAAAAATACTTGTTCAAGAGCCAAGATGCTTTCTCCTACACCCTCACGGAAATAAAAGACAATGTCACAACATGCTTGTTACCACAAGTCTACAGGCAAGCTCTCAATGCAATTCCAGAACCCAACCCATTTCTGATATTTAGTAACAAAACAAAAGGGATTCTTCGCATTGCTTCACAGCAAGTCTTTCAGTAACAAGGGTACCTAGAAGATTTGTAATAATACAGGAGAAATAAATCACTCATCTATGTACTGTATGGGTGCTGATTATGTGTGTTAATTATAAACACAAGAGATTTTGCAGATGCTGGAAACCCAGAGTAAGACACACGAAATGCTGCAGCAACTCAGTGGGTCAGGCAGCATTTCGGGAGAGGAATAACAGTCAATGTTCACCTGATGAAGGGTCTTGACCCGAAACACTGAATGTTTATTAGATTTTGTGATGCAATGATATTCTCTCCTAGTTACATTAAGTCTAATATTAACTCTGCATCAGTACATTGGTTTGTTGCAAGATCCAAGACGGAATTAACTCGTGTACCAAGACATTAATAATTCCTTTCCTCCTACCGATGCTGATTTACCCATTCAGTTACCCAGGAGCTTGTTTGTTGCTGTAGGCCAGGGTACATTTTGTCTTTGTCAAAAGCATTCAATATTTCAATAGGAGCGTCTGTATTTGTTTTAAATCTGCTCACGAGTATTATCTGCTTTTCAAAAACTCACCAAGTTCACTTCTGTCCCATGTGTTCACTTCCAGTGCAATCGTTGTGAGCCTCCTCCTCCTATCACTTCCTGTCCTCCTCTCTAGTCTTGCAAGGGAATAAGGCAAGTAGCAGTTCAAGTAATAGAACATAGAACATCAAACATTTCAGCACAGTACAGGCCCCTCAGCCCACACTGTTGTGCCAACCTTTTACCGTACTCTAAGATCAATCTAACTCTCTCTCCTATGATATTTCAATTATTCATGCACCGATCAATGAGTTACTTAAATGCCCCAATGTCACTGCCTCTACCAATACCCACGGCAGGGTGTTCCACATACCTACAACACTCTGTGTAATGAAAAAGTACCTGTGATATCCCTTCTATACTTTCCTCCAATCACCTTAAAATTATGCCCCCCACATATTAGCTATTTCCTCCCAAATAAAATGTCCCTGGATACCCACTCAATCTATGCCTCTTATCATCTTGTGCATCCCTGCCAAATCACTTCTCATCCTCCTTCATTCCAAAGAGAAAAGCTCTAGCTTGCTCAACCCATCCCATCCTCATTAGATCTGCTCTCTAGTCCAAGAAGCATTGTGGTAAATCTCCTCGGCACCCTCTCTAAAGCTTCCACACCCTTCCTATAATGAGGCGACCAGAACTGAACACAATATTCCAGGTATGGTGGAGGCAAGCAGTAAAAGCACTGAAGACGTTTAGTAGGTCAGGCAGCATCAGAAAAGATGCTCCATTGGAACTTCTATCATCCGAGCAGTCTGAAAGCCTAATTCTATCTCCACAGATGCTACTGATCTGCTGTGTAGTTCCAGCTCTGATGGCGTTTGTCACAGCAAGGAGAGAAGGTTTGCCTGTCAACCAGTATCAGACAGACATCCGTGTGGCCTTTATTTTAATGTATTTTTTGAGATCTGGGCATAGGACGCAGACCAGCAGTTATTGCCCATATCCATTTGTAGATGACAGGGTAGCATTTATTGCACATCCAGTCGTAGGGTTAGGCATTTATTGTCTATCCAGTCGTAGGGTTAGGCATTTATTGCACATCCAGTTGTAGGGTTAGGCGTTTATTGTCTATCCAGTCGTAGGGTTAGGCATTTATTGTCTATCCAGTCGTAGGGTTAGGCGTTTATTGTCTATCCAGTTGTAGGGTTAGGTGTTTATTGTCTATCCAGTCGTAGGGTTAGGCGTTTATTGTCTATCCAGTTGTAGGGTTAGGTGTTTATTGTCTATCCAGTCGTAGGGTTAGGCGTTTATTGTCTATCCAGTCGTAGGGTTAGGTGTTTATTGTCTATCCAGTTGTAGGGTTAGGTGTTTATTGTCTATCCAGTTGTAGGGTTAGGCGTTTATTGTCTATCCAGGCGTAGGGTTAGGCATTTATTGCACATCCAGTCGTAGGGTTAGGCGTTTATTGTCTATCCAGTTGTAGGGTTAGGCATTTATTGTCTATCCAGTCGTAGGGTTAGGTGTTTATTGTCTATCCAGTTGTAGGGTTAGGCGTTTATTGTCTATCCAGTCGTAGGGTTAGGTGTTTATTGTCTATCCAGTTGTAGGGTTAGGTGTTTATTGTCTATCCAGTTGTAGGGTTAGGCGTTTATTGTCTATCCAGGCGTAGGGTTAGGTGTTTATTGCACATCTAGTCATAGGGTTAGGTGTTTATTGTCTATCCAGTTGTAGGGTTAGGCGTTTATTGTCTATCCAGTTGTAGGGTTAGGCGTTTATTGTCTATCCAGTTGTAGGGTTAGGTGTTTATTGTCCATTCCCAACTGGCCTTGGACAGAGATGGCTTGTCAGGCCATGTCCAGGTCAATCACAGAAGACTCGTCTGGAGACATATATAGACCAAATCAGGTAAGAGCTGTAGATATCTTTCTGTGAAGGACATTCGTGGACCAAGTGGGTTTGGGTGACAATTCTGCCGTTTGTCACTGTTTTCCATTCCCACATGATGAACTGAGTTGAAACTCTTCAGTTGCCATGATGGGATTTGAATTCGGCCATCTTGATTGTTAGCCCAGGCCTCCAGATCTGATGACTTAATGGTGTGCCACACCAGACCTGCCAGCCAAAGGTAACTTTACACCCATAATGTTGGGTTCAGTCCCACTCTCTGCAGAAAGTCAACTCATTCTGTTCCCACGTGTACCAATATGGTGAGGTACAGGGATGATGAAAATTTGCTTGTAGCGGTACAAAAGGCACACAGGTATAGAAAATGCACACAACGTAAGTTGTACAAGTGAGAGAAATAGTGCAGAAAGTGCAGAAACAGGAGTTTAATGTAAAAAAAATATGTCAGTCTGTCCTTTTCCATTGTTGAAGTAGAATTAGGGTTGTGCAGGTCAGATCAAGAACGTGATGGTTGTAGGAAAGAGGCTGTTCCTGAACCGGGTGGTGTGGGACTTCTGCTGATGACAGAGCAGTGTGAAGAGGACATGACCAGATGGTGGGAATCCTTGTTGATAGGTGCCACCTTCTGGAGGCAGCGCCTCAACTAAACACTGGCATTAATGGGGAGGACTGTGCCCATGACAGACTGGGCTGTGCTCACTGCTTTCTTCAGCCTCTGGCTTTCCTGTACGTTGAAATTGTCATACCAGACCACGATGCAACCAGTCAGGATACTTTCAACAGCTTTTGCATTGGGAATTGTGGCTTTATATCGGAGTCACTATAAAAACCACAGTGACATTCTTGCCCCCCGCAGGTTCCAAAAGCAGGTTTTTGTAGATACTGAAAACAAGGTTTCAATGTAAAATTTGACCAAACTTGGACTGAAGTGGGTGAGACTTGTGTGCAAAGCTGAAAGTCAATGACTGGGGACATCAACTGGCCAATGCTGGGAACTGCAGTAGAGAACCTACACAGTCCTTTTGCCAGTGAGAATATGTTTTGCCAGATTAATAGCACCATAAATAAAATACTAAATTTAGATTCTTTATTATGATTTTTAATCAGATTTCCCAAAAAGGGGAGCATTATTTATTGATAGGAATGAAATAGCTAAATTATACTCTGCAGTGGCATTTAAACATTTGTTTAGAGACCTAATACTGAAGTGATATGAAGTTTCCTGTTGCAAATGGTGTACAAATTAGGTTGGGATTTGTTTGTGTTAAAATATACACCTTGTTCGTTTATCAGATGAAAATAGTCTGAAACAAGCGCACAATGATTAATGAGGTTAGACTCCAGTTAATTATTGTTTCCTCCTGCAGTAATTAGGTTGGCAATGCTAATCAAGATGAATCTACACCCCGGTTTCTCATTCTTTATGTGAGCAACTACTTGTTTCAGCTGCAATAAGACTCTCTTCTAAAGATGAAGCTAATATTGGGCCAGCGGTGTGATTACATTCTTTTGTTACACTAAGTGCATTGCAACAGCCAGAGATAAATACCGTGAAGTTAATAGTCTTATCATCTGCAATTACTTTTTTTTTGTGTAATTCCTGATTAACAGCAACCTGCGGCTCTTTAAAAATTTTGTTTTATCAGGAAACTGCAAAAAATTCTTTTGTTTGAATTTATTAAATGATTTTCTGTTACAAATATGCTAAACCTAATTTGTTGGTCAGGGCAAGGTTTCAGTAAGCCAATCTATTTATTTCACTGCAGTTTATATAGTGGAAATATTTCTAAAGCAATGGAAGGAGCTATTTTAATGGAGCCTTTTACAACCGCAAGACTTTCCAAAGCTTTTTGCAGTGAAGGGAGTATTTTGAAGAGTAAATATTGATTGGAATGTCAGAAGTGGGCAAAGAATGTTAATAACAAAGATATGTGAGCAGACATTGGATGAGTGATAAACATATAAATTGTGGAGAAATCTAATGAAAATAATACCGGGTATCATTTATATCCATCTGGATGACCAAACGGACCCTTGGTTTATTGGCCTCTGAAAGATACCACTTCAAATATAGCTGCCTTCTGCTTTGACAGTCCCTGGGGTGCGAGGGTGACTTGCTTCCATTCCGGACATGTGGGCTATGAGACGGTTGATGAGGATGATATGGCAACCAGAGACTATTTCCACAGATGGGTCTTGAAGTTGTTGAAGGCAGGAGGCTGTGCAGTCTGCGAGGTAGTGTTCTCTTTCCTCTGCCAGTGCAGGGTTCCTGGGTATTCCCGCTGAGGTTCTCAACGTCATCCTGAATATACCTTCCCCACGCTGAGTGGCCAGAAGTTCCCAGGAAACGGTGCGTTGCAGCACTTCTTCGAAGAAGATTTGAGCACATCCATTGAAACGTTTATTCTTTCTGCCTGGTAATTCCCTCCGACAGCAAAGGATGGAATAGATTGTCCGTTTCTCAAGTATGGCGTAAGGGATATGAATGACATGCCCTCCCGAGCAGATCTCACTGAGAATAATCAATCTCATTGACAGGGTTGGTGACTTGGGTCAGGGTCCAGAGTGCTTGAATATTTCTTATTTCTTTTCAACTCACTCACTTCGTTGTAAATTCTATTGTATTATTCTGCAACATGTAAACAAAATCAAACTAAAAGCCTATTTCAAATGTCCAGAAGATCAGCGACTCCAGCACCAACAAAGTCCTGAGAGTGCTGGATTATTGGAGTTTATTGTGATTGATAGAAGTTTAGATATTAAGGGAACAAAATGGGATTAGTGCAGCAAGTCAAACAAATTATTGGCAGAGGTTCTTTTGTTTTTACAACTGTAGTTTTGTTTATAATTTTCAACATTCAGTGCACACAAAGTTCTGGAAAGATTGTCCCTCTCTGATCATGTGATAATTTTACCAACACCAAGTCCAGCAGCCTTAAAATGGCCATCACTAATGATGAACAATGTAACTGGACCATCATATCGAAGTCAGGCAGACCCAATATAGTTATTTATCAGGCACTATGAAACAATATGACCCAAAAGGACCACAATCTTGCCCTAGGGTTTGGAGGCTTGTGTGCCCAAATGACCCAGAGAGCTATGTTGGCTGGAGTCAGGGCCTTGTACTTTGACTCTTGTTAGGGTCACCTGTGCCAAACAGGTCAAAGGGTAGAGGTCAGACTAGGGATGATCAACCAGTCCTCCAGGTTCAGGGGTTCATCTCAAGGCTGACAACCCTGAGTGGTCAAATACAAATGTCACGGAAACAGCAATGAAGAACCCTACATCTGTGTGTGAAGGTGTTCCTGAATCTCCACTCAACATCTGCGTGACTGCAGAATAGAGAAAATGTCAAAGAACAGACAGAGATGAAGGACCTTCATTGCTGCCCTAAACACCGGCAGCGTATCAGGCAGTAACTATGAATCAATGTAAGTCCTGTTTGCAAATGAAACAAATCTAGCCAATCTGCAGAGCCTGATCTCAGTTATCAGTGAAATGATGGATGGTGTCATTGACAGTGATGTCGAGCGAGATTTCTCACCAGTGCCCACCCGCTTTCCCCAGGATTACTCCATTACCGATCTCATTAAGACCTGGTGCCAAACATGAAACAGAGTTGGACTCCAGAGGTAAAGTGACAGTGACTACATCAGGGAGTCGATGGGCACCGATTGCAAAACTCGCCTCATGTCTCACACAAAGAGGTTGGTTCTAGCTGCTCAAGGTCAACCAGGATCATTGTAGAAATGCTCTGAGTTTAAACACATTTCTCTGCTTCATTAATGCCTATCTTCCTGTAAGGAGATCAGAAGTGGGGATGACCTCTGACAACTGCAGAATGTTCAGTCCCATTCAGAAATTCTCAAGAAAGGACATAGCCATGCCTGCATGCATGAAGCCCTAAACAATGACCATTTTCTATGGCATCCCTGGCCAGAAACATCCAGATCATCAATATGCATTCCATGGCTTCGGGGCACCGCGGTAGTGTAGCAGTTCGTGCAAGGCTTTGCAGCAAAGGTCCTTCCTGAGTTCGGAGTTCAATTCCAGTGCCATTCCGTAAGGAGTCTCTGTATGTGGAATGCATGGGTGTTTTTCCAGGTCGTCGGCTTTCCTTCCAAAGATGTACCCAATAGGTTAATTGGTCATTGTAAATCGTCCTGTGATTAGATTAGGGTTAATCAGGTTTGTTGGGAGTTGCATGACTTAATGAGCCAGAAGGGTCTACTCCACACTGTATCGCTAAATCAATAAAAAAATAAGCACAGAGCAAGATGGAGACTAAGCATCCTGTAGTAAGTGATTTACCTTCTGACCTCTCGAAGCCTGCCCACCATTCAGGAGTTAGGAATGTGATAGAATACTCTCCATGTGCTTTGATGAGTGCAGCTCAATAAATCCCATGATCCAGAGCAAACCAGCTTGACTGATTGGCACCCCATCCAAGACTCTAAACGTTTAATCTCCCAGACATTGGCACACAATGGTTGTGATTTGTATCACCAAAATGAATTGCAACAGGGCAATTGAATGGCAAGGCATTGAAGGGTACTGACCTATTGCGGACAAATAGGATTATTTGGAATTATTTTTAGGAATAGGACAAATAGGAAAGAACAGAAAGTAGTTTCCCCCCACCTCTACCCCTATCGCAATAACTTGCAGGTTAGTAGATTAATCAGCCAGTGTATATTGCCTCCAGAAAGTCAGTCTGGGGTAGAATCTAGGCATTAATTGGTAGGAATGTGGAGAGAATAAAATTATTAGGGTAGAATTAGTGTAAAATGGGTGCTTGAAATCTAGCACAGATATGATGGGCTGAAGGGCTTGTTTCTGTTCTCTATCACACCATAACTGCAGCAGTTCAAGAAAGCACCTTACCACTACCTTTACTAGGGCAGTTAACAATCCCCATACTCTGAAAAATGAGTAAGAAAACCAATTGTGTCTGTTACTTAATCAGAAATGTAATTATTCACATTTGGATTCCTAATTAGGTCATGCTGCTAATCAATTAGGCAACATAGCTCTAGACAGTATTGGTGGGGGGAAAGGAGGTTCAGTTAATCTTAACTGCTTTAAAACAGCATCTCCTTACAATGAAAATTCACCAGATCGTTACACAAACTTGTTAAAATCTGTGCATTCAGACTTAAATAGTGTATTTATGCAGTCTGGTTCTACATGCACAGCTCAGTGCTTGCTGACGGCGTAGAGTTGTTCTGCAAAGTAATCTCCAATCTGCGTTTAGACTCCTCAATATAGATAGAAGAGCTTCATGACCAGCAAATACAGCACACTGAATTGAAAGAAACCGATCCTCTACTCATCTCTCACTTTAATCGCCCAACCCATTCCCACACTTACCTGCGTTTGATCTTAGACCTTTCCATTACATCTCAATACAATTTCGACTCACCTTCCAAAAGGCACATTACATTAGATTATGAGAACACTCAGTCCTCTTTTATTGTCATTTAGAAATGCATACATGCATTAAGAAATGATACAATGTTTCTCTGGAGTGATATCACAGAAAGCAGGACAGGTCCCACACAGGAGATTAGTGTGCAAACTTAAAGCACACGGTATTGGGGGTAAGGTATCGGTGTGGGTGGAGAATTGGTTAGCAGACAGGAATCAAAGAGTGGGAATAAACGGGACCTTTTCAGAATGGCAGGCGGTGACTAGTGGGGTACCGCAAGGCTCAGTGCTGGGACCCCAGTTGTTTACAATATATATTAATGACTTGGATGAGGGAATTAAATGCAGCATCTCCAAGTTTGCGGATGACACGAAGCTGGGTGGCAGTGTTAGCAGTGAGGAGGATGCTAAGAGGATGCAGGGTGACTTGGATAGGTTGGGTGAGTGGGCAAACTCATGGCAGATGCAATTTAATGTGGATAAATGTGAAGTTATCCACTTTGGTGGCAAAAATAGGAAAACAGATTATTATCTGAATGGTGGCTGATTAGGAAAAGGGGAGGTGCAACGAGACCTGGGTGTCATTATACACCAGTCATTGAAAGTGGGCATGCAGGTACAGCAGGCGGTGAAAAAGGCGAACGGTATGCTGGCATTTATAGCGAGAGGATTCGAGTACAGGAGCAGGGAGGTACTACTGCAGTTGTACAAGGCCTTGGTGAGACCACACCTGGAGTATTGTGTGCAGTTTTGGTCTCCTAATCTGAGGAAAGACATCTTTGCCATAGAGGGAGTACAAAGAAGGTTCACCAGATTGATTCCTGGGATGGCAGGTCTTTCATATGAAGAAAGACTGGATGAACTGGGCTTGTACTCGTTGGAATTTAGAAGATTGAGGGGGGATCTGCTTGAAACGTATAAGATCCTAAAGGGATTGGACAGGCTAGATGCGGGAAGATTGTTCCCGATGTTGGGGAGGTCTAGAACGAGGGGTCACAGTTTGAGGATAGAGGGGAAGCCTTTTAGGACCGAGGTTAGGAAAAACTTCTTCACACAGAGAGTGGTGAATCTGTGGAATTCTCTGCCACAGCAAACTGTTGAGGCCAGTTCATTAGCTATGTTTAAAAGGAAGTTAGATATGGCCCTTGTGGCTACAGGGGTCAGGGGGTATGGAGGGAAGGCTGGGTTCTGAGTTGGATGATCAGCCATGATCATAATAAATGGCGGTGCAGGCTCGAAGGGCCGAATGGCCTACTCCTGCACCTATTTTCTATGTTTCTATGTTTCTATAATTATAACATATAGTTACAGCAGTGCAAAGCAATACCATAATTTGATGAAGAATAAACCAAGGGCACAGTAAAAAAAGGTCTCAAATTCCCCGAGTCGATCGACTCCCGAGTCCCAGATAGCAGGCGGCAAAAAGGAGGAACTCCCTGCCATAAACCTCCAGGCACCATCAACTTGCTGATGCCTTGGAAGCAGCCGACCACTGAGTCTGTCCATCTGAAAACTTCGAACCTCCGACCAGCCCCTCCGATACAGCCTCTGCTGAGCGCCTTCGACCTCGCCCCGGCCGCTGAAACAAGCAAAGCTGAGGATTCGGGGCCTTCTGCTCCGGAGGTTCCGGCTACCACACAGTAGCAGCGGCAGCGAAGCGGGCATTTCAGAAGTTGCCCAGATGTTCCTCCGTACTCTCACGTCCATCTCCATCAAATCGGAATTGTGCACAGTCCCCTGCTTGACAGATTACAGATATCATCACTGAAGTGGCAGCACGCGTTGGCGTCGTGCCGCCATCTTCTCCTCCTCCTGGACTCAACAATAAGTTCAAGAATTGCAGGAAGCAAACTGTTGTAACACCTTCTTTTCATTGCACGTGCCCAGCATTATCCTTGGGTAATTTTAGTTAATAACTCAGCTACCCCACTTACATCTCCACCTTCTGTTTCTTGTCTCATTAACCCTTTGATTTCCTTACACCATCAACATGTTTCATCATTTTAACATCTCTCGTGCACCGTTCCATCTCTCTTTGCATCTGAACACTTATCTAATGTGCAGTTTTCCTCAGTCCTGAGGAAGGTTAATGGCCTGACTCTGAAGGATTTTTTTTAAAAGATTAGCTTTATTTGTCATGTGTACATTGAAACATACAGTGAAATATGTTGTTTTGCATCAAATCAAATCAGCAAGTTTTATGCTGAGTGTCCCACAAATGTTAATTAACAAACAAGAGGCAAATGCTGGAAATCAAAGCAACACACACAAATCTGAGTAAATTGTCAATGTTTTGGGCTGAAACCCTTCAACAGGACCCTGTGTATGTAGCTTTGATCCCACACTTGTGTCGCAACAGAGCATGCCCACAACTCATTAACCCTATCTGTACGTCTCTGGAATGTGGAGGAAAGTGGAGCACCTGGAGGAAACCTGTGCAGTTACAGGGAAAGTGTAGAAACTCCTTACAGATGGGCAGGAATGAACCCTGATCCTACAGCTGGTGCTGTAATAATGTTACACTGCTCTATCCTCTTTAAACAGTTTCTCTCCAGAGATGCTAACCGGTCTGCTAGCTCTTTCTGTATACATTTCAGTAATATTCCGGGATTCTTAACTTCCATTAAACAAACTCTGAAACTGAAGAAAACACAAGCCTGGTCACAGGAACAAGACCAAGGGATGGAACTGACTGGATAGTATTCACTGAGTTAGCTAAGGCAGCTTAGACTTGTTCTGCATGATTTCATGAAGACTGTTTGAAGATAGATACACAAGACTCTGCAGATGTTGCAAGCTGGAACCAAAGAGAAACAATCTGCTGGAGGGACACAATAGGCCAGGCAGCATCTGTAGAAGGAAATGGACAGTCGATGTATTGGATCGAGACCTTTTTCCTGGACTGATGAAAGTTCTCAATCTGAAATACTAACTGTCTATTTACCTCTGCAGTTGTTACCAGCTGAGATACTCTAAGAGTTTATTTTTTACTGGTTTGAAGATATGCAGAATACTCCTATCATCTTATCTCCCATTATCAAGTAGTGTGACTAGTTTACTAGTTTCCTTTACATGAATCTTGACTGGAAAATTAGCTACCACTTCCACACTGAGCATAGTTACAATTCAGGCTCAGGTAGTTATTTGATTGTGAGCCAATTTAGTGTATCTTGAAAGTTTCTGCATAAATGCAAGTTTATTTTATCATGTTTTTATGGAACAGTTCCATTTCCAAAGTGTTTTAGTTATGTAAGTGAATGTGGCAATAAATTTTCACATAGTAAGATAATTACACGAACAGCAACCAAATTCTAAATGTTCTTCAGATGAGTAAAGGAGATGGTTATTTTCCGGCAGTTATCATTTTAGGAATTAGTTAAATTATATCTGCTTCCAGAGCAGATTACCCTCTCCAAAATGTCTCCGCAATAAGCACCATTTAATTTATCAAACACATCAATGCAAAACAGACTGCCAGTGCCTGACTGAGCAGCGTTAATATGTGCAAACCTGCAAGAGCTGTCAGTTTCACTTCTACTAACCATTCCAAATCTCCAAAGCCACATTCCTACTTCCAAATCAGGAAATGGGTGATCCCTGTAAGAAGATCCTCGTGATATTCTATAAACACCTCAGAGGACATTTATAATCAGTCCCTTAGTGAGCTAGGCAGTCCAAAAAGTTGTTTTCATTCTGTTTAGTGAGAAGAATACTTTTTAAGTTTAGAGCACAACTACAAAGACCACTGCCACAAGAAAGCAGCATCCATCTTCAAGGACTCTCAACATCCTTTTTCACTGTTGCCATCAGAAAGGAGCCTTAGGTCCCAAACCACCGGGTTCAGGAACAGTTATTACCCTTCAACCAACAGGCTCCTGAATCAGCCTGGATAACTTCACTCAACTTAACACTGAACTCACTCCACAATTGATGGACCCAATTTCAAGGACTCTACAACTCATGTTCTCAGTTTTATTTATTTACCTATTTTTACTTATTTGTTTGCTTGTTTAGTTTTTTGTATTTGCACGGTTTGTCTTCTTTGAACATTGGTTGTCAGTTTTTGTGTGTAGTTTTCCAGTGATTCCATTGTAATTCTCTGTCCTGCTCTGAATGCCTGAAAGATAATGTATCTCAAGGTATTATATGGTGACAAATAAGAACTTTGAACCTTGAACTCTGAGAAGAACGTTTTAAGTGGCCTGCTTGCAATTTTCTGCCCACTGATGCTGCCACGAAGCCGAGTGCAGTAGGTGCCCAGGAGTGCAGTAGCTTCAAAACCAGGAAAAGAACTCCACTGCAACTAAAATTTGGAAATGATTTAAAAGGTTTTTTAAATATCTTAGGCATTCAAAGAGTTCAAAATGGAAATAGTCAACTTAAACTTTTCTATTAATTAAAACTAAAACTCAAGCCTTATCCTCCCACTCGCCGAATCTTTGCCACAGGTCTCCACTGGGTCACAGGTACCAGGTTGGAACTACAGGCAATTCCCCAGCAAGATTTGGCCCTGTCTCTAGACTCTACGTGGATTACAGCAGTGAAAGGAATTGAGAGTTGGTCTTGTGTATCCCCAAGGCCCTCACTCGTCAACGTTTTTAAAAATTGCAGCACAGGCATTAGGCCACAAACAGAATGCAATTTAATTTGTCGAGATCCAGTACGAGGAAGTTGATGTCCAGTACCACTGAAGTCACATTGTACTGCCATACAGTCACACCCCAACATTGCTTGCATGTGGCCTATTTTTTACCTGGTTCATATCAAAGTATTTCTGATATAAATGACCAAAACCACAATTCAGCACAACTGCTCAATTGCACTCCTAGTTACCGCCCCACACCCAGGTTGCAAAGCTCCCAGACAAACTTGTGAACCAATTTAATGCCACCTTAGGAAGTGTAGCTAAACTGAACATTTGATAGTAAATTTGCTAAGCTGAACATTTGATAGTAAATTTAAGCTTTTGTACCCTGGAGAACATCTCACAATCTTACTGAGACCAGACATGCTCTCGCCGCTTTAGTTAATAACTTCAGCAGGTATAATCAGTTCCCTTGAGTAAATCAATGCTACTTAAGTAATAAAGGGACATACAACAACTAAATATTTGCAAAAGCAGTACAAAGCTGTAAGAGATAGGAAAGGTTGCTTAATTTGGTGGATGGGAAGATAATGATTTTTGATTAACTCTGCATCTTCCCAAACAAATTTTAACATGCAATACCATCCCTAGTGTATTGTTGATTTGTTCTACCTATAAAAGAAAAGATTATTGCTCTGGAGCATGTGAGACAAACGCTTTAGGATTGATCTGTAACAAGACATTTGTATTAAGGCTTACTGAATTCATTCTCAGTAATCAAATCCACCAATAATATTTCATACATCTCTTTGCCTTCCTGTTCTATCTTTAATTCACTCCCCTACATTTACTAAGCCACTGAAGAGAAGAGACCTATCCATTTTCAGGTTTCTATACCTGCAATAGCCCTGCAACTTTTCTTTTCTTTAAACATGTCCCTTGACATCCGGTGTTCCCAGTACTTGCTGCTATTTCACCTAAACAGGAGCATATTTGCCCTGAACTCCAGTTTCATAATTAACTGCTTCCCATTTGTCGCATTGTTCCAAAGTGAGTTTCGCATCTTCTGGCAGCTTACGGTCTTCCATATCCTCCAGTAAAAAGTCAAAAGGATAGGTTCCATCACCCTAGATTTATTACATACAGATTCCAGTAAAATGAGCAAAAATAAATCCAAACATATTGGAGCTTAACTCAACAAACATACATTCCCATGGTTTTGTTAATCAAAGGAAAAGAATAGATGCTTCAAACGTAAAGTGAGAATACACTATATTACAACGATCTCATCCAAGTCTTTACTGATCAATAAGTACACGTGGAACAATCATAGTTTAATTTAGTAGCATCAAACATTGTCAAAACTGAACTTCTGCAATTTGATTGTGCAATAAAGTGTACAAATCTTACATTTCTGTAACTGTACACTTTCATGGAAAAAAAGAATATGTTAAATTTGAGCTGTGGAAAACGAAAATGAAAATAGAATTGAAAGTGTTTTATTTTAATGCAGGTCAAATTTTTCAAACAGGAGAATATATCAGTTTTAATGTTCTATGTTACAATATTTTGCAAAGGAACTGTGGATTGTTGTTTGCTTCAGAGTTTAGTCTTTGTCACAGTTTTTGTAATAATCTTTTCTAACTAATACAATTCAGTAGCTGTCTGCTATCCATACCAAACATTTCTAATATCCTAAGTAATCAACAAGTTCAGACATTTTGCAAACATACAAAATTGTGCAGTTAAGCGTCTTGTTTCAACTTTAAGTGAAGATAAAGATGCTGGAAATCTGAGCTAAAACAGAAAATACTGCAAGACCTTAGCAAGGCAGGAAAGAATAGCAGTTAATGTTTCTGGCTTATTTAAAGCAAGTTGCTTTTCTCGGGGACCACTGAGCCATTGCACAATTAGTAGATTTCAGATTCATGTTACAGAAGTGTAAATTATTTTATGTTGAGAAAAAAAAACATTTTAATAGTAAGCAAATTGTTAAATTTAAGAAATCTCTATGCAACTTTGAGCTTTTAATTTAAATGTCTGACAATTGCACTTCTTACAAATAAAATCTGGCGATTTGTGCAAGTATTGCAGAACCATTAAAAATGTTTTTTACCATCACACTTACAACAGTGGACCCACTATATGCTTTCGTGTGATGATACAATGTTACACTGTCTTCATCCTTTGCTATACGAATGAGTAGTATTTATAATTATTTTAAATTTATAATTGAAATCTACTTAGAAACCATTGGCTTTGAAATAACTCCAGCTTTATAACACTGCAAAACACTAACAGGATCTTATTAAACTTGTACAATATTCAGATTACAATTAGTATAATGTTCCACATGCTTTGATCTCCACATCTTTAGATTCAACCAGTTGGTACAAAGAGGGGAAGGAAGACTCATCAAGAAGTTGCAAGTACTTCAGGACTTTTATGTTCAAATCTCAGAATGATCTTTCACCAATCACTTATTATGCAAAATATCCTATTCCAGTCCTCATTTAAGTATGTCTGTAGTTCGGGGTATAATTACACAACACAAAGCTTCTTATTAAGAAATCAAACCATGATTAGAACAGCGAGCAACATACTTTAAAGAAGATATTGACAGCCACCATTACCTCGATCTCATGATGACATGTCAGTGACAAAAAAGGGCTAGAGTTTAAACATGACCAGAGTCAGTGGTGGCCAAAGGATCAACGTGTGTGAAAGCACATTGCTCTTCAAATAAAACCTACAGGAAGAACTTGGTGCTTGCAGTTTGCTTTCAATTGAATAGCCACCAGTTCCCAAGGATAACTTTATAATCCTTTATCCAACACCACACTCAATCTTCAGTCCAAATTGAGAGGTATGTCAGTATCCCTAGCACTGCAGGTAGTGCTGCTGCCCCACAGATTCACTGATCTGACTTCCAGTGCTAGCTGTGTGCGTGCTCTTTCTGTGAACAGTTTCCGCTGAGTACTCTGCTTTCCTTTCGTATCCCAAGCTGGTCGGTTGAATGGCTCTTATCAACTTCTCTTTGGTGTAGGTTAATGGCAAAAGGAATCAAAGGGCTTATGATGGAGAGCATCTTGTACGATTACAAGGCAGCAATGGGAGGGCCAATGAGACTGATGAGATTGTTGGCTAAATTCAAAAGCCAACAATATCTCATTTTAATGCCAACAGTAGGAATCTTATGAAAAGTTAATAATGGACTTATGCCAATAAAGCAATTTTTTTAAAACTTTAGCTGGTGGGTGGAATATCTGTGCAATTGTTATTTTGGCAAACACTTATCTTCAATGCAGTGAAATATAGTCCTTATTTTTTGTATGAGGCATTAGAGAAATTTACCATGGGAAATTCCATTGAATTTCCAGCCATATACCTTCCCTAAAGCATTGACAGAAGCGGTTTATATCTAATTCTCAACACTACATGAAATCTGGAGGATATATTGCAAAGACATGAAGTTAGTACAAAGAGCATGACAAATGAGGTCTCCATTGACCAGGGTCAACCCTGGATGCTGCATGCTAGTTGTCTACAAATGAAAGGCTCAAAATCATCACTAACCACAGATGAAGGTGATAACCAAGATCACTTGGATGGGATAAAGGGCCTGAATTGTTCTGACCCTATTCACAAATGAACACCAAATTAACTAGCAATGCTGCAGGTCAGGCCGCATCTATGGAGATGAATAAACAGTTGACGTTTCAGGCCAAGGCTCTTCTTTGGGACTGAGAAGGAAGGGGGAAGATGCCAGAATAAAAAGGTAGGGAGAGGGAAAGGAGATGATAAGTGCAGCCTGGTCATGGGAAAGATCAAGGTCTGGTGAAAAGGGAATCTGATAGGAGAGGAGAGGGCATCATAGGAGAAAGGGAAGGAGGAGTGGACTCAGGCAGAAGTAATAGGCAGGTGAGAAGAGGTAAAAGGTCAGAGTGGGAAATAGAAGAAGGTTGGAGGGGGAATTAGTTTACTAGAAGAAGAAATTGATATTCATGTCATCAGGTTGGAGGCTACCTAGACGGAATATAAGGTGCTGTTCCTCCACCCTGACTAATTAGTTTCCCCCAGCTGTCTGCACGCAATTTCAAATCCCTGTAGACACTGTCGAAATCAAACCATCACATCGTCAATTTTCGACTTGCACGGTACTAAAGTGGAAGTTTTGTCAAAAGGGTATTGAACCTTTGCAACAAGGGATGAAGGAAGCTTAGGGGAGAACTCCAGGCATTGGGTTTAGCAGTCTGAAGGCATAACCAAGTTAATAGAAGCAGAGGATGAAAAGGCCACAAAAAATGTACAGTAACAAATTTTGGTGGTCAGAACTGGGAGCCTAAGTAGACCAACAATGTTAGAGGGACAGTGGAAATACAAGAAAAAAAAGTAGCCTCTGAAAGATTATAAGCACTCGTGAGGGGCTAGAGCACTTAGGTGCAAACTGGGCCATTTTGTCAAAAGTCTGGTCCCTGTAGAAGCTGATATTTCCCCTCAGAAAGTACGATTTCTGTCACAGAGATACATAAAATACAACTTTCATCTCTAATTTATATTAGATCTCACAATGCTAATGGGACCTTTGGAAAGGAAAGCAACAAAGTTAAGGCCCTGTCCATGAGCGAGGGTTTTACAAAACAGACCACTTTGTGCTCATGTATAACATCGCCTACTTTGGATTTTACCTCAGCACAATTAGCAGTAAATATATTATGGAGAAAGGGCATCTATAGAGGCATAACTATAATTTTTAGCTGCAATGTAATTGTAGTTTTGGCTAAAATAGTATAAAACAAAACTTCCCACCGTAGTAAAATGGCAGAAATAATATAAAATTCTTAATGTGTACCATAAGCATAATTTCTGATTGAGTTTTTATTTAGCTTAAACACCACAACATATCATTCTGGAAACATTAAACTTGTAGTATTCCTTAAAGTATTGCACTAAACACCTAACTCATTTAATACAAGTCATTTAGACAGCTTCAGCGTCATAACTTCAGGCTTCATTTTGAAATATTGATGGAATCATATAACTGCAGAACTGCGGAAGGCAGAGTAATCAAAAATATCAAGATTAATTTCACATATGTAAGAAACATTAATATCTAGACCAAATATAGAAGGTTCAATGCAACATAAAAGGTAGTAGCAATGAGATTAATTATGATTTTGGATTTTTTATATAAATATATGTTGTCCCAGTGAAGGGATATATAGAGAATATCCCCAAGTTGTTCTGATATCCAAGAAATATAAATGAATCTGCAAACTTACATAGATGCACCCAGATCACACAGTTTGTACCAAAATCTTTCTGTTGTCATTTTTATAATACTGCACGTTTGTTCTTCCCTTTAGGCTGTGTTAGAAAACAAACCTTAAAATTTTACTTTCTTCCATATTTTATCAAAAATCTGTTCTTTATACAAAATGTTAATAATCACTGCAACAGAAAAATAGTACAGTTAATACGTACTATAGCAACGGGAACAAGTGAAGCCATGAACTTGCATGTCATATGGAAAGTGAATTCTTCCAATTTATAAGCTTGCTGGTGTTTGTCCGGTAGCTGCAATTGCAATTACCGGATAAACATCAGCAAGTTTTGGAAACAGACAAATAAATGTCTACAAACTGAGAATGGTATTGGATCCTAAACAGCAAGCACAAGTGTAGTACCGCAAATAGTTTTCACTAATCCTATGGAATGGCCCCCATTCCAAATCCTAAGAACTTTCTACAGGGGCACAATTGAGAGCATCCTGACTGGCTGCATCACTGCCTGGTATGGGAACTGTACCTCTCTCAGGACTCTGCAGAGAGTGGTGCGCACAGCCCAGCACATCTGTAGATGTGAACTTCCCACTATTCAGGACATTTACCAAGACAGGTGTGTAAAAAGGGCCCAAGGGATCATTAGGGACCCAGGTCACCCCAATCACAAACTGTACATTTGGGAAACGGTACTGCAGCATAAAAGCCAGGACCAACAGGTTCCAGGACAGCTTCTTCCACCAGGGCATCAGACTGATTAATTCATGGTGATACAATTGTATTTCTATGTTATATTGACTGTCCTGTTGTACATACCATTTATTACAAATTATTATAAATTGCACATTGCACATTTAGACAGGGACATAACGTAAAGATTTTTACCCCTATTGAGTAATGAAGTCAATTCAATGACTTTATGATTAAATATGACTGTCAGAGGGTTTTGCAAAGATGATGAATAGTTCAAAAACTATTTATGATCAAGTTGTCCATTAGCAAATCATGAGAAGCAGCCCTTTATTGTATGGCTTTAACTCTCTACAATCCATTGAAAAACATCTAAAGCTTCATTACAGTTTACTTCCAAAGGACAAGAGCCGATATTTCCGACATTCACACCTTCAATAAAATTCAAGGCAGCAAGCTGAACATCACTGTAATACTTCCCCAGAGGAAGATTTCTCACTGGGAGCTGTGCTAATGTAATGGATACAGATGGAATGAAAAAAAGTGAACGTAGTCACATTATAGATGTTTAAACAGAAAAGCTATCAAAACCAGAGAAAAATAGGATCCAATGCATACATCTTTACCCTTTATATCATATTTAATCACCTTCTGCACGCTTTACACGAAGAACAAAGAAATGAAAATCCTTCGTATTGGAAATGCTTTAATGTCATAAAAGAAATTTCTCAATGGCAAATAAGCAAGCACTAATTTTAAAATACAGCCATAAACCCACCTATACTTACGTGTGCAGAGACTTTTAAAGCAAAAAGACAATGTGCTTTATTAATTGCTAAAAAGAATGTGAAAACAAATGTTTGCCAGTCACATTTAATGGTTGACTGGCAAATCACAAATAAGAACAAGAAAAAAATATAAAGAAAATCTCTGTTCAGTCAATCTAAATCACTTAATTGTTGAAGTAAAGGAAAATTTGGTTCTATTATAGGAACAAAGTAGAACAGACATTATTCAAAAAAGTACATAAATAATTTGTCCCTGTCGCACTTCATTAGCATATGCATAAAATTAGTGCTCCCCTGCAGCATTCCTCTCTACTTCACACAACACTTCCTATACATGCCAATATGCTCGACTAACTTGATTGCCTTCTGCAAATCTCCTTTCCAGTGCATAATTCTGGGAAATTTGTCATTGCCTGTAGTGATATCTTAACTCATTCCTGCAACACTAAATGCCAGAGGAAAATCTAAACTAAATTTTCCTCTGTAGTCCGTATAGGATATTAAGATCATGCAGAGTTAAAACTGTTAACACCTCTACATTCATTTCCAACTATATTAAAACCTGTCTATTGTATAAAATTTACACTTGACACATACAGTACTTCCTCCATGCTTTGTCACATCCATTACTTAGAACACAAAAGTTGCAAGTTCAAGCAGAAATAACTGTGTGCTAAGGAAGGCATTGTTTTACTAGTATTAAGTACTCTTAAGTTCCTAATTGCCATTCTAGGGAAGAAAAATCTATGGCTGCCTTATCTTCCTCACTCAGAGTAACATTTTCTGCCACTGCAAAGGCTTTTTAGTGACTTCCTTTCTCCTTTGAGGCTGCCACTATGACATTATTATAGCAATAGTCACTTGCGTCCCAGACTTCTAAAATCATGAACACAAAATAGTGAAAAAAGAAACTACCAGCTATTTTCCTCCAAAAATGTTAATAATATGTTCCATAAAATTAAAACATCCTGCAATCTTTGGTAGTGACTTCAAAATGTGGCTAACCTAGGAACTATGAATAAGATTTTATTACATAAATCATATATAAATACTGCAGAATAAGTTAAATTTCATGTTATTTTTGCACATCCCAACCATATAAGAAGTCAGCCACAAGCAAGAGAATTCTGATGAGTACTTGCCCCTAAGCAGGAAGGGAGCCTAGCCTTGTGTTTTCCTGTGTTGCATGCGTATGATTCAGAGACCCTCAAGGCTGCAAATGGATGGTAAATTAATGAGTATAACCCAGACTGCTGGCATTAACAAATCGAATAAACTAGCAAAATGACTTGAGATCTTGAGCTTCAGGGAAAGGCTTTCCAGGACAGAGATTAGAAAGGCCCATAAAGAATGCATTTCTAGGTAGTTCCAGGCACGCAGCCAGTTCCTGTTCCTTTCATAAGAAAGCTAAAACTTCCACGTACATTATTTGCAGGGGACCTTTTAAACTGTGCACGTTGCCTTGAGTGTTTGTTGAGCGCTAACAGGGTTAAGGGAGAAGCACAACATATGTAGGCTGCATCAGACATGGTACTACATTTGTAACACTCAGCTGTAGTTCCTGATCTTAGACTCCAAGACAGGTTCTCTTACAAAACCTAGGAACTGAACTTGTTAAGAAATCACTCAAAGCCCCAAATGACACCAAACTCTCAAATTATACTGGAAGCAACACAAGTGTCCCTAGTTCAGTATCAATCGCAGCACACGTCCAGTGTATATAGTCTGCAAGTAAAGGCAATATGCAATGCCATCTTGTGGTTGTTTGGGATTGTCATGGAGAATTCAAGTTATTAAAGGTTGCAAAAAACTGCAAATTTTGAAAACCTTCAAATGATAAATCCACTTGTTTAGGTCTCTTGCCCAAAACATGTAAGACAGTTCTACTAACAGTTTTGTTAATTATATTACCTGTCCAATTTAGTTATAAATATTCTTCCAAAATTCACTGCCTATTCTTTGGTGGACTGTTTCTGCACCAAATAATATTGTCACAACAAAAACCTCTTACTCAATGTCAACAAGACCAAGGAGCAGATTATTGACTTCAAGAGAAGGAAAACGGAGGTCTGTGATCCAGTCCCCTTCTTTCCCTTTGCCATCCGATTTCTAGATGGACATTGAACCCATGAACACTACCTCACTATTTTTATTTCTGCTTTGTCACTGCTTATTTTAATATAACTATTTAATATACATATACAAACCCACTGTAATTCAGTTCCTTCCTATATTTATCATGTATTACATTGTACTCCAGCTGCAAAGTTAACAAATTTCACAACAGAAACCTGATTTTGGTTCTGATTCCTCATTGGGGGATCAGAGGAGGAGAGGGTCAGCAACTTTAAATTCCTCGGTGCTAGTATTTCTGGTTGTCTGCCCTGTTAGGTGCGGTCTTTCATTTGATTCTATTATGGATATTGTATTTACTGAGTATTCCTGTGAGTAAATCTCAGGATTGTATATGGTGACATCTATGTACTTTGAACTTTGAAATAGCTGACTCATTCAATCATTAGTCTCCACTTTTGCTGGCCCATTTCACATTGAAAGGTTTTCTCTACTTCACCCTCGCCATTGTCCCAGCCACACACCGCTACCAGTCCATACATTGATATGAACAGATAGGATGAGGTTTAGCTGGTCACCATCAGATCTACTGAACCGGAAAGTACTTGGAGCCTGTTGTTTTGTGTCAGAATTGCTTCCATCCCAGTATTACCCTGGGAATGTAAAGCCAACATTAAGCATTTTACCAACTACAATCAATCTTCTGAAACATCAGGCAAGCACTGGAAGAACTGAGCACCATAATCAACATACACGAAAGTGCACACCCTGATGCTTTCCCTATCATTGCAGGGGATTTCAATCAGGAAAGTTTGAACAAGTCCCTGAACAAATATTACCTGTGGAAACAGAGAACCCAACACACTTGGCCGCTGTTATATTCCCATCAAAATGCTTAATGTACTATCCCATACCCACACTTTGGGAAGTCCAATCACCAGCATATAGGCAGAAAATAAAGACCAAGAAGGTATGGTCAAGGGAAGCAGAGAAGTGCTTGAAGGACTGATTTGAGTTGGGGTACTAGACAATAATCAGGGATTCATCTTCAAATCTGAATGAGTATGCCACAGTCTTCACTAACCATCAAGACCAGTGTGGATGAGTTTGTGCCTTCGAGAACATATTGGACCGAAACAAAAAACCATTGAAGAAGTAGGAGATTCGTAGTCTGTCGAGGGCTGGACCTGTGGCATTCCAGCTCGGTGATGTAGAGTTGTACAGCAAGTCCAGGTACAACCCACAGGAGGCTACTTAAAGAGCGAAAAAACAATTTCAAATGAGGTTAGAGACAGAATCGGATGCACATCAGCTCTAGTAGGGTCTGCAGGCTATTACTTCCTACAAAGCAAAGCCTAACATCATAAATGGCTCTGATACCTCACTCCCAGATGAACTCAATACCTTTTACGCACACCGGTGCGAATCCCTACAGCAACAGTGGACCCTGTGATCTCTGTCTCAGAGGCCAATGTTAGAATATCTTTCAGGAGGGTGTACCTGGGAGGGTTCTAGAAACCTGTGCCAACCAACTAGTGGGAGTGTTCAAGGTCATCTTCAATCTTTCACCACTGCAGTTCACCTGCTTCAAAAGGGCAACAATCATCAGAGTGCCCAAGAAGAGCCGGGTGAGCTGCTCAGTAACTATTGACCAGTTGCACCACATCTACTGTGATGAAGTGCTTTAAGAGGTTGGTCATGGCTAGAATCAACTCCTGCCAAGGTAAGGACCTGGACCCACTACAATTTGCTTATTGCCACAATAGGTCTACAGTGGATGTGATCTCACTGGCTCTCCACTTGGCCTTGGGTCACCTGGACAATAGTAATACCTACATCAGGTTGCTGGTTATTGATTACAGCTCAGCGTTCAACACAATCATACCCTCAAACGTAATCAACAAGCTCCAGATCTGCATCTGGATCCTTGACTTCCTCACCAGAAGACCACAATCTGTATGGAACAGAAATAACATCTCCTCCTCTCTGACAGTCAACACTGGCAAACCTCAGGGATGTGTGCTTAGCCCACAGCTTTACTCACTCTACACCCATGACTGTGTGGCCACGCACAGTTCAAGTGCCATTCATAAATTTGCCAACGATACAACTATCGTTGGCAGAATTTCAAAATGATGATGAGGTATCATATAGGAGCAAGTTAGATCAGCTGGTTGAGTGGTGTTGCAACGACCTTTCATTCAATGTCAGTAAGACCAAGGAATTGATTGTGGACTAAGCCAAGGCTAGACACACCAGTCTTCATCGAGGGATTAGCAATGGAAAAGGTGAGCAGTTTTAAGTTCCTGGTGTCAACATTGCTGGAGCTCTATCCTGGGTCCAACATATTGATGCGGAAGGCACAACAGCAGCTATATTTTATTATCTTGAGGAGTCTTGGTTCAGAATGGCACTAAAGACCCTACACCATGGAGAGCATGCTAACTGGTTGCAGCACTGTCTAGTGCGGACAGGATCAGAAAAAGCTGCAGAAAGTGATAAACACAGCCATCTCCATCATGGGCACTAGTTTCCCCAGCATCAAAGATATCCTCAAATGGCGATGCCTCAGAAAGGTGGCATCTATCATGAAAGACCCCCATCACCCAGGACATGCCCTCTTCTCATTAAGAGCCTGAAGACACACACTCAATGTTTCAGGAACAGCTTCTTTCTCTCCGCCATCAGCTTTCTGAATGGAAAATGAATCCATGAACACTACCTCACTACTTTTTTCCTCTCTTTTTTGCGCTACTTATTTAATTTAATTTTTTAATATATACTTCTTATAATTTACAGTTTTTTATTATTATGTAGTGCAATCTACTGCTGCCACAAAACAACAAATATCACGACATATGCCAGTGATATTAAGCCTAATTTTGATTCTGATTCATCGCATCGTTGATCCTATTCACACTACATTACTGACCATCTAATGTTTGATGGATCTGGACCTGTACTGTCAGGAGTTTAGAAGAATGAGGAGGGATCTCATTGAAACCTATCGATTATTGAAAGGCATGGAGAGGATATTTTCTATAATGAGGGAGTCTGGGACCAGAGGGTACAGCCTCAGAATACAAGAACGTCCCTTTATTACAGAGATGAGGAGGAATTTGTTAGCCAGAGGATGATGAATTTGTGGAATTTATTGCCACAGATGGCTGCAGAGGCCAGGTCATTGGGTATGTTTAAAGGAGAGGTTGATAGGTTATTGATTAGTAGGGGCATCAAAGGTTATGGGGAGCAGGCATGAGAATAATAAGTCGGCCATGATTGAATGGTGGAGCAGTACTGATGGGTCGAATAACCTCATTCTCCTCCTATGTCTTATGGTCTAACATCCCTTCATAACTCCTACAGTATCTGATGTTGCATTCAAATGTGCCCATTTTTCCTCAACTTTCATGTGAATTAGTTAGGATTCTGTTCCAGAAATATTTCATTTACAGTGACGAAAGTTTCTTATTTGCGATATCTGTGTGACCTATCCTGTACATTCATCTTTCAAAGCCTCTCCACCAATGTACAGTTGCTGGCTGAACTTGGGTCCTATTCTCAATCCATTTGTAGTTGGTTAATCAGCTACAGGAGATCTTCCCATTCTTCCCTCACTGCCCCTGTTGAACAGGCTAAACAAACAAGTGAGAAGTATAGCCGGTGTGTAAAACAAAGGTAAATGAAGTTATCCACTTCAGCAGGGAAATAAAATATTCAAACTGAAAACTACAAAAGGCTGCTGTAGCACCAGTGATCAGGATGTTCTTGTATGTGAAGCAAAGTTAGCATTTGGCAGCAAGTAATGAGGGAGGCAAGTGGAATATTGACTTTGAATGCAAGGTGATATAGAATTACAAATTAAGAAAATCCTGTTACAACTCCACAAGTCAAACAAACATCAGCTACTGGAAATCTGTGTGGTGAAAAAGGTACAACTTTCACCTCAGATGATTGAGGAAGTTTGGTATGGGCCCCCAAATCCTAAGGACTTTCTACAGGGGCACAATTGAGAGCATCCTAACTGGCTGCATCACTGCCTGGTGTGGGAACTGTACTTCCCTAAATCGCAGGATTCTGCAGAGAGTGGTGCGGACAGCCCAGCGCATTTGTAGATGTGATCTTCCCATGATTCAGGACATTTACAAAGACAGGTGTGGAAAAATGCCCTGAAGTCACCCGTGTCAGCCCAACCACAATCTATTCCAGCTGCTACTGTCTGGGAAATGGTACCGCAGCATAAAAGCCAGGACCAACAGGCTCCGGGACAGCTTCTTCCATCGGGCCATCAGACTGATTAACTCACGCTGATTGAGTGTATTTCTATGTTACATTGACAGTTCAATTTATTATAAATTATTAAAAATTACTATGTTTGCACATTGCACACTTAGACCGAGACGTAATGTAAAGATTTTTACTCCTCATGTATGTGAAGGATGTAAGAAATAATGTCAATTCAATTCAACGCTGTTCTTCAAAAGACAAATTACAACAGAGGACATAGTCTTAGAATAAAGAGTCAGAGATAGAGGAAAATGTCTTCTCTCAACAGGTTCAATATCTTTCACATTCTGTATCATGTGAGGCTGAGTATTTGAGATATATTCAAGGCTGAGAAAGACATGGAAAATCTAGGTTATGAGGATCATAAGCAAGATCAAAGTAGTCACGATATCATTAAATTGCAGAAAGCAGCATGTACTTATGTTCTTTCCCCATGCAGTGCACACAATATGATCCCCTCATGTATAAAAACTTCGATATATTTAAACAATGAGCATCCACAGTCCTCTGAAACAGAGAATTTCAAAAGTTCACAACCTTCATATGCAAAAAAATTCCCTTACTGTATCCTAAATGGCTAACCCTTTATTCACAAGGTAACACCCCAGACAATCCAGAATTAACAGGGTTGATGGTTCTGTGGCTAAATACCTCGACTACAGAGCCATCAACCTTCTTAATTCTTCTCAGTGTTGTAATTAGAGACCACTATAGTCTTCAAAAGTGCTTTTCTTAAAAACTACCAAGTTAGTTATTTCCAGTCATGCGTAATTTGTTCTATCACTGCTCAGTGATTATTTCTGCCTTCTGGACAGCCTCTCAGGGTGATTCATGCTCAATTTAGGCTGAGCGTAGTGGGTCTCACTTAACACTTTAATGCACACACATCCAGCAAAAATCACTACCTTGCAGTCTGGTGATCTTTGGCATAACCCTCTCCCAAGCCAACATTGAGATAAGAGTTAGCAAATATGGAAGAGGATTGAATAGGGGAGCTAAAGATGGTGCCAGAGGGAAACTTCTTTGAGTTCATCTGCGAAACAGATTGAATTCTTCTCTTTGATGTCTCTTCTTTCCTTTTCAAGGTGACTGGTGTCCTGTCAAAGTCTAGGATCTACAGATGCACTCAAGCTGAAGTTCTCCACAGCGGTGGGTTCCTGATCTCGGAGCTCACCGAGTGGCCTAGCGTTTTCAATATCTCCAGGACCAGCATGAAAGACGTGCGACTTCAAAGTCCAGCCTTCCGTGGCCGTGTGGACGACCCAATTCCTCACCGGTGTCACTGACTGAAGCGTCGCAGGGGATCGCAACATATGGACTGCAGATGCGGATGTCAACACTGAGGGAGAGTTTGTTGCTGATTCTCGAGTCGGGGAACTCAGAAAAGCAACACTGCAGACTGTAGCATCAAAACAGCAAGCTGTGGCAAAAGCGAAAACGAGAAGGATGGGGGAGAGAGATAGGGGGAAGTTAGAGAGGGAGGGAGAGAGAAAGGGAGAAAGGAAGAGGCAGAGGGGGGAGAGAGGGGGAGAGAGAGTGAGAGGGGGAGAGGGAGAAAGAGAGAGAGGGAGTTTTTGATGGACTCTAGCTCATGGTTATTTAGGGGCTTGCATGGTGGGTGGTGGTGGGGTCTGATGTTTTCTGCTGGAATAAGTGGGGGGTTTAATGCTTTGCTGCTGCCCACAGAATTGCCGCTCACTGGATGTTTTTTGGTCTTTTCCACCTAAATCGGTGGACTGTTTTGCATGAAAATCCCAGGAAGTCAGCAGTTTCTGAGATACTCAAACCACTCCATCTGGCGCCAACAATAATTCTATAGTCAAAGTTACTTAGATCACATTTCATCCCCATTCTGATGTTTGGTTGTAGAACAGCTGAACCTCTTGATCATGTCTGCATGATTTGCTACTACATGATTGGCTGATTATATATTAGCATTAACAAACAGGTGTACCTAATAAAGTTGCTACTGAGTATACAAGTGGCAGCTTTGATCTTGAGCTGCAACGTGGAGATTTTAGTTTGAACTCTGGCCGTTCAGCACCAAAAACTCTGGCTGTCAGGCTGTATTTGGGCCCGAAGCCACTGTTAACCCTACTCCTGGGGCTGAAGACCAAACATCCAGATCATTAACAACTCCATCCTTGGGGTCAGAAACCCCATAAACAGAAACATAGAATGCAGAAAGCACCCAACAGGTGTAGATCCAAAGTTCACAAGGTGTTAAGTGCTTTGAAATCAGTGCGTAGAGGCAGAAAATGAACTAATTGAAAGAAAGTGGTCCAACCACATCCAAGGAAAGAACAGAAAAGCGGAGCAAACTGCGGCAATTCCAGAACCTTTGTTCCTCTAGCTTATACTAGGCATTGTTGGAGCAAGGTAGGAGGAGTCAGAATTGGGGTACAATGATGGCTATATTCTGCCATCATATTTGACCTACCAAAATGAACCAGCTCACACTTATCTGGGTTGAACTCCATCTGCCACTTCTCAGCCCAGTTTTGCATCCAATCAATGTCCCATTGTAACTCCTGACAGCCCTCTACACTATCCACAACACCTCCAACCTTTGTGTCATCAGCAAACTTACTAACCCATCCCTCCACTTCCTCATCAAGGTCATTTATAAAAATCACGAACAGTAGGGGTCCCAGAACAGATCCCCGATGCACACCACTGGTCACTGACCTCCCATCTACAACCACACTTTGCCTTCTGTGGGCAAGCCAGTTCTGGATTCACAAAGCAAGGTCCCCTTGGCTCCCAAGCCTTCTTACTTTCTCAATAAGCCTGGCATGGGTACCTTATCAAATGCCTTGATGAAATCCATACACACTACATCTACAGCTCTACCTTCATCAATGTGTTTAGTCACATCCTCAAAAAATTCAATCAGGCTCGTAAGGCATGATCTGTCTTTGACAAAGCCATGCTGACTATTCCTAATCATATTATGCCTCTCCAAATGTTCATAAATCCTGCCTCTCAGGATCTTCTCCATCAACTTACCAACCACTAAAGTAAGACTCACTGGCTATAATTTCCTGGGCTATCCTTACTCCCTTTCTTGAATAAGGGAACAACATCTGCAACCATCCAATCCTCCAGAGCCTCTCCTGTCCTCATTGACAATGCAAAGATCATTTCCAGAGGCTCAGTAATCTCCTCCCTCACTTCCCACAGTAGCCTGGGGTACATCCCATCCAGTCCCGGTGACTGATCCAACTTGATGTTTTCCAAAAGTTCCAACACATCCTGTTCCTTAATAACAGGAATTCTGCAGATGCTGGAAATTCAAGCAACATACATCAAAGTTGCTGGTGAACGCAGCAGGCCAAGCAGCATCTATAGGAAGAGGTGCAGTCGACGTTTCAGGCCGAGACCCTTCGTCAGGACTAACTGAAGGAAGAGTGAGTAAGGGATTTGAAAGTTGGAGGGGGAGGGGGAGATCCAAAATGATAGGAGAAGACAGGAGGGGGAGGGATAGAGCCGAGAGCTGGACAGGTGATAGGCAAAAGGGGATACGAGAGGATCATGGGACAGGAGGTCCAGGAAGAAAGACGGGGGGGGGTTGACCCAGAGGATGGGCAAGAGGTATATTCAGAGGGACAGAGGGAGAAAAAGGAGAGTGAGAGAAAGAATGTGTGTATAAAAATGAGTAACAGATGAGGTACGAGGGGGAGGTGGGGCCTTAGCGGAAGTTAGAGAAGTCGATGTTCATGCCATCAGGTTGGAGGCTACCCAGACGGAATATAAGGTGTTGTTCCTCCAACCTGAGTGTGGCTTCATCTTTACAGTAGAGGAGGCCGTGGATAGACATGTCAGAATGGGAATGGGATGTGGAATTAAAATGTGTGGCCACTGGGAGATCCTGCTTTCTCTGGCGGACAGAGCGTAGATGTTCAGCAAAGCGGTCTCCCAGTCTGCGTTGGGTCTCACCAATATATAAAAGGCCACATCGGGAGCACCGGACACAGTATATCACCCCAGTCGACTCACAGGTGAAGTGATGCCTCACCTGGAAGGACTGTTTGGGGCACTGAATGGTGGTAAGGGAGGAAGTGTAAGGGCATGTGTAGCACTTGTTCCGCTTACACGAATAAGTGCCAGTAGAGAGATCAGTGGGGAGGGATGGGGGGGACGAATGGACAAGGGAGTTGTGTAGGGAGCGATCCCTGCGGAATGCAGAGAGATTGGGGGAGGGAAAGATGTGCTTAGTGGTGGGACCCCGTATGGGTCCTAGCTATGCCTGCCTTTTTGTTGGGTTTGTGGAACAATCTATGTTCCGTGCCTATGCTGGTATCTGTCCCCCACTTTTCCTTCGCTACATCGACGACTGCATTGGCGCTGCTTCCTGCACGCATGCAGAACTCGTTGACTTTATTAACTTTGCCTCCAACTTTCACCCTGCCCTCAAGTTTACCTGGTCCATTTCCGACACCTCCCTCCCCTTTCTAGATCTTTCTGTCTCTGTCTCTGGAGACAGCTTATCCACTGATGTCTACTATAAGCCTACTGACTCTCACAGCTATCTGGACTATTCCTCTTCTCACCCTGTCTCTTGCAAAAACGCCATCCCCTTCTCGCAATTCCTCCGTCTCCGCCGCATCTGCTCTCAGGATGAGGCTTTTCATTCTAGGACGAGAGAGATGTCTTCCTTTTTTAAAGAAAGGGGCTTCCCTTCCTCCACTATCGACTCTGCTCTTAAACGCATCTCCCCCATTTCATGTACATCTGCTCTCACTCCATCCTCCCACCACCCCACTAGGAATAGGGTTCCCCTGGTCCTCCCCTACCACCCCACCAGCCTCCGGGTCCAACATATTATTCTCCGTAACTTCCGCCACCTCCAACGGGATCCCACCACTAAACACATCTTTCCCTACCCCCCCTCTGCATTCCGCAGGGATCGCTCCCTACACAACTCCCTTGTCCATTCGTCCCCCCCATCCCCCCCACTGATCTCCCTACTGGCACTTATCCGTGTAAGTGGAACAAGTGCTACACATGCCCTTACACTTCCTCCCTTACCACCATTCAGTGCCCCAAATAGTCCTTCCAGGTGAGGCATCACTTCACCTGTGAGTCGACTGGGGTGATATACTGCGTCCGGTGCTCCCGATGTGGCCTTTTATATATTGGTGAGACCCGACGCAGACTGGGAGACCGCTTTGCTGAACATCTACGCTCTGTCCGCTAGAGAAAGCAAGATCTCCCAGTGGCCACACACTTTAATTCCACATCCCATTCCCATTCTGACATGTCTATCCACGGCCTCCTCTACTGTAAAGATGAAGCCACACTCAGGTTGGAGGAACAACACTTTATATTCCGTCTGGGTAGCCTCCAACCTGATGGCATGAACATCGACTTCTCTAACTTCCGCTAAGGCCCCACCTCCCCCTCGTACCCCATCTGTTACTCATTTTTATACACACATTCTTTCTCTCACTCTCCTTTTTCTCCCTCTGTCCCTCTGAATATACCTCTTGCCCATCCTCTGGGTCACCCCCCCCCCTTGTCTTTCTTCCCGGACCTCCTGTCCCATGATCCTCTCGTATCCCCTTTTGCCAATCACCTGTCCAGCTCTCGGCTCTATCCCTCCCCCTCCTGTCTTCTCCTATCATTTTGGATCTCCCCCTCCCCCTCCAGCTTTCAAATCCCTTACTCACTCTTCCTTCAGTTAGTCCTGACGAAGGGTCTCGGCCTGAAACGTCGACTGCACCTCTTCCTATAGATGCTGCTTGGCCTGCTGCGTTCACCAGCAACTTTGATGTATGTTGCTGTTCCTTAATATCTACATTCTCAAGATTTCCGCTGCAAACCATCCCTACAATCACCAAGACCCTTTTCCGCTGTGAGTACTAAAGCAAAGTATTCATTAAGTACCTCCGCTATTTCCTCCAGTTCCATACACACTTTTCCTCTGTCACACTTGATTGGTCCTATTCTTTCACGTCTTATCCTCTTGCTCTTCACATAGTTGTAGAATGTCTTGGGGTTTTCCTTAGTCCCGTCCACCAATGCCTTCTCATGGCCCCTTCTGGCTCTCTTAATTTCATTCTTAAGCTCCTTCCTACTAGCCTTATAATCTTCTAGATTCCTCTAATTACCTAGTTTTTTGAAGCTTTCATAAGCTCTTCTTTTCTTCTTGACTAGATTTATAACAGCCTTTGTACACCATGGTTCCTGTACCCTACCATCCTTTCCCTGTCTCATTGGAACATACCTACTCAGAACCCCGCGCAAATATCCCCTGAACATTTGCCACATTTCTTCGGCACGTTTCCCTGAGAACATCTGTTTCCAATTTATGCTTCCAAGTTCCTGCCTGATAGCCTAATATTTCCCCTTACCCCAATTAAACATTTCCCTAACTTGTCTGTTCCTATCCCTGTCCAATGCTATGGTAAAGGAGTTAGAATTGTGATCACTATCTCCAAAATGCTCTCCCATTGAGAGACCTGACACCTGACCAGGTTCATTTCCCAATACCAGATCAAGTACAGCCTCTCCTCGTGTAGGTTTATCTACATATTGTGTCAAGAAACCTTCCTGAACACACCTAACAAACTCCACCCATCTAAACCCCTCATTCTTGGGAGATGCCAATCAATATTTGGGAAATTAAAATCTCCCACCACAACATCTCTGTTATTATTACTCCTTTCCAGAATCTGTTTCCTTATGTGCTCTTCGATGTCCCGGTTACTATTAGGTGGTCTATAAAAAACACCCAGTCGAGTTATTGACCCCTTCCTATTCCTAACACATACCCATAGAGACTCAGTAGACAATCCCTCCATGACTTCCTCCTTTTCTGCAGCCATGACACCATCCCTTATCAACAGTGCCATGCCCCCACCTCTTTTGCCTCCCTCCCTATCCTTTCTGAAACATCTAAAGCCTGGCACTTGAAGTAGCCATTCCTGCCCCTGCACCATCCAAGTCTCTGTAATGGCCACAACATCATAGCTTCAAGTGCTGATCCATGCTCTCAGCTCATCCACTTTACTCATGACACTCCTCGCATTAAAATAGATACATCTCAAACCATTGTACTGAGAGCATCCCTTTTCTATCACGTGCCTACCCTCCCTTTCGTAATGTCTCTAAACTTTCTCTATTTGGGAGCCAACCTCCCTTTCCTCCGTCACTTCAGTTCGGTTCCCATCCCCCAGCAATTCTAGTTGAAACTCCCCCAATAGCCTTAGCAAACCTCCCCACTAGGATATTGGTCCCCCTGGGATTCAAGTGCAACCCATCCTTTTTGTACAGGTCACTCCTGCCCCAGAAGTGGTCCCAATGATGATGAAAGTCAAAACTGCCACTGTGTACCAGTATAGCTTCTAGTCCGTGGAAGAAAAGCACATTCAGAGATCAAGACCTTAAAGTCAGCACCATCAACAATTCTTGCCTTTTTATCTGCTTCAGAGGCATGGAGAAGCATTCGAGACTTTATTACACTCAATTGACAGCATACATCGTGAAGGAAATACCTCAAGGACCTGTTCAAAGCTCCCTCATTCATTCTTTGGAGCCTTTGCCTCATAACCATCAACTTAAAGAAGCAGTGTCAGAGATGGTACTGAGAAAGAAGTCACTTTGCTCAGCAAAAAAGAGAGGGAGTACCTTACCCCCCACCTTTTCTGCACACCTGCCCCCTTGAGTACCTGAACAATGCAAATCCCGCGTGTGACCACATGAGCTACCTCAGTATTTTCAGAACTAGGGTGGAAGCAAGTTATTCCTGACCCCAAAGGAATCATGAAATTGTTACAGCACTGGAAGTGACCATTTGGCCAATCATATCTATGCTAACTCAGAGTGATCTGCCAGCCCGATTCTTCATCACTTTCTACTTGGCCCTTGAATTATTCTCTGTTTAATTTACTTTTGAATGCACTTGTTAGCTTTGTTTTCACTGCCCTACAAATAGTATGTTCAAGTTCATAAGTACTCTCTTTGTTCCAACGTTATTCCATCATCTTCAGCCATTTGTTTTCTCTACCTATCACCCTTGAATGCTGTTTCCATTCCTCTCTCCTCCATCTGCCTATCACCCTTCGCAATCTAGATCATCTTATCCCTTGTGACACCCCTTCCCATCAGCACTTTATATTGATTACGTCCTTTTCTTCAGTCTAGATGAAGTCTCAACCCAAAATGGTGATGCTGCTTTCTTTGTTTCGATGCTGGCCTGACCTTCTGACCACTTCCAATTGTTGCTTTTTTGGTCTTCATATGTCCCCCTTGTTTCTTCTGCTTAACATACTGTATAAACCAGCCATAGTTTTGTGTGCCTCGATCAATAATCCTCTTCATCTTCAATGCTCGAAGGAAGAAACCCTTACCTCTGCAAACTACCTTCAGATCATTGGTTTGAATAGATAATACTGCTCCATCTCCTTGGCACAAGTTGGAATGTGAATTTTTTTTTGCCACAATGCTGCAAAATAATCAGATTTCTAGCAAAACAATTAAAGTTGCTTTGAAAAGGCAGAATCAAGACTGGTATTCATCAAGGAATCAATAAGTGCATCTCTTAAGCAAGATTAATCATTTACCAATCTACCTTAATTCGATTCTGCACACACTTTAGAAAATGGCAGGGATAACTTTAGAAATTAGTTTGATTTCAGTGTCATACAGGTAGGATTTCTGCAGAGCAAAGCTTAATTATTTGAGACCCCCATCAATGAAAGGATAAATACGGTAATGATGGACAAGAAATATGCTAATAATGTGAAAGCATGGCCACAAAAGATGAAGAAGAATGGGCAATAGTTGAAGAATAGCTTTGCTTTTATTGATCCTAATCAGCACATTCTCTCTCGAATAATAATTCTTTCACCATTGCGACCTGCAAAAGTCAGAATCACATAAAGATTTATCTTTATAATTGGTGAATTTAAAAAAATTGAATTTGAAATTCAGAGAATTTTAGACCATATTAAAATACTGCACAAGAATCAAATTATCAAAAGCAGAAAACCGTTTAATTAAACATAAGCTATTCTGCAGATGCTGGAAATCTTGAGCAACACGCACAAATGCTGAAGGAACTCAGTAAGTCAAGCAGCATCTATGGAGAAGAATAAGCAGTTGATGTTTCAGGCTGAGACCCTTCACCAGGATTGGAAAGGAAAGGACAAGAAACCAGAAACCAGGATGTGAATGCTATAGAGAGAGGGCAGAGGAGATTTACAAGGATGTTGCCTGGATTGAAGGGCATGCCTTATGAGAATAGATTAAGTGAACTTGGCGTTTTCTCCTTGGAGTGACAGAGGATGAGAGGTGACCTGATAGAGGTGTACAAGATGATGAGAAGCATTAATCGTGTGGATAGCCAGAGGCTTTTTCCCAGGGCTGAAATGGCTAACATGAGAGGGCATAGTTTTAAGGTGCGTGGAAGCAGGTACAAAGGAGATGTCAGGGGTAAGTTTTTCACACAGAGGGTAGTGGGTGTGTGGAGTGCACTGCCAGCGACAGTGGTAGAGGTGGATACAACAGGGTCTTTTAAGAGACTCTTAGATAGGTACATAGAGCTTAGAAAAATAGAGGGGTAGGCAGTAGGGAAATTCTAGACAGTTTCTAAAGAAAGTTACATGATCAGCACAACATTGTGGGCTGAAGGGCCTGTAATGTGCTGTAGATTTCTATGTTCTATATTCTATAAGAAGGTGGGGGGAGGGGAAGGAGTACAAGCTGGCAGGTGATAGGTGAAACCAGGTGAGAGGGAAGGTGGGTGGGTGGGGAGATGGGATGAAGTAAGAAGCTGGCAGGTGATAGGTGAAACCAGGTGAGAGGGAAGGTGGGTGGGTGGGGGAGATGGGATGAAGTAAGAAGCTGGCAGGTGATAGGTGAAACCAGGTGAGAGGGGAGGTGGGTGGGTGGGGGAGATGGGATGAAGTAAGAAGCTGGCAGGTGATAGGTGAAACCAGGTGAGAGGGAAGCTGGGTGAGTGGGGGAGATGGGATGAAGTAAGAAGCTGTGAGGTGATTGGTGGAAGAGGTAAGGACTGAAGGAAGAATTCTGATAAGCAAGGAGAGTGAACCACGGGAGTAAACAGAAGGAAGTGGGACACTCAATTGGAAATGGGCAGGTGAGGAGGAGAACAAGGGTTAGAGGGGAGCCAGAATAGAAAAACAGAGAAGGAGATGGGGAGGGAAGATACTGGAAGCTACAGAAATTGATGTTCATGCCATCAGGTTGGAAGCTTTCCAGATGGAATATGAGGTGATGTTCCACCAGACTAAGCATGCCTCATTCTGCCAGTACAGGATGCTATCAGCTGACATGACATGGGAATGGGAGGTCAAATTGAAATAGGTGGCCATCTTCTGTGGCAGACAGAATATAGGTGCTCGATGAAGCAAATCCCTAATCCACGTCATATCACATCAATATAGACGAGGCTGCACCAGGAGAACCGGATACAGTTGATGACCCCAATGGACTCACGGGTAAAGTTTTGTCCCATCTGCAAGGACTATTTGGAGCCCTGAAAGGTGGTGAGGGGGGAAGTATAGGGGAAGGTGTAGCACTTACGTGGATAAGTGCCAGGCAGGAGTTCTGAGGGGATGGACAAGTAGACAAGAGAGTCCACTGTTTACTTACTTGTTACAGCACTGGAGGAAGATTTTCAGCCCATTGGCTTAACACTAACTCACAACAGAGAAGCTCCATCAGTTCCATTCCCCTACCTTGCTCTTCTCTCTCTTCGGTTGTCCATCGAGATCCGATGACGACGTCCACTCCTTTAACGGTGAGATCTTTGATGACTATAAGTCCTTTCCTGGACCCACAAGCTCTATTGCAGGTGGGACATGTATATGTGGTAGTGGTGGCAACCATGGCTGCATTTCTCCTGGCTCTCTTCTGCTGTCTTCTGGTTGTAATCTCCATCTCCAGAATACGAACCCCGTCCCTCCACAGCTGTCACCAAGTGGAACGGTCAGCAGCAACCTCCTCCAGGTCCTTGGGGGTCTGATCTTGCACTTCCTTAAAGCATTCTTCATCTGATCCTTATAGCGCTTCTTCGGCCCTCCAGCTGAACGTCGACCATGATGTAGCTGGCCGTAGAACACTCTGCGGGGTAGCCGACATGGGGGCATCCTTATCACATGCCCCAGCCACTGCAGCTGACGCTGGGTGATCATGGCCTCAATACTTCTACAAATGGTCTTTATGAGTATTTCACTGTGAGGCACTCGCTCACGCCAGGTAATTCCCAGGATGCGCTGGAGGCAGCTTATGTGGAAGCACTCCAAGTACTTGATGTGACGGCTGTAGGTTAGACAATAGACAATAGGTGCAGGAGTAGGCCATTCAGCCCTTCGAGCCAGCACCACCATTCACTGTGATCATGGCTGATCATCCACAATCAGTACCCTTTTCCTGCCTTCTCCCCATATCCCTTCACTCTGCTATCTTTAAGAGCTCTATCTAACTTTTTTTTGAAAGAATCCAGAGAATTGGCCTCCACTGCCTTCTGAGGCAGAGGATTCCACAGAACCACAACCCTCTGTGTGAAAAAAGTTTTTCCTCAACTCCGTTCTAAATTGTCTACCCCTTATTCTTAAACTGTGGCCTCTGGTTCTGGACTCCCCCAACATCGGGAACGTGTTTCCTGCCTCTAGCGTGTCCAATCCCTTAATAATCTTATATATTTCAATCAGATCCCCTCTCATCCTTCTAAATTCCAGTGTATACAACCAGGTTACCAGATATCCCAAGCTTCACAGCTATAAAGGAGGGTGGTGACACAGACCAGTTGGTATACGACGACCTTCGTGGAGGGACGAAGGCTCCTGTTCTGAAAGACTCTACGCTGAAGTCTCCCAAAGGCAGCTGATGCCTGTTTAATGCTGGATGTCGTTGTCAATGCCGCTATCCTCAGAGAGAATGCTCCCCAGATATTTGAAAGATGGCACTACTGACAGCTTTTCATCACCAACAGTGAAGGCAGGTAGAGTGGGTGGGACACTGGTACTCCATTGGCAAACCACTTCTGTCTTGGTGGTATTGACAGTCAGCCCCATCCTGCTGTACGTTCCCACCGCCACAGCAAGGACAGTCTGAAGATCCTCCGGAGTATGGACCACAAGAGCACAGTCGTCTGCATACTGTAGCTCCAGGACCCGCTCTCTACAGAATCTGGTGATTGCGTGAAGCCTCCTGATGTCAAGGAGATTGCCATCTAATCTGACGTCCACTGCCATACCACTGCTGTCTTCAATCTCGTGAAGAACCTTGTCATCCTTGTTCTTATAAATGACAACAATGTTTGCATTTCTCCATTGCTGTGGGATGTTCTCATCAGTCCAGGCCTTGGTGATGTACTGGTAGAGGGTGCGCATACACATGTACCCTCCGTTCTTCAGTAACTCAACAGGGATATTGTCAGTACCAGGGGACTTGTTGTTCTTAAGGGAATGGACAGCAGATAGAACCTCCTGGAAGGTTGATGGTTGACTGCGGTCATGGATAGGAGGAAATTCAGGCAGTTCGTTCAGGAGTCTGCATCAGAGTCCTGATTAAGTAGGGTGTTAAAATGCTCAGCCCACCTCAGCAGAATGGTATTCTGATTCTTCAGAATTGTTAGACCATCTGCTGTTTTCAGGGGAGTAACGCATCGATTTATTGAGCCATAGATGGTTTTGACAGCATTGTAAAAATTATGCATGTCATTATTATCGGAAAAGGACTGGATTTCATGTGCCTTTTTAGTCCACCACTCATTTTGTATTGCCTTTTGCACATTCCCCTGAGCTGCCTTTCAATGTGTCTGAAGCTGGTAGATGACGGGTTATCTAAAGTTGCCCAGTGTGCTTTGTGCATGTCATTAAGCAAGTTGTGGATGGTCTCTGAGTTATCGTCAAACCAGTCTTGGTGGTTCCTGCTGTTATGGCCGATGGATTGGGCTGCTGCCTCACAGAGCGCAGAGCTGATATAGATCCGCTGTTGTTCCATGGTATTTTCTGAGCTCAGACAAGGTTCCAGCTCCCTTAGTTTCTCAGCTAGGATCTGTCGAAACTCACTTCTTGCTTCTGTGTTTCTCAGGCGGTTGCAATTTAGCTGCTTTTTATTGGGTTTTTGCAGCCATAAGGGGGGGATGCACTTTCATATAGAGCTTGGTCACAATCATACATATGGTGGTCAGTCCAGCACTCTGCACCTCTCATGGCACGGGGGGTAAGAACATCCTTGATGTTACTACATCTGACAATGATGAAGTTGATCATGTGCCAATGTTTAGAGTGAGGGTGCATCCACGGGGTCTTATATTTTGCCTTCTGCTGGAAGATGGTGTTGGTTATGGTAAGGTTATGCCTACCTTGCTAAGAATCAACTAAGCAAGCACTTGAATCACCAAAACATATAAAGCTGCAGTCCTAATGAAGGGAAATGAGATTAATACAGTAGGTGTGAAGGTTAGCACAGGCATGCTGGACCAAAGGGATATCACTTTGGTTCTATGACTTATTATGCAACAACATTAGCATATGTATAGAAACATAGAAAACCTACAGCACAATACAAAGCTGTGCCGAACATGTCCTTACCTTAGAACTACCTAGGCTTACCCATAGCTCTCTATTTTTCCAAGCTCCATGTACCTATGTACCTATCCAGGAGCCTCTTAAAAGACCCTATCATTTCCGCCTCCACCACCATCACCAGCAGCCCATTCCACACACTTACCACTCCCTGCGTAAAAAAACTTACCCCTGACATCTCCTCTGTACCTACTTCCAAGCACCTTAAAACTATGCTCTCTCATGTTAGCCATTTCAGCCCTGGGAAAAAGCCTCTGACTATCCACACCATCAATGCCTCTCATTATCTTATACACCTCTATCAGGTCACCTCTCATCCTCCGTCACTCCAAGGAGAAAAGGCCGAGTTTACTCAACCTATTCTCATGAGGCATGGTCCCCAATCCAGGCAACATCCTTGTAAATCTCCTCTGCACCCTTTCTATGGCTTCCACATCCTTCCTGTAGTGAGGCGACCAGAATTGAGCACAGTATCGGCTTTCTTTTACAGTTAACAGGAAAAACATAATATACTGCAATTACCAGAGAGATAATTCATTCAGACTTGCTATTGTAATTTAGGAACTGAGTAATAACAGAACAAAATGCTGAAATGAATGACCCTTTCTTTACACTTGCATTGGAATCCTGAGATTTTCATAATTGTCGTCACAAAGAAAAAAGAAACAAATACTAATATTTGCACCCCCCCCCAACGATCTTCAGAAGATCCAAAATATTTTAGGCAAAAAAGTCAGCTAGGAAACATGACAACCAATTCATAAGTAGCAAAATTATAATGACCAGATAATTTATTTTAATAATGTTCTTTGAGGGATAACTGTAGACCAAATTTATTTTCACCAAGGAAAGCCTCAATTTAAAATCTGATACAAAAGAGAATGTAATCTTTTAATTTTTAACCAGAGGTTTTTCATTACCCAAGTTTAACACAAACTAAAAACTTCTAAAACTTACCTAAAAAAGTCAAAATCAGTTGTTGAATATTTAGTTTGGATCAATGCCCAGAGAACCTAGAAAAAATGGGAGGCCTGAATAAGTAGAGTAAAAGAAATTAAAGGCTTAGTTAGAAGCTATATTACTAAAAAAAACCAAATTAGCAGGATCAAAATCAGATTTAATATCACTAACATATGTCATGAAATTTTTTAACTTTATGGCAGCAGTACAATGAAATATATGAAAATAAATACAGAGAGGAAAAACTGAGTTACATTCAGGATATATTCGTTTACTAGTTAAAATAAGTGGTGCAAAATAAACAGAAATAAAAAAGTCGTGAGGCAGTGTTCATGGGCTCAATGTCCATTTAGAAATCAGATTGCAGAGGGGAAGAAGCTATTCCTGAATCACTAAGTGTGTACTTTCAGGCTTCTGTACCTCCTTTCCGGTGGTAACAGTGAGAAGAGGGCACGTCGTGGGTGGTGGGGATCCTTACTGATGGACGCCGCCTTCCTGAGGCATCGCCCCTTTAAGAAATCTCAGAGACTACCGAGGCCGGCACCCATGATGGAGCTGACTAATTTTACAAGTTTCTGCAACTTATTTTGAGTTTATGCAGTGGACCCCTCCCATTCCAGATGGTGATGCAGCCAGTCAGAATGCTCTCCATGGTACATTTGTAGAAGTTTTTGAGTGTTTTATTTGAGAAACCAAATCTCCTCAAACTCCTAATGAAATATACCCACCCTCTTGCATTCTTTATAGCCGCAGCGATATGTTAGATCCTCAGAAATATTGACAACCAGAAACTTGAAATTATTCACTCTCTCCACTTCTGATCCCTCAATATGTGTTTGCACATCTTATATATGTATATAATACTGTTAAATATTGATCACAGTATACATATTTAACATGAAGATGAAGAAGAGTGCAGATGTTGGAATTGGGAAAAAAACAGTGCCTGATTTTTGTTGAATATATAATGTGTTATGCTCCTGAACTAAAACAGCATATTGTCAGTGATATTGCCAAATCACCCTCCATTGCCACATAAACTGGAAGAAATCGGCTTCAATCACTTTTGTACTGATCAACCTATATTCAGTGGGACTTCTACTCTTGGCTCAAAGCAGGCAAGTGAAACAAAATGTGTTGGTTTTTCTCCAGGTAAGAAAAAGCATTGGGCTCTGAGGATATCAGTGGTAGAATGGCCTAACAACAGCCAAATTCTAGACTATTACATGAATTGTGAGAAACCAGAAAGGTGACAGTGGGGTATCAGTCAGAATCTCACACCAGTAAAATATCAACAGCTTAAGAAAGTGATTTATCTAGCTAATACTAACTTTTCTTTAAAAAAAATGCATGAAGCATTTTTAAAATAATTGAGATGTCCAAGAAATTTATTGAAACTTTGAAATCTTCAAGATAATAAAACTACTTGCATACCTTTAGCACTTTCATTAGTGACTGGACCTCAATGGTGGAGAAAGCATAAAAATTAACGTCATAAGATATAGATATAGGAGCAGAATTAAACTATTTGGCCTATCAAGTCTGCTCTGCCATTTCATCATAGCTGAACCATTTTGCTCTCAGCCCCAATCTCCCGCCTTCTCCCTGTATCCTTCATGCCCTGATTAATCAAGAATCTATCAACTTCTGCCTTAAATTTACCTAATGACATGAGCTCCATAGCCCCAGGTGGTAACAAATTCCACAGAGTCACCATCCTCTGGCTAAAGGAATTCCTCCTCACCTCTGCTCTAAATGGACATCCCTCTATTCTGAGACTGTGTCCTCTGGTCTTAGACTCTCCTGCCACAGGAAACATCCTCTCCATATCCACTCTATCTACTTTCAATATTCAATAGGTTTCGATGAGACACTCCCTCATTCTTCTGAATTCCAGTGAGTACAGGCCCAGAGCCATCAAACACTCCTCATATGACAAGCCTTTCAATCCCAGAATCATTTTCGTGAACCTCCTTTGAACCCTCTCCAATATCAGCACATACTTTCTACAAACGTTTGTAAGATATGGAGCCAAAATCTGCCCACAATACTCTGAGTGAGGCCTCAACATTACATCCTTGCTTTTATATTCTAGTCCTCTCGAAATGAATGCTAACTTGGCATTTGCCTTCCTCGCCAATGACTCAACTTGCAAGTTAACCTTTAGGGAATCATGCACGAGGACTCCCAAGTCCCTTTGCACCTCAGATTTTTTAATTTTCTTTCTATTTAGAAAATAGTATGTGCCTTTATTTCTTCTAACAGAGTGCATGACCATACACTTCCCCATACTGTATTCCACCAGCCACCTCTTTGCCCATTCTCCTAATCTGTCTAAATCCTTCTTTAGCTTCTCTGCTTCCTCAACATTAACTGCCCCTCCACCTATTTTTGTGTTTGGCCACAAAGTTATCAATTCCATCATCGAAATCATTGACATATAACATGAAAAGAAGCAGTCCCAACACCGATCCCTATAGAACACCACTAGTCACTATCAGCCGATCGGAAAAGGCTCCCCTTCATTCCCACTCTTTGCCTCCTGCCAACCAGTCAGTATTCTACCCATGCTGGTATCCTTCCTGTAATATCAGAGGGAAAATAATAAATAATGGGAGATGATAAACTGATTGGTTAAGCATTAAAAATTAGAAACCTTCAATACAAAGTGGGGCCATTCCAGTTGCTGCATCCATGTAAATTATACATAATCCCAAAGGAGCTCTGTAGGACAATTGTAGAGGATCTTTAAGTGGAAGAAACTTTTCAATTGAATATAACAGAAGGTAAATTATGAATTGCAACATCTCTGATAAATAAATGTAATTGGCTGATGAGGATTCAAATCGCAAGTCCATACCCTGGATTTCTATCAATACACTTCTGTTTCTCTGAACTTTTCTCCTCCCTCACACATTCCTTAAAATTGAGCTTGTAAGGAAACCTTCTGTTCACTTCGCCCAATATCTCATATCGTCAGTACTGTGATTTAAAACACTCAAAGCATCCTCGAATATCTTCTAAAAGAAATGTAGAATCTGATTGCAGGTTGAATTGTTGAAGTATTCTTAGTCAAGCTTAGTTTTTTTTAATATCCAAATTAGACTCATCAAATCTTTAAGTAATGTGTAATAAAGCTACATTCAAGACTATTCTCCACTCACTGAGACCTGTCTTTGCTCTCACGCTCAACCTCTTCTACTGGGACCCTTTTGCTGACATCCTCCACTATAACAGGAACAGCTTTTACATTTAATCCAACGATATCACAACCGTTTCATTATCACCCCCCTCTATGATAAAACATTTCATTTTATTTCAGGTCCTTATCCCTTCCCATCACAGTATCCTCCTCCAGTGTTACCAAATCTGGCCACCTGTGCATTATCCAAATACTGAGTTATTTGTTTGGCCATCTGGCCCTATATTCTAAAATTCTGTCAGACTCTCCAACACCTTGCCCTGTAAAATCCCAACAAAAACATATTCATCTAACCAATGTTTGGTACTTTCCATAATATCAAAGCTGGTCATTCTCTTCTGGTTGATTATTCATGCATTGTCTAAGAAATTGACAACACAACATAAAAGATGCACATTTGAGAGAAAGGTATGAAACACTTGACCATAAACCATAAAGTAGATATTGCATGTTCAAAAATCATACTTCCTGGAAGTTTAATAGTGAATTTAGGGCAAGTTAATCTTGGAGTTCATGCATAAATGAACTGGTTAAAAATTCACGTTTTATTACATTCAAATAATGCTTGTTATTTTTACATGCACAAAGAAATAACAAAACTAATTATATTAAGTAGAACTGGACTGCTACAAGATGTAGCAAGATTACTTTGCTACATTCCCAGTTAGAGGTTAAACACATCAAATGACATACCAAAACAAAAATGTTCTGCCAAAACAAAAGTCTTCCAAAGTTAACACAAAAAAAATGCTGGAAATACTAAACAAGTTAGACAGCATCTGTCGGGAAAGGACTTCATGTTTCAGGTTGAAGATTATGCTTTCTAAATGAAATGCAGCAGGCAGGTCACCATTGAATAACGACATAATTAGTCCAGCAACCTAAATATTGTATCCAGCAAAGACTTACAATATCAATAAGGCTCGAGACAAGAATATGACAGAACGTACTTTAGTTATCAAGGCAGCTCCAACACTATAGGAACTCCACATGATTCAGAAATATGGGATCATTTAGCCCATGAAGCCTAGTCTGTCATCATCTAAATTGTACCTGATTTGGTACTTACTTTCAAATACTATGTTTTCCCACATTAACAAACTTTAAAACTAAAGATATTTTAAAAGATTTTAAATTATTAATGTACTAAGTGTGTTTTTTTTCTATTTATGAATGGAATTACAAATTCCTATTTTTCTGTTTACTAATTTCATTCTTGTAGGCCGAGGGGCAATTTTTTTTTAGGAACTATACTCAATCCTAGATTCCCAAGTGAGCCGATCTCTATTAACTTATAATAGCAATCATGTCTTAAATCTTATATTCCAGGGAATATCAAACCCTAATCCTACATAATTGTTTCTTTTCATTTTAAACATTGGTAGTCAAAACATAATTTTGATATATTTGCATTACATTCTCCTTATTCAAAAAATGCAGGCCAATTATATCCTTGCTAAGAAATAGTGCCCAGAATGGCTCGCAGTACTTGAGGTATGGTCTAACTAAACAGTCAGATTCTTAGTCCTAATGGTGACAACTTCACAGTTCCCTAGGCTGAAAGTCAGGAATTTTTGTTCTGCTCTCTATTAATATCAGTTAATTACTTAATGCCTATCTTTACACTTTCAGACAGAGCAATCCATTAAGTTTGTATCCAATCTACCACCCTATACATTGATTCCCTTCCACAACCAAGGCAACATAGTTATAATAACCACTGTCTGCACAAAGCATTGCAACAATTTGCCAAAGCTCTACTTCATTTTTCATCAAGTCGATTAAATGCAGGTGGTATATGGGATTGCCACCATCTGAAAGATCCCAATCAGGTACCACACTGTATTTTAAATATATTGCTAATTCCTCATTCTAAGTAAAGGAATTCCTTGACCAGGGACATTGTGGAAGAAGTTCCTTCAAACAGGTTAGAGCCCTAAAATGAAGGAGGGTTAATTCTGGGTAAATTTGCCAGGACCTAACAGAAGTTGACCAGGTGAGAGTGTGATATCAAGATCACATGTTCCTGTTACAGGGAGGGAAAAACCTGTCAAGTTTGGGAAAACGAGGCTGATGAGGGATATTGAGGCTCTGGCCAAACAGAAAGGATCAGGAATGAGTAATCTCTTGATGACTTGAAAAAGTTTACGAATACTTTTAAGGAGGAAATCAGGATGGCAAGGAGAGGGTATGAGATGGATCTGACAGATAAGGTTAAGGAAAATCCCAAGAGATTTTATGGCTATACTAAGAGTGAAAAGGAGGCAAATGAGAGCATATGTCAACTTAGAGATCAGTAGGGCTCCCTATGTCTCGAGTCACAGGAGATGGTAGCAAGTTTCAATAAATCTTTCTCCTCTGTGCTTATTAAAGAGAAAAGCATGGTAGCTCAAGAGATAAGGGAAACAAGTGGATTTGTTCTGGACAACATTCATATTACCAGGGAGGAGGTTTTTGAAACCTTACAGTACATTAAGGCGGATAAATCCCCAGGGCCTGATGGAGCACCTCCTCAGACTCTGTGGGAGGCCAGAGAAGGAATCACAGAGATATTTACTTCATTGTTAGTCACTGGGGAAGTTCCTGAAAACTGGAATGTGGCTAATGTTGTTCCATTGTTTAAGAACATTAGCAAGGATAAGCTACATGTCAGACAGCCTGTAGGAGGGAAGTTACTGGAGGGAATCCCAGGATTCCCAGGAACCCCTGAAAAATAGCAGGACTCTAGGGAGAGGTCTAAGCATGGGTCTGGCTCACTTGCTGTTACGTAAAATTGGAAGACTCAACAAATCAAATAGTGCACAGTAACCACTCTGTGATTCTATGAGAAAATCTGCAGATGCTGGAAATCCAAGGCAAAACACACAAAGTGCTGGAGGAACTCAGCAGGTCAGGTCAGATCCATCATCTGCAGATTTTCTCGTGTTTGCGGTTCTGGTACAACACTGCGAAGACTCTTTGAGGGATGCCTACCCTGAGGAAGCTTAGATCTTCTCCTGACCTGCTGAGTTCCTCCAGCATTTTGAGTGTTTTGCTTGTGATTCTATGAATCAGATACAGCCAATGATGGAGAGCCTTATCAGTTATGCCCACTTATGCTGAAGAGGCTTCTTAGGGATAGGATTTACAGAATGAGCATTTGGAAGGCCATAGCCTAATTAGGGAGAGCCAGCATGGCTTTGTGCAGTGTAAGTCAGTGTAATCTTACTAACTTGACTGAGCTTGGGTTGAGTTGTTCTCCAATCTTGGCAATTTATTTGCATTTTGTCACCATACAAGGAGACAAAGTCAGTGCGCTGTTGATTGTGGTGTGTCCTCCGAGTGTTAGACCATTACATACATTTCAATCAGATGACTGGATGTCATTTCAGAAACTCAGTTGTGATGTGGGGAGGAAATCTCGCCGCTGATTGGCTGTGTGGCAAACTTCATGCATTGTGGTCAGGAATTTTGCCCATATTATATAATAAATAGGATGGAGGTCTGTGTGTTTGTTTACAGAATTGTTCACGGAAAACTACACTTCTAAGAGTTCTCTTGCATGCCGTATGTTCACTTTTGCCATGACCTTCACTGATGCCCAGTCGACTTTGTGCCCCTCCTGAACTCCATGGGAAGCGACTAGAGAGAGTTGGTCGTGCTGCTTTACAGCCAGTTGATGTTCATGCATCCTTTTGGATAGTTTTCTCCCAGTATGGCCAACGTAATATCTGCTGCAGTCCCCACATTGGATCTTGGAGACGACTTTGGGCTTTTTAACAAGGTGACAAGGGTGATTGATGAAGGTAGAGCAGTGGATGTAGTCTACATGGATTTTAGTAAGGCATTTGACAGAAGTCCCTCATGGGAGGCTCAGCCAGAAGATTAAGATGCATGGGATCCACAGTGAACTGGCTGTTTGGATTCAGAACTGTCTTGCTCATAGAAGACGGAGGGTAGGAGTTGAAGAGACTTATTCCAGTTGGAGGTCTATGGCTGTGTTTCACAGGGATCTTTACTGGGACCTCTGTCGTTTGTGATGTAGTTTAACCCAGTCAAATGTGAAGTGTTGTTTGGTAAGTCACATGTAGGCGGACAGTACATTGTAAAGTGCGAGACCGTTAACGGTGTTGGTGAGCGGGGTATCCTGGGATCCAAGTTCATAGCTCGCTGAAAGTGGCCACACTAGTTGACAGGGTGGGTAAGAAAGCTTTCCTTTATTAATCGAGGCATTAAATTCAAAAGTCAGGAGGTTATATTGCCGGATTATAAAACGCTGGTTAGACCCCATCTGAAGTATTGCATGCAGTTCAGGCCACCCCATTGTGGAAAGTATGTCGGAGCTTTGGAGAGGATGCAGAACAGGTTTTCCATTTCAGAAAGCATGCGCTATAATGAGGGGTGGGACAAACAGGTTGTTTTCTCTGGAGCGGCACAGGCTGAGGGTAGATCTGAAAGAAGCTTATAAGGTTATCAGAGGCAAAGATCGAGTAGATAGACGATATCGTTATACCAGGGTTAAAATGTCTAATACCAGATGACATGCATTTAAGGTAAGAGGGGGTAAGTTCAAAGGGGAATGTGAGGGGCAAGTTTGTTTTACACGCTGAGGGGTGAATGCCTGGAATGTGCTGCCTATGGTGGTGGTCTATACATTAGGGACTTTTAAGAAACGTTTAGATAGGCACATGAATGTGAGGAAAATGGAAGGATATGGACATTGTGTAGGCAGAAGAGATTAATTTAGTTGATCATGTGATTACTAATTTAATTGTTCAACACAACATTGTGGGACAAAGGGCCTGTTCCTGTACTGTCTGTGTTCCATATAAAAGAATACTAAAAATTCTTACCAGTGTGTAGCCCCCTAGTAAGCCTCAGGCTCACTCAGCTCACTTCATTCTGGGGAGAGCAGCCTTCGACCCCGCCAAACTGGGTAATCAAGTTTGGGTGGATGCTGTGTGTTGTGTCCCCTGTATAACATCAGTACCCTGAAATAACATTCAGTCCACAATGTGCAGTTAAACGATTAAGATTTTATCTTTAAATATGGGGTTAGTAGAGAACAAAAGAAAAGGAAAACAAATAAAAGGCGCCAATAATCTCATAAACATATCCAGTGCACAAACGTTGGAGCTCACGGATTCCCTGTTGCTGATCCTCCTTCGCTTGTTGTCGACCCCTGGGCTCCCGCCCCAAGCCCAGGCCCAGCGGGACCGGCAACCATCTCCTCAAGCCACCTCTTCTCTCTTCATCTTCCTCGCGCCTTCTCCCCAAAGCCCGCGCAACTAACAGCTTTCACACAGACAGAAAGAATAACATCTATCCCAATTGGTTAACAAATGAATACAATTCCCGTTATCACTAATTATAATCCAAACATACTGCTATAGAGAACCACTGTCTCAGCAGTTAACAGTACAGAGAAGCCATTTTATTCACCTTAGCAGTAACGTAAAAGAAGAAACCCTTACAAGTGCAAATAGATTAACTTGAATGTAAAGTGCTTCTATTTTCCTCTCTGTTGTCTCTCCACTGAGCCCTTTATATTCTTTAAAAGCTCAAGATAGGATTTTGACCATTTTAACCGTAAATCTTTGTCTGGATACAAATTGTGATCAACTTCATTTCTACCTTAGAGAGAGGGGTGGGAAAAGAGTTACCTAGATTACACAATTCTTGACCAATGTATTACACATACAAGTAAACTTTAGCACAACCAAAATATTCAAATGCCTTGCCTGCAAATTAATTGAAATGGTTTCCAATATCGTATGCCTGGTAGTTGTATTCTGCATATTCATAATCAATAAACTTCACTTGTTCTAGTCAGAGTACAAAAGTAATCAAATCAAATTGCTAAGTATCTTCGAAATAGAATTAATTCTCCTTTCAGTTACACAACAGAAAGTATAATTGCAAGGAATTTATTGCACTAAAGCAATCCTACCCACATATTATTTCACATTTAACACACTCTGCTTTTTTTTTGTTATTTTCCTCTTTGTGAACACAGCTGGTTGCTTCTCAAACGCATCCATGGCATTAACCATGAAAGCTCCATTTTTCACACAGCAACCATTCCCTAAATCCCTATTGTTTTGATTGGTGTCGATCTCGTATGACTCCTTGTTTTAAATTATCCCATTAGAAAATTGAAGTGGTTAATGTAAGTGTGCTGTCTTCATGAAGCTGGGTCACTTTAATTTTTATGAATTGAAATGGATTTCCGGTAGCTTGTAATTGTGCAACAATCTAAAAGTTTGCTTCTGTATGTATCAAATGTAGCATCCATATAACTAACCAAACTGTCTTGTGCCAAGGTTCTTAATTTAACGCTAATATACTGTAAGTCGGGAAATCAGAAAGTCGAAGTATTATGATTTGAGATGGCAGATATATCATTTACACAGTAATTTCAATTTTCACCACTGTCGCTTTTACCTTCAATGTACCTCCTTCGATAACTTCTTGTCAGTGATATTTTGTCCTTTGCTTTCCCAGCAGCCATTTCTTCCCAAAACTGTCCCTGGATTTTTCAATAGAAACTAACTGATTGAAACAACTCCAATCTCCAATCTCCACCCAAATTGTGGGGAGGAGAAGATGGCGGCGTGACGCAGCGCACGCAGCCGCTCCGAAATGATATCGTATTTGTAAGTAGGTACCATGCACAATCCTGATTTGATGGAGACAGACGTGAGAAGCACGGAGGAACATCTGGAGAAACTTCTGAAATGCCCGCTTCGCTGCCGCTGCTACTGTGCGATCGAGAATCTCTGGAGGGGAAGGCCCCAAATCCTCGGCTTTGCCTATTGCCTGTTGCCGGGGCCGGGGTCGAAGCACTCGGCAGAGATGGTGCTCGGTGCTCGGTGTCGGAGGGCTGGTCGGAGGCTCGAAGTCTTCAGACAGACTCAAGAGTCGGCTGTGGTCGGGTGCTTCCAGGGTGCTGCATTGGCAAGTTTGCAGCGCTGGAAGCTCATGGCAGACAGAGTTTTTCTTCCTTCTACCGTCTGCATGATGATGAGTCTTTCGAGAGACTTTGAGACGTTTTTTTTACCATGCCCATGGTCTGTTCTTTATCAAATTACGGTATTGCTTTGCACTGTTGTGACTATATGCTATAATTATGCGGTTTTTGTCAGTTTTTCAGGCTTGGTTTGTCTTGTGTTTCTGTGATATCATTCTGGAGGAACATTGTATCATTTCTTAATGCATGCATTACTAAATGACAATAAAAGAGGACTGCGTGTCCTCATAATCTAAAAAAAAATTAGTGGGAGATAATGCCAAAGTTTATACTTTACAGCCTATGAAGCAAAGTCAAGTGTCAATGGGAGAACATGAAATAAAAACAATGTTGCAAAGTTAAGTTTTGTGTTTTAAGTACATCAAACTGATGCTACATTACAGTTATTATTTCAACAGCACATCAACAAGGTTTGAATGGATTCAGCTCTGCGACATTGAATCAAGTAAAAGCCCCACCCCCCTGTTGAGGAAAGCCCAAACCTCCTAAAACAATGATTTGATCTTTTTTGTCCAAGGTCCTACTTGCAAATCTGAATGGACAGTTTCAACATAGTAATGCCGTTGATATGGAAAACATTAGTGTTTTGAAGTCAAATTAACTAACTAAAGCCGATACCAAATCTACTTATGTCGAGCAGAACTGGTCTTGTGTCTTTAAGGGAAGGTGGGAAGTGTCGTGTTTCAGGATATCATACAGCATGATGTCATGTAGGAGAAAAAAGCAAAAATAAACTGAATTTGTATGGAATACAGACTCCAATATTTCAATCAAAATATTTGCTTGAAACACTATTTCACTTAAATTAATTACAGCAAAATTATTTTTAATTTATCTTCTGTGTTTAACAAGATGACTTCATGAAACCTTGGAAGAAATGCTTCTTTTTGTATTTTATTTGCTGTTAATGTTGTGGATTTTTGGTTCAGAAATGGGGCCCCTTCAGAGTGAAGCTCACAATGCCAATAAACTATCCCTCATTTCCCAATTCAGCATTGAGATACTTGAAAAAGCTAATCGCAGGCCCAGTTGAATTGGGAACGAGAGAGGAAGCTAATCACAGATCTGTGAGTGAGATTTTAAAAAGGAGTGTTCGCAGGCTTTCAGTGTTTTCCAGCGGCCCAATCAAATCATGACCTATTAGCAAGAGCAAATAAAAGTATGGCAGGGACAAGCAGAGCGGCCACTGTGTGAGTGGACCAGTGTTGCAATGGGGAGTCTTTGGCTCATCAGGCTTCGGCAAGAACAGTTTGGAAGAGCGAAGTATCTGGTAAGTTTCTTCATTTCTCCTCTTTAAGTACACAGTGGAGTGAAGATGGCTCCAGGGGCTGTGTTGTGTTCTTGATGTGAAATGTGAGTATTGTGAGAGACCTTCAGCTTCCTGGATAACCACACCTGCACCAGGCGCACCGCGTTGCAACTCCCCAGAGAATGTGTTAAGGAACTAGAGCTGCAGCTCAATGATCATACTGGAAACTGAAGAGGTGATTGATAGGAGGTACAGGGAAGTGGGTACCCCTAAGCTGCAGGAGGCAGGTAGCTGGGTGACTATCAGGAGAGGGAAAGGAAAGGGGCAGCCAGTGCATACTACCCCTGTGGCATTCCCCTCGATAATAAGTATACCACTTTGGACACTGTTGGGGGGCAGGGGAGGATCTCCAGGTGGGAAAGTGCAGCAACCAGGTCTCTGCCACTAAGTCTGGTGCTGTAGCTCAGATGGGAAGGGGAGAAGAGGACTGCGGCAGTGATAGGGGCTTCCATAGTTAGGAGAGTAGACACGAGATTCTGTGGACACGACAGAGGCACCTGGACAGTATGTTACCTTCCAGGTGCTGGGGTTTGGGATGTCTCAGATTGGGTCTACAGCATTCTAAAGGGGGAGGGTGAGCAGCCAGATGTCTTGGTACACACTGGCATAAATGACATAGGTAGGAAAAGGGAAGAAAGATTTTAGGGAGCTACATAGAAAGCTGAGAATCAGGACCTCCAGGGTGGTAATCTCAGGACTGCTGCATCAGTGAAGGTAAGAATAGAATGATTTAGCAGATGAATGTGTAGCTGAGGAACTGTTGCAGAGGGCAGGGTTTCAGATTTCTGGATCATTGAGTGCTTTTCTGGGGAAGGTATGACCTGTAAAAAAGAGACGGTTTACACCTGAACCTCAAGGGCACCAATATCTTTGTGGGCAGGTTTGCTAGAACAGCTGGGGAGGGTTTAAGCTAACTTGGCAAGGGGATGGGAAGCTGAGTGATAGGGCTGAGGATGGGGTAGTTGGTACTCAAGCAGAGGCAGTGTGCAGTGAGACAGTCAGGAAGAACAGGCAGATGACAGGATAAAATTGCAGTCAGTGGGATGAGTTGCAGTGTAACACGGGGACAGAATCGAAAAGGGTGACAAATTCAGAACTGAAGGTGTTATATTTGAATGCACGCATTATACCAAATAATGTAGATGATCTTGTCACACAGTTACAGATTGGCAGGTATGATATTGTGGGCATCACTAAGTTGTGGTGGAAAGAAGATTACATTTGCGAACTTAACATCCAAGGAAACACATTGCATCGAAAGGAAAGGCAGGTAAGGAGAAGAGGTGGCAGGGCTCTGTTGGTAAAAAGGAAATAATTTCCTTAGAAAGAGGTGACATAGGACTGGAAGGTAGAATTAAACTACGGCAAGGGTAAAATTACCCTGATGGGAGATGTATATAGATCTCCAAATCGTAACCAGGATGTGGGCTACAAATTACAATGGGAGATAGAAAATGTATGTCAAAAGGGCAATGTTACAATATTCATGGGGGATTTCGATATGCAGGTAGACTGGGAAAATCAAGTTGGTGCTGATTTTGGATCCCGAGAGAGAATTTGTAGAATGCCAATATGACGACTTTTTAGAGCAGCTTGTGATTGAGCTGATTAGGGGATCAGCTATTCTGGATTGGGTGTTATGTAGTGAAGCAGATTTGATTAGGGATCTTAAGGGAAAGGGACCCTTAGGAGACAGTGATCATAATATGATAGAATTCACCCTGCAATTTGAGAGGGAAAAGCTAAAGCCAGATATATCAGTTTTACATTGGAGTAAAGGGAATTACAGAGGCATGAGAGTGGAGCTAGCCAAAGTTAATTGGAAGTGGACACTAGCAGGATGATGGAAGAACAACATAGGCTGGAGTTTCTGGGAGTAATTCAGAAGGCACACATGGTCAAATGGTGGAGCAGACTCAATGGCCAAATGGCCTATGGTCTGATGTGACTTTTCAAGAACTGAATTGGCAATGTACTGTTACTATACAGAGCTAGGAATTCAATTACACTCTCGACTCAAGCAGCCTGCTGGCCAATGTAGATATATAAAATATTCAAATTCTTTAGTCTGGGGTGCACTTAGGCGTTACGAAGAAACATCAGCAAACTAATCTACTACATCATTACATCAATTAATTCCTGGCACGGGAAACATTTAATTATCAAATTGCTAGGCAAACAGAAACTGCATGCAGATTCATCTCCTTGACTAATAAATAGACTCTAAATGCCGTATATACACATTGAAACTTAAATACTGTCCTATTGAGTATTGTAACTAAAACATCATGGTACTATACGCCTCTTACTATGCATAAAGTCATAAATGATAGATGAGTTATTGGAACATGCTGTATATTCAAAAGAACAGTTCAACGTGTTTTTGCTTTTTTTTTACCCTACCCATCTTCTTGCTTCCTGCTGCTTCCAACGTTACAGCTGCTTCTTAAAATGTAAAAAAAATCTTTAAATTAAAGTGATATCAGCGAATGTATCAACTGTTGAGACACCAAATCACTTTCATTAATTGAAATATTGAGAAACAAGAACATCTACCTCTTTCTACAAAAATGTTGAACTCATTACGTCATCCCTGAAGTATTTAGCCCATGCATCTTTATTATTGCACTGCTTTTTTCGAAATGCATTCAGTGAGCCATTTTGCAAGGTTATTGATAGGAACTTAGCAATGAGGAGGCTGTCTGTGAAACATAATCACGTGCAATTTTTTGACTAACAGAAGCCACATTTCGTCTCACCTATCACCTATCTTTTATAAAGGGGGAAGTACTAGAATAGACTAATTTAACAAGCATCATAGTAACTTTGTCAAATTTATTAATAATGGTAAAACATTTTAAAAGCTCAAAGACATTTCTAAACGGTTAAACGCATGTCAATAGTAAATGCTGTATAGATATTTAAAACGTTGATAATCTTCTTTATTTCCAAAGCAACAACCAGATTGATGAGGATTCAGGAAGGTGAAACTATGTGGATTAGAAAGGAGATACACCAACCAGTGGTAGCTTCAATCTATGATTGAGCCTGAGACTATGAGAGACATGGGTACATATATGTCATTTCTGTAGAGCAGGATTGAGCGAGCACAAGCTTTTGAGAGTAAAAGCTGAAGGGTGTTAAAATATATGTTATAGTTACAAGGATTGAAGTTGAAGGGATTAAAGAAGGTTCCAGTCATAAAATCAGCACAAGGTTATGATGACAGCAGTTAACATCCACTTCAAATAGGTTTCCTATTGAATCATTCATTTTTCAAGACAAGCATGTCACTGGTAGGGGCAACTGTTATTATCCATTCACAAATGTCCTAGATGTGCTATGTCTTGAAGCTGATGAACTTCCCACTCCCACAGTATTGTTAGGCAGGAAGTTCCAGGATTTAGACCCAGAGGCAATGAAGGAGCAACAAAATACCTGCAAGTAAGATGGCATGCAGTTTGGCAGGAACCTCCAGATGGCACTACTCTTTGTACTGGTCACCCTTGTTCTTCATGGTGGAAGAAGAGTTTGAATGGAAATTCAAACCGAATCCAGACAACCAAACAGGTTCTTCATTTTAATTAATCCTATTTGCAGCAAAAATCAAGCACCTTAGCATTGTGTATAACATATCCCTATGCTGTGAAGCAAGGATAAATTAAGGATAGATTATGATTCATGTGCACTTTTTTAAAACTCAAGTTTCCTTCAGTCTTCGGGACACTGATTCAAAGCAGTCGATTTGTTTCGCTGGTATGAGACAGCTTGGGCTTCTTTGGAAAACAGGTTTGAAGACAATTTGTCTTCCGAAGCATCTAATGTTTCTTTCAGTCCGTTAAGTTTTCTCAATGGATATCGAAGTTAATACATTCTTGATACATTGTGATATTCCAGCTTGACAAGTTGGTTCAAGAATTTAAAGAAACCTTAATAAAAATATTGCACATAAAACTTCTGATATTAGATGAATCATTTTTACACCTAATCAGGTTCATCTAACATATTCCAAAATGAAGACCACTGTCTCTATATTATGTTCTCCTATGAAAACAAGAAGATTTTTCATTGTGGTTAATGTCGATGAGCTTCTCCCTCATATGGAGTTATCTGATATAATTTTTTAAAGATAAACATTAGAAAAGTTTTAAAAAACATTACCTGATACTGGCTTTTAATCCATTGAGCTGACCTACAGAAATAAAATCTTACTTTCAAACTTTATAAACTTAACGGCACAATTCACAACAGAAATAAGAAACCAGCAAGTTGGTTTGCAAACTTAAAAAGAAATTCTACTGTGTATTAAACTATTCAAGTGTTAAAGTTAATAATTATAAATTTGATCTGCAAATAATTAAATAGTCTGGCATAGAGGGGCATCTTCTGTAAAATAACAAAAAGGCATCTGAAATGCAAATAAACTTTAAAGATCTTACAACAATGGAGCCAGCAAGTCAAAAACCGGCCATACCCTTATTAGAAAAATACAAAAAAAATGATGAAATTGACTAACCAATACACTAAAGCATTTGGCTGATAGAACATACACCTGTTCAATAAACAAGAAAGATTTAGCAAACTCAAAAAGTCAAAAGACAAAATTTGCCTACAAGATTTACAGTGATTTACTCAATGCATTTAAAAAACAGATACATCAGATAGAAACTAAAACTACATAGATGATTCTTTAACAAAATACACCAACTATATAAGGTACATTTTAAAATTACTATAACATCACCGTAATAAACACCGTTTATTTGACATGATAACTGGATTTTGACAGCAAAAAAAATCATCTACTGATTCTTTTTCTAAATATCTTCTAGATTTTTAAGTTAGGAATTTCTTAAAATGTATGTAGACAAATCCTTCAAAAAAAATTTTTTTAGGCATCCGTTAGTCTTGCGAGACCATGGATCTGCACCTGGAAAGTCTTCACTCTCCAGGGCGCAGGCCTCGGCAAGATTGTATGGAAGACCAGCAGTTACCCATGCTGCAAGTCTCCCCTCTCCACAACACCAATGTTGTCCAAGGGAAGGGCATTAGGACCCATACAGCTTGGCATTAGTGTCGTCGCAGAGCAATGTGTGATTAAGTGCCTTGCTCAAGGACACAACACATTCCTTCGGCTGGGGCTCAAACTCACGACCTTCAGGTCGCTAGTCCAATGCCTTAATCACTTTGCCACATGCCCTTCAAAAATATATTTTATATGACTCAAGTCCAAGAAAAAGAAGGCACAGTAACTTAGGAAAACATATCTATAATTAAAAGCAGACTTCTCTCATAGAGGCAATAAACATTTCAAAATCACAAAATCGTTCCACTTAATCCAGTAATGGAAGGGTTTATTGGCAAGAAAAGCTGATAAGCACTTCCTCTCCGTTAACTGCCTACACTTCTTGCTGCCTCGGGAAAGCAGTTCATGTAATCAACCCGCCGCCCTCCCCACCCCCCATTTCTCGTCAGTCATTCTCTCTTCTCCATTAGGCAGAAGATACAAAAGCTTGTGAATACATACAGTAACTGTGGGCTCTAGGACATCTCCCATCCTGCTGTTCTAAGAGTTTAGAATGGACCTCTTGCATGATAAAGATCTCGATCTCTACATCTACCACATCATGGCCTTTGCACGTTATTTGTCTACCTGTGCAACTTCCTCTGTAATTCTGCATTCTATTTTATTTCCTGCCATCTCTCACCATTTAAATAATACTGTCAACCTTTTCTTCATTCCAATTTTTCCCTGTTTTCCCTACAAGACTTAACAAAGTAAAGTTCAAAATAAATTTATTACCAAACTATGAATATGTTACCATATGCTACATGGAGATTTGTTTTCTCACAGGAATACAAAGAAAGACACAAAGACTGACAAAGAACCAATGTGCAATAAAGACAAACTGTGCAAATAAATAACTAAATTAAAAATACTGAGAACAAGCTGTAGAGTCCTTGAATCTGAGCTGAGGTGAGTGAAGTTATCCACACTGGTTCAGGGGCCTGTTGGTTGTAGTGTAATAACTGTTCCTGAACCTATAATGTGGGACTGAAAACTCCAGCACCTCCTTTCTGATGGCAGTAGCAAGAAGCCTGGATGGGGGAAGTCCTTGATGATGAATGTTGCTTTCTTGTTGATGTACTCAAAGGTGGGGATGGCTTTACTCTGATGAACTGGTGAGATGATGGGCTGATATTGGATATCAATCTATTAACCCTTTCCTGAACTGTCTGTAGCCTATTGACATTCTTAATTATATTGTATGCAGAACTTCCAATAAGGTTATATCATTACGCTATAAGACTCAAAGCAAACCTCCCTACTTCTGTACTGAATTCTTAAGCAATAAATAAAATAACTCTGTTAACTTTTCTAATTGTTTGCTGTACTTACTTATGCATATTTTGCAAATCATGCAATGGGACATCAAAATCCAATCTATGATTTAGATTATACATTTTTTCTGCCAAAATGGATAATAAATAACTGATCAACACAGACCAATCATATCTGCCTTTCTCACAAATGTCTCTAAGCACAAGTTGTCCGATGTAATTTTATCACTGCACTATCATCAACAAATATTAAATTTCAATCAACAGACATATTATCTGAATCAATGCAATTGAATGACAATTGTACACAGAACTTTTATTCTCCCTCCATTGTGCTTCAACCAAAGGCAGCAAAGTTTTACAAGAATTACTGCAACATACCAGCAGATGGTTCTCAGCAAATAAATCATATCCACAATTCTGCCAAACATTTCTCCCAAGAGCAGAGCTGAAAACACACTGGAAGGAGGAACTATGTCCAACTGTGAACAGTAGATGGCGTTTGGACATGACAATGTACACTAGCAGCAAGTCTAGCGGTTTGCTACTGAAACAATTAAGCTTGCATATCCATACAATCAACTAAGGACAAATAGTACACTGTACTTTAAAGAAAAAATGCTGCTGCCTTATCATTAGACTAATCACACATCGTGGACAGTGCTGTTATCAGGTGTCCCTTTTTCCTGAAAAATAAAGTTAAAAAATAAGGGTTATGAAATTACTGCGGGAAATTGGCGCAAGATTAAACATCGGCCGACACCAGCAGATACCAACACCTTCTACTTCTGTGAAAGAAAATTCCACCACCAGAAAAAAATATCGAGATAAGCTGATCATTTGCTAAATCAGAATCAACTATATCATTTCATCAAAGGTGGTGATAAATCAACACATAGGAAGGAGTTTGAGTGGTGCCATAGCATCAACCTCTTTCTCAATGTCAGCAAGACCAAGGAGCTAGTTAATAACTTCAGGAGGAGTAAGCTGGAGGTCCCTGAATGAGCCAGTCCTCATTAGAGGATCAGATATGGCGAGGGTCAGTATCTTTAAATTCCTCAGTGTTATCATTTCGGAGGACCTGTCCTGGGCCCAGCAGGTAACTACAATTATGAAGAAAGCATGGCAGTTCCTCTGCTTCCTTAGGAGTTTGCAAAGATTTGGCATGACATCTAAAACTTTGACAAACCACTACAGACATGTTATTTAGAGTATATTGACCAGCTGCATCACAGCCCGGTATGGAAAAGCCTACAAAAACTAGCAGATGTGGCCCAGTCCATCATGGGTAAAACCCTCCCTGCCATTCAGCACATCTACATGAAATGTTGTCACAGCATCTATCATCAGGGACCCCAGTCAACTAGTACATGCTCTCTTCTTGCTGCTACCATCAGGAAGAAGGTACAGGAGTATCAGGAATATCATCACCAGGTTCAGGAATAGTTATTACTCCTCAGCTATCAGATTCTTGAACCAAACGGGATAACTTCACTCCATTTCACTTGCCCCATCACTGACATGTTCCCATTACCTATGGACTCACTTTCAAGGACTCTTCATCTCACGTTCTCGATATTTATTCTTGTTTATTTATTATTATTATTATTTACTTTTGTATTTGCACAGTTGGTGCTAAACCCAAGTTGGTGCAGTCTTTCATTGATTCTAATTTGGTTATTATTCTATTATGGATTTTTTCAGTATGCCTGCAAGAAAATGAATCTTGGGTTTGTATATGGCGACATATATGTACTTCGATAATAAATTTATTTTGAACATTAATACTTGCTTTAATTAACAGCATTTTCCTTGTTGGATTTCTTTCTAGCCATCAAAATGTGATATACTAAGTTTTTCTTGCTTGTTATTATATCAGAAGAAAAGCCAACTCTCTCAACACAAAGATGGGAATATGAAATTACAAAACAATGCATTACCACAAACCTCCTCCATCTTGGAGTTTCTTTCATACTGACTTTTATGAGGACTGACTGAGGCCCTTTTGAATCTTTTCTAGCCTCCATAGGTGACATTGGGTTCCACATAAAAAATAAACTGCTATTGAAGATAGTCATCTGGAAGAAAACTTCTCCCCAGCTCCACATCTGTTGTGGCCAAAACATGTACACCCTTTCTCTTAACGAATCCTTTGCCTAAACTGTTGTTGTTTAGTGCTGTCAAGTCGTCAGCGATTCATGCCAATCCAATTTCATTCTCATGGCAAGATACAGAAGTAGATTGCCAGGCCTTTCTTCCACACAGATGCTGCTGCTGCCCAGGTTGGGACTCGGCCGGATTCAACCTCAGGACCGTCTGCCTTGAAGTCCAGCACTGATGCCACAACACCACTGGCCTGCCTTAAATTACACAAAATTAATTAACAGTACAAAAAGAAACACTCAAACTGGAACAGTAATTTGAAATGCAGTGGGAAAGGAAACATCATACACGTGGCTAAGGAGTCAGTGTAGGAGGAAGGGCATCAGATTTTTGGATCATTATTGGAGAGGTTGTGGATGCAGATGTTGGTAAGACCACAGACTAAGTTAGGAATCAGAAGGTTCAGCATGGTGTGACAAAGTCGAAAATGGTGAATACAGGACAGAAGGTGTTGTATCTGAATGCGCACAGTATATGGAATAAGGTAGATGAACTTGTAGCACATTTTCAGATTGGCAGGTACAATGCTGTAGGCATCACAGAATTGTGGCTGAAAGATTATAGCTGGAAGCTTAATGTCTAAGGATACACATTGTATCGAAAGGATAAGCAGGAAGGCAAAGGGTCGGCATTGCTCTGTTGGTAAAAAATCAAATCAAATCATTAGAAAGAGGTGAAATAAGGTCAGAAAGTGTTGAATCATTGTGGATAGAATTAAGAAACTGCAAGGGTAAAAAGACCCTGATAGGAGTTTTATACAGACCCCCAAACAGTAGTAAGGATGTTCCCTACAAATTACAATGGGAGATAGAGAATGCCTGCCAAAAGGGCAATGTTACAAGAGTCATGGGGGACTTCGATATGCAGGTAGATTGGGAAAGTTAGGTTGGTGCAGGAGTACAAGAGGGGGAATTTCTAGAGTACCTATAAAATAGCTTTTTAGAGCATCTCGTGGTTGAGCCCACGAGGGGATCAACTATTCTGGATTGGCTGTTGTGCAATGTTTAGTAAGCTTAAGGTAAAAGAACCTTTGGGACAAGTGATCCTAATATGATCAAATTTACCCTGAAATTTGAGAAAAAGAAGCTGAAGTCAGTTGTATCAGTATTACAGTGGAGTAAAGGGAATTACAGAGGCACGAGAGAGGAGTTGACCAGAACTTATTGGAAAAGAACACTGGCAGGGATGATGGCAAAGTAGCAATGGCTAGAATTTCTGAAAGCAATTTGGAAGGCACAGGATTAGATTATGAGAACACTCAGTCCTCTTTTATTGTCATTTAGAAATGCATACATGCATTAAGAAATGATACAATGTTTCTCCGGAGTGATATCACAGAAAACAAGACAAACCAAAGACTAACACTGACAGAACCACATAATTATAACATATAGTTACAGCAGTGCAAAGTAATACCATAATTTGATGAAGAACAAACTCATGGGCACGGTAAAAATAGTCTCAAAGTCCCCGAGTCGATTGACTCCCACGTCCCTGATAGGAGAAAAGGGAGAAACCCCCTGCCATAAACCTCCAGGCACTGTCAAAACTTGCCAATGCCTTGGAAGCTGCCGACCACAGCCAACACTGAGTCCGTCTGTCCGAAAACTTCGAGCATCCTCTGCCGAGCACGTTCGACCTAGTTCCGGCCGCTGAAACAAGCAAAGCTGAGGATTCGGGGCCTTCTGCTCCGGAGATTCTGGTTACCACACAGTAGCAGCAGCAGCGAAGCGGGCATTTCAGAAGTTTTCCAGATGTTCCTCCGTACTCTTACGTCCGTCTCCATCAAATCAGAATTGTGCACGCTCCCCTACTTGACAGATTACAAATATCATTCACCGGAGAGGCCGCGCGGGCTGCCGTCGCGCCACCATCTTCTCCTCCTCCCAAGAAGGAAGAAGTATTCTAAAGGAAAGATGACACAGCCATGACTAGCAAGAGAAGTAAAAGCCAACATAAAAGCCAAAGAGGGGACAAATAATAGAGCAAAGAAGTCAAAGGATTGGGAAGCTTTTAAAAACCAACAGAAGACAACTAAAAATGTCATTAAGAATGTAAAGATGGAAAACGAAGGTAAGCTAGCTAATAAAATTAAAGAGGATACCAAAAGTTTCTTCAGGTACATAAAGTGTAAAAGAGAGGTGAGAATGGATATCAGACCGCTGGAAAATGATGTTGAAGAGGTAGTAACGGGGGACAACAAAGTAGCAGATGAACTGAATGAGTATCGTGCGTCAGTCTTCACAGTGGAAGACACTGGCAGTATGGTGGAAGTTCCAGGTGTTGGAGTTATGAAGTGTGTGAAGTTACCAGAACTAGAGAGAAGGTTATTGGGAAACTGAAAGGTCTGAACTTCATGTTTTGTGACTGTAGTGGAGAATGCGGCCTTGGTGAGTCACCCAGCCTAGCAGTTGATCAAACTCACATGCAGTGGAACTTGCACTTGACAGAGTCACAATGGGGAGCTTACTGAGGGGAGCAGGGTAACAAACCAAAGCCCTTGACATCCACAAGCCAGCAGTTCTTAAGATCGACTAACAGTACTTCTTTAGCGCACAGGAAATCTGCACCAAGCAGAAGTCTAGCCACTTCAACCAGGGCAAAGTCACAAGTATAACGTCGCCCTGAAAGGTTGTCCATAATGAACAGTAGACGACCTGGTAGCTGGAACCCACAGAGTTCACCGAACTCTGATGTTCCGAGGCACTAGCACTGTTGAAGCTGCAAGGCAATTGGCACTTTCTGGGATTCGTACCAAACCAAGCCTAGTAAAAACACAGGCCCAAGTCATCTGTTTGCAGCCATGGGCATCCTTACATTGGGGGCCTTGCTACCAGGCTTTTCGATGTTGAGAAAGGAGGAATGATGCACCGCTACCTAGCTGAGTGTAGATTATCAGCCATTTTAGCAAGCTCCCTATAGTTCTTCACAGGTGCACTAGTGAGGGTTATGCAAACTTGATCAGGCACTTGTTTCATGAAGAGTCCTTTAAAAATAAAACAAGGATGGTGATTTCCCAGGTGAGACAGCATGTGGTCCATTAGCTCTGAAGGCCTAGCGTCATGGAGGCTGGGTAAGGAGAGCAATTGTTTGGCGTGTTCAAACTCCAATAGTCCAAATGACTGTAAAAGGTGAGTTTTTCGCAATCTGTATTTATCGCGTTCAGGCGGGTGTTCTAGTAGATTCACCACTCTCATCACTGCGGAGTTGCTGAGTGATGCTACCAAATAAAATATTTGGTGTTGTCGGTGGTGATTTGGGCATCAGCTTGTCCGAACCAAGCAATGGCTTTTTGTTCAAAACTTCGGCAGTTTCGAAGCGACTGCATTGGCTGACACGCTCAATAACCCTGGAATCATCCTAGAGCATCGGGGTCACCAAATAAAATGAAGTGAGATGGTTTATGTCTAATGAAACCCATAACACATGTTATTGAACTCCAAAACTTGAACACAAAATTGCACGAAAAATCTTTACATTATAACACCATCATGTCAGACCAGCCTTGTGAAGTGAAACCCCAACTCAATGTCAGAAGTTGTGCATTATGTACATTTTTCCCTATTACTTTATCCTACACACATAACAACATTATGGTGATTTGCATCCTATTTTGGGATTTTAAGTCCAAAATGGAGATGTCAGAGAAAGGCTTCCTGATTAAATATATACATCTTACTCTAAGCTAAATAAACATACCTACATGTCTTGGTGACTGCAGACCATCCAGCTCACTTACGAAACTTGCAGTGGAGAACACTCTGCTAAAACTGCTGTAGCGGGTTGATCTACAGGATGCATAAGATCAGCAGACGGATCCATACTAACAGATCCAGATAAAGTATGTCAGAGGTGGATTCAGTACATAGAGCAGCTTTTTGAAGATAATAGAGAGGAAACCCCAGATATTAAACACCCTAATTCTGGCCCACCTATTACCAAAGAAGAAATAACTAAAGCAATGAAAAGCATGAAACATGGTAAAGCCACTGGGCCTGATGAAATTTCAGTGGAAATGATACAAGCCCTAGAAGATCTGGACATAGATGTTCTTTCTGAACTGTTTAATGGCATATATGAGTCTGGTGTATTGCCTGATGATCTCTTGAAATCAGTATTTATAACTCTGTCAAAAATTCCTGGAACTATTGACTGCGAAAATTATAGAACAATCAGTCTTGAGTCACATAATAAAGATTTTGTTGAGATTTGTTCTGAGTCGAATTAAAAACAAGTTAAGACCAGAAACTTCTAAACTGCAATATGGGTTTATTGAGGATAGATGAACTAGGAATGCAAATTTCATACTACGGATGCTTTCAGAAAGAGCAATTGAATATCAAAATGTTATCTTTTTTATGTTTTATTGATTTCACTAAAGCATTCAACAAAGTGCGAAAAAAAATTATTTCAAATTCTCGCTAAACTAAACATTGACGGAAGGGAGCAACAACTGCTTCAAAATTTATATTGGAATCAAATGGCGGTGGTAAAAATTGATGATAATATAAGCAGTTGGACTAAAATTCAAAGAGGAGTTAGACAGGGATACGTTGCCTCACCGGAATTATTTAATATCTATGGTGAAATGATTCTCAGAGAAATAGAAGGCCTAGATGGGATAAAAATTGGAGGTGTTAACATCAACAATATAAGATATGCAGACGATACCACCCTAATAGCAAGTGCTGCAGAAGACCTACAAATCCTCCTAGACAAAGTAATACAAACAAGTACAGATTTTGATCTAACCATCAACTGTAAAAAAATTAAATGTATGGCAATGCAGTATCAAAACAGCAGGATAGTCCCAACTACCAATTGTACATTGGTAACCAAGAGATTGAACAAAAGAAGAGCTTTAATTACCTTGGTAGCTTTATATCACAAGATGCTAGATGCAAAATAGGATGCAAATCACTATCATGTTGTTATGTGTGTAGGATAAAGTAATAGGGAAAAATGTACATAATGCACAACTTCTGACATTGAGTTGGGGTTTCACTTCACAAGTAAAGTAGAAATAAAAAGAAGAACTGCCATTGCCAAAACCAACTTCCAAAAAATGAGACCAATTTTTACCAACAGGCACATTTCTATGACAACAAGGCTTAGGCTACTAAAATGTTACATCCGGTCAATCTTGCTGTATGCTTCCAAAACACGGACTAAAACACCAGAACTCCAAAGAAACTTAGAAGCAATAGAAATGTGGTTTCTTAGAAGAATGCTGAAAATATCACATAGAGATAGGGTAACTAATGAGACAGTACTCCAATATGCCCATACAAAAAAGATCTTTAATGAGAACATTAAACATGAGAGGAAACTTAAATTTCCTGGGCCATGTCATCAGAAAGGGAGAAATAGAATGCCTTACATTACAAGGTCGTATGCCTGGGAAACGCGGAAGAGGAAAGCAAAGAAGAAAATATATGGTCACTGTGAAAGAACTAACAAATCTAAATGTGCGAGATATCATTGATGCTGCAAGGGATCATTCGATGTGGAGAGCCATGATCGTCCAAGTGTGTAATGCACAAGAAACATGAAGAAGAAGAAGATTTCCTTTAATGAGTAATCTAATTGCACTTGAAAGCCAGTTTATTTTTAAAAATAATAATCTCTATTTAATAGCCTTTGAATGCTTCTCTGTGTTAGCAAAATAGCTTTCATAAACAGCAACATGTCGACTGTTTTCTATTACTTGGTATCCAGTGAACATGCCATGGAGAAGATAGTATAGTTCTCCAGCAGGAGTTTGTTCAGTTTCTTCAGGCAAGGCCTCACCTATCGAGACTGGGAAACTCCTGGCTGGTGGTTCAGCTTTCCAGATATGATCCAGATAAGAGCAGGGCAGAGAGAAGTTGTTGCAGGTCTTGCAAAATGGAATCATGGCATTATTTGTTTTCTTATCTCAATCTTGATGTGCAGCAGATTTTGCAAGGATGACTAGAGTCAAAGCAAATAATTTTAATTGAGCATTAAAAATGATATCACAACAACTTTGACAAAAAGCAAAACAGCAAGATAGCAGTGGTGTCTCAAAGGTTTCCTCAGTCATGTTGGTTGGGCTTGCGTGAAAAGCTATTTACATTTGATGCCACTTTAATACTGTTTCTTGTGCTGGTTCATCTAGTTTCATCCAGGTTCTGCTGACAAAACCAGAGACAACTCACCTCCCTATTTTTACCAGTCTTTTTTTCTTAAAGCTACTTCGAACCTGTTCGAACCTCCCATCTATCATTTTCCCCATTTGTATGCAGCTCAGTCTATAGCATGAACTCCGTCCTCGATGTCTAGTTTCCTTTGTAAGTTGAGGTCAGACGCAAATCTAACTGGTTTGCAGAGATGTGTTTGCATAATTTATGCAAATTTCAAAGTAACAAAAAGGGAGGGACTAAACCCATTCTCTGGAGCATTGACTTTCATCTAACCATGTCAATCTAAACAAGCATAGAACATAGAACAGTATAGCACTGGACAGGCCATTGGGCCTACGATCTTGTGCCAACCTTGACGCCTAAATGCCCTCCTCCTATGTATCATCTACATAAAAGACTCTTAAAAGTCTATCTAAAAGACTCTTAAACTCCAAGCTGCCTGCTTTGATTACTACCCTTTTTTTGTTTCTACACATTTCCATATGCAGAGCTCATCCTGAACCTCTAAACTTTAAATTTAGAACTATCCCTTCTGAATTAACAGCATTCTGCTCACTATAAATTAACCCTGACATAGTAATCAAGCCTGCTGACAAGGGTAGAACTATTGTGGTCTGGTGAGCTGACCTCTTTTTCACAAAATGCGAATACAAGTTCTCAGAACTCTGGACCATGACTCCACGTTCAAAGAACAGACCACTTCCTTGCAAGCTCTTCCCTCCTCAGCTTGCAATCTTGTAGTGTCCCAGTCCCACAGAACTGACTTCTACCTTCTGCTCAATGTCCACAAGAAGAGCTGTCGTGGATGACGCACTGCTTCATCCTGCTCTTGCCCCAAAAAACTTATTTCATCCTACTGTGAGCCATCCTTTCTCCCCTGATCCAGTCTCTTCCTGTTATGTCACAATGCTTCAGGCTGCTCTCTGTCAGTCTGTTTCCATTTGGCTGGTACCCACAGGTTCATCTTCACCACAAACGTGCAATCCCTCAAAATCTCCAGTGAACATCGGGAGGTAGTTATCTCTTCCTTGAAGAGAGATTCAACTACCTCCCCTCCACCAACATACTCGTCTCGTTGAAGAGCTTTTTCAAATCCACACAGTGTCTGCAGATCAAAGCTGTAGCTATGCGCATGCACCCGCACAAAAGCCCAAACTCAGACTTGAGTGTAATCTCTTCCATCTTGTGTCCTGTAAGGATTATATTACATTCTCCCAGGCCCTCCATCTCTGTCGCAGTTGCTTCAATGGCCCCTCCAAAATGTCTTCCTTCACACATTTCACACAGGCCCCTCCAAAATGTCTTCCTTCTTCCTGAACTGCAATTTTCGCTTTTTCACAGTGGACAAGGCCCTTTACTATGTCTTGTCTATTTGCTGCACCTCTGTTCTCACCTCCTCCCCTTATGGACAGGGAAGAACAGAGCCTCTCCACGCCACACCCTCTACCGACCAGATTCAGAATCAGGTTATTGTCGCTGCCTTATAGGTCATGAAATTCGTCATTTTGTGGCAGCAGTACAGTGCAAAGACAAAATCACTATACACTAAAAGTGCAAAAAAAAAGCAATGTATAATGAGGTAGTGTTGATGGACCATCCAGAAACCTGATGACAGAGGGAAAGGAATTCTTCCTGCATGGTTGTATATGGGTATTCAGGCTCCCATACTTCCTCCCTGGTGGTAGTAATGAGAAGAAGGCACGTCCTGGATGGTGAAAGTCCTTAGTGATGGGTGATGTCTTCTTGAGGAACCTCAGTGGCGGGGAATATGGTGTTCATAATAGATCTGACTGAGTCTACAACACTCTGCAGCCTCTTGTGATCTTGTGCACTGGAGCTTCCAATACCAGAATGTGCTGCTCTCCTCATACATCTATAGAAATCTGCGACATACCAAATCTCTTCAAACTCCTAACAAAGTAACTGGTGTGCCTTCTTCATGATTGCATCGATGTGTTGGGGTTGGGCTCGGAATAAATCTGTGAAGATGCCAAACTCTCAGTGAAAATGGATGTTTATTCTTCCAACGTCCCTTCCCTGAATCCACAACTAATTCTTTGGTCTTGCTAATGTTGAGTTCAAGGTTACTGTGATTCCCCTCAACCAGCCGATCTCACTCCTGTATGCCTCCTTATTGCCATCTGACATTTTACGCATAGTGGTGTTATCTGCTAATTTATAAATGGTGTTTGAGCTGTACTTAGCCGTACAGTTGTGAATATAAAGAGAGTAGAGTGGTGTGCTAAGTATGCATCCTTGCCTGTGTCATCTGTCAGCGAGGAGGAAGAGGAACCTCCACATATAACGATCATGCAAGACCCAGTCCATTTTTTCAGTATTTCAATGGGATCACTCCTTCTGTGACATCCTAGACCACTCTTCTTTTTCCACGAAACGCACCACACTGAGAGAAAAGTTTCACACACAAAACAAAGCAAATTCATGAAGTGACTGGACATGAAATAGAATCAGTCGCAGAGTCTGACAAAAATGAACTGTGATGCCTAGAACTGCAGGGTACAGGTGTCCCCCGCTTTTTGAACGTTCGCTTTACGAAACCTCACTGTTACGAAAGACCTACATTAGTTCCCTGTTTTCGCTAACAGAAAGTGTTTTCACTGTTACGATAAAAGGCAGTGTGCGGGAAAAGCAGCGTGCGAATAAAGGCAGCGCGTGCCCTGAGCAGCCGCTCTCCCCGGACTCGGAATGGCATTCTCGCCGGCATTGCTTAAACATGTGCCTGTGAGCAGCCGTTAGCAAAGTGAGTTCTAAGGTATCGGAAAAGCCTAAAAGAGATCGTAAGGGTGTTGCACTTAGCGTAAAACTAGACATAATTAAGCGTTTCGTTCGTGGTGAACGAAGTAAGGACGAAGTGAGTTTGGCTTGTGGAAGTTGACGAAGATGATTTTGAAGAGCTCCTGACATCCCATGACCAAGAACTGATAGATGGAGAGTGGATGCAATTGGAAGAAGAAAGGATAACGATCAAAACCAAATGCAGTAGCGAACGGGCCGCGGACAGATACCGATTCGCGGAGAATGCAGTGGTAGCTGGAACGCAGTCAGCACATCTTTAAGAAAAAATCCGAAATAAACGTGCTAATTAATTAGCATGTTTATTTCGTTTTTTTTCTTAAAGATGTGTTGTGTGCCTTCTGGCCACCGCTGTACCCCTGCATGCTTCGCGGATCGGTATCGGGTCGCTGCCCGGAAGGTGGGGGCCACTGCACCACCCCAGCCTCCGACGACTCAGTCTAAGACACCATCATCACTGTGCTCGGCAAGCTGTCCTCCCGATTCCAGTAAGTGAGATTACACTGTACATACATTACTTTTACTTTATATCAGCTGTGTATTTTTATGTGTTATTTGGTATGATTTGGCAACTTCGTAGCTTAAAGGTCACTGGAGAGAGTGTTTTTGCCGACAGCGCTTGCGTGTGTTTCTGCTGAGAGCGCTTGCCTGAGATTTTTGCTACGGAGAACAGTGCGGCAATGATTGTGGAAAAATATTTCTACTTTATATCGGCTGTGTATTTTTACGTGTTGTTTGGTATGATTTGGCAGCTTCATAGCTTAAAGGTTACTGGAGAGCGCTTGCGCCGTGTTTTTGCCAACAGCGCTTGCGTGAGATTTTCGCTACGGAGAGCAGTGCAGTAATGATTGTGGAAAAGTATTTCTACTTTATATAGGCTGTGTATTTATCATATCATTCCTGCTTTTACTATATGTTACTGTTATTTTAGGATTTACGTGTTATTTGGCATGATTTGGTAGGTTATTTCTGGGTGTGCGAACGCTCACAAATTTTTCCCATATAAATTAATGGTAATTGCTTCTTCACTTTACGACATTCCGGCTTACAAACCGCTTCGTAGGAATGCTCTACCTTTGGATGGCGGGGGAAACCTGTATTACTGAAGCAAGTCACAAAACATTTGGATCACAATAGATGTGTCAGGTGTAAAACTGAAAATGGAGCTGGATACAGGGTCAGCTTTGTCTATAATTCCAGAGTCTGATTGCAGCAGACTGTTTTCTAAGATACCATTCGAGAAGACCGCAGTGATGCTAAAGACCTACAGAGATGAACAAGTGTCACACAATCAGCACTCACAAGGGACTAATTCAGTATAATCATCTCAGCTTTGGCATTGCATCAGCTCCAACAACTTGACCGAGAGCATTGGAGCACTTGCACCAAGGTATCCCAAGAAAACAATGTTACCTTGATGATGCCATTGTGACTGGCAAGAATGCTGAAGGGCACCTCCAGAATCTTGGTAAAGTGCTTACCAGACAATGATTATGGTCTGCACACAAAGAGAGACAAGGGTGAGTTTTTCAAGAACTAAATCTCATATTGTGGACACGTCTTTGGCAAGCATGGCTTTCGTAAATCACAAGAGATTGAAGCAGTGCTACAGGCACCCAAACCAGAAAATGTGTCATACCTGGGTTTTGTAAACTACTGTCACTGCTTTCTCCCAAATATTGCTACAGCGCTGCACCCATTGTTATGCACTGTTGCAGAGAGGAGCAAAGTGAGAATGGGCAGAAAGATATGAAAGGGCATTCAAAGAAACAAAGAGACGAATAACATCAGATGAACTGCTCATTCATTGTGACCCATCCCTGCCCATCAGACTGCATCCCCTTATGGCATTGGAGCCATTTTGTCACACATTATGAAAGATGGTCTGAACATCCAATTGTGTTTACTTCAAGATCACTGATGTCTGCAGAATGCAACTATGCACAGATTGACTGAGAGGCCCTTAGTCTACTATGGGGAATAAAGAAGTTCTACTACTACCTCTATCGACAAACGTTTACACTAGTCACAGATCACCATTCCTTGTGTCCATTTTCAATCCCAGGAAGGGAATTCCAGTGATGAATGCTACCTGGTTACAACGTTGGGCACAATTGCTAGGAGTCCACTGCTTTGACATAGAGTTCAAAGATACCAAACAACAGAGCAATACTGATGGCTTGTCACGACTTCCACTGCTGGCAACTGAAGAAGTGATCATACTGTGACCCAGCAGTGGTGTTCCACAGAGCATTGGTGGGCCAGTTGCCGCTAACAAATTCTGAAATACACAGAGAAAGAAGGAATGACCGGACATTGTCAAAAGTCTGTGAAATCACCATACAAGGATGGGCAGCTCATGGTAATCCTGTGTTTCCAGAGTTCTCAGTGACACGAGACCAACAGTCTGTATGTCAAAGAATGCTGACGTGTGGATCTCGTGCTGTGGTTCCCTCTAAACTGCACACCAGAGTGTTAGAGATTCTGCACGAAGGACACCTGTGGACAGTCAAGATGAAGAGTCTCACGTGGAGCTACATGTGGTGGCCTGGAATAGGTAAGCAAATTGAAGTTTTGGTCGGTAGCCGTTCGGGATGCCAAAAAGCTCAAAGGGCAGCCCACAGGCACCATTACACCCGTTTGAGTGGCCATTGTCATCATGGCAAAGAGTACAAATTGACTTTGCTGGGCCATTGTAGATGCTCATTCGAAGCAGCCAGAGGTTACACCAATGAAGTCAACCACCTCAACAAAGACTGTCTGTGCCCTGAGGACTATCTTCACCAGAAGGAGCTTACCAGAACAAATTGTGAGGGACAAAGGGCCACAATACACATCAGAAGAATTCCAACTGTTCATGAAGCAAAATGGCTTCAGACGTTTCAAGTCAGCTCCTTGCCACCCAGCAACGAATGGGTTGGCTGAAAGGTTTATCCAAACACTCAAGAAGTCCATTAAAGCTATGGACATGGCAGACACTTCTCGACAGCACAAGGTGTAAAACTTCCTTTTCTGTGTTTCGGAACGCTGTTCATGCAACAACAAATCAAACGCCTGCAATGGTGTTCATGAGCAGGAATCTGAGATCTCGCATAGACCTCCTGAAACCAGATCTGCGGAGGGAAGCGCGGAATAAACAGTTCAGCCAGTTGCCAAGTGAAGCAGCCAGAAGCTTCGAGATTGGACAGGAAGTCCTAGCGCATGATTATCAAGTTGATGTGGACACCCGGTAGGATAGCTACAAGAACTGAACCACTAATGTACACAGTGGGTGTTGAAGACAGTGGGTGTTGAAGATCATTCATGGAGACATCATCTGGACCAGATACTGGATGCTTAACCGGAGAGCACACCTGAGTCGACTGCATCCAACAAGATCAACACATGACAGCCACCAGACTTACCACTTAGTGATGGTCATGTCACCGACAGCAATGTGACACCGACCACTGAGAACGTTGTCTTTGACAAGACACCTGCCAAACCTGATGGCATTCCACTGGTCCAGAGATGCTATGAGAATGTTATCAGTGACAAGACCCTGCCAAACCTGATGCCACTCCATTGGTCCAGAGGCACTATCCGGAAAGAAACAGAGCGATGGCCAAATGATTGAATCTTTAGTATAGTGAAGTTACTTATGGACTGTTATTGTGAAAGCATGTTTATTTGGAATATTGTTCATGAAAGGGAAATTGAATGCTTTGTACTCATCCAGCTTTGTGTTGAATTAATCTAAAGTGGGAGGAAGTGTAATGTATGGATCTATTTCTTTTAGAGCAATGACTCCCCTTAGCACTGCATATGGATTGTTGTCTCTACGCATGTCTGTTGATCTGTTGTCTATGCATGTGCTTTCTCTTTCTCTCTCTCCCGCTCTTGCTGCAATGTGAATACAGCAGTTCAAGGTATCTCCCGTATACGTGCTTCTATTTTAATTGATACGTGGTTGCAAAGGCACAACAGTACGATTTGATATCAAATTCTCTATCTTCAAAGAAGCCGCTGTTTCATTGATTTTAATCAGAGATGACTATTTCTGCCAGTCACCTATTTGTACTTTTTTCCTCTTTCTATTAGCACAGTCTGGCCTGCTGGGCAGATCCCACTGCCTTGCTATTAGCAGCATATCAGGCAAATAAAGAACATCTTTTGATTTTAACTGCCACACTAAGCCATTTAGTCTTTTCCTATCAGTAATGTTCTACCTAAACTTTTGCCCCCTTCTCCGCTATTAAAAGCAAACTTGTTTCCTCTCTTTTCCAGTACAGAAAAAGAATCCCAACCCAAACTTCAACTCGACTTCTTTTTGCAAAGATGCTGACTGACCTGCTGAGTGTTTTGTGCATTTTCTGTTTTTATTCAAATTTAAATACACTGATATTGTGGAGTTTTATCAAAGAATCAAGTTTTCTCTGAAGTAGTCCTCTGGAGAACAGATGTAGTTCCACTCTTTCCTGATATAGAACGGACATGTTTCTAAGTGTTCAGTATAAGCATTTGCACATTAGAACTTTAACAAATTCTGTCAATAATTACGTAATATATTCACATTATGTAAAAACTTTCTGCACTATAAAACACAAGAATCCATGGCAAAGCAGCAGCTTTATACATTTAAATGCAAACATTTTCAAAACTTTAGAAAACGTGGTCCAAAAGTAAAAATCCTGTACTTGTTGACAGGTTTGAAATACTGAATCAGTCTGTACACAGTACTGTCCGTAGCACAATCCCACCATGATTCCCCAGCTTTTACTTTGTTGAATCTGCCTGGAGAACCTGCACTGAGTTTGCTTTACTGCAGGGCCCATGAAACTATTTACTTTACTGTAAGGTAAACAAAATTACCTTGTTTAATGCTGTTTATGTTTGTTTCATTAGATTATGAAGACACGTAGTCCTCTTTTATTGTCATTTAGTAATGCATGCATTAAGAAATTATACAATATTTCCTCTGGTGTGATATCACAAAACACAGGACAGACCAAGACGAAAAAAACTGACAAAACCACATAATTATAACATATAGTTACAACAGTGCAACAATACCATAACTTGATGAAGAAGTCCACGAGCACAGTGTGACGAGAATACACATAAAATTAAGATGTTTGCTGGCCTGGGTTAGCATCAGTGACATCAGCAAGTGGTCTGCCACCTGCCCTCAGGGGAAGGAGAGATAAGGAACAATGGAGCAGTGTCTGGAGATGTGCAATGAAGGGACGGGGGAGAGAGAATTGTCTGGAGCGGCTCCCCCCTTTGAACCTTGAACTGTTTGAAGTGATGGACAGGCGATACCCCAGCAGGGGGATAAAAAGGGACCGGTTCGCTAAGGCAGGACACACACGCTACCCGAGGTAACGAGACCCTGGAAGCGGTACGCTTCTCACGAGTCGGTGGGAAGTACCAGACAACGGCCAGGGTGGAAAGGTACGATCAGCGGGAACCCGGTGTGTGTCTGCCCTTGCCTGGGTGCCGGGTTCACTGCAGAGGATCGACCGCATCTGGAGGAGGGGTCACAGTCGGTGACCTCAGGTGACATCACTAAGGACCTGCCCAAAAGCTGCTTGTGAGCCATATCGTGGGTCTGTGAGTGACGCCGTGTCTGAATGATCAGTTGTTCCTGTTCTCTCTCTCTCTCTTCCCCCACGTTGTCCATCGCCATGGCAACGATTACTGCGAACTGAACTACTAAACTGGACTGAACTTTGAGTCACTTTGAAATTTGGTCATTTACCCCTAGACAACAATAGAGCTTGATTGATGCTGTTATCTTAATTCTGTGCACATGTGTGGTTATCATTGCTGAACTGTTGCATTTATTATCCTTTCGATTACTGTGTTGCTTGTTTCTTTAATAAAACTTTCTTAGTTCTAGTAATCCAGACTCCAACTGAGTGATCCATTTCTGCTGGTTTGGCAACCCAGTTACGGGGTACGTAACATAAGTGGGAGCTCGTCCGGGATTTTGAACGCTAAATTTGGGACGGAGTAAATTGATTGGGTTAAAATTCCCGAAAGAAAGAAAAGACAAACAGCAGAAATGGAGGCTGAGGAATTTATAAAGGCACCGACCTTGGAGGCATTAGAGGATGTCAGGAAATCGGAATTGATAGCTGTGGCCAAACGGTTGAATCTTGCTAAGGTGAAGTCGACAATGAGGAGAGAGGAGATACACAGAGCTATTGTAGAGCACTATGTATCTAAAGGTGTGTTTCCCCAAGGTGAGCTGGGGGTGGTGTCTATTGAAAAACCTGCTGGAGACGCGGTACAGGTACAGCTTGAAAAACTGAGACTCGAGCACGAGTTCCGGGTACGGCAGTTAGAACACGAAGAGAAGGAGAGAGAGTTAGAAAGGCAAGAGAGAGAAAGACAGTTGGAGAGAGAAGAGAAAGAGAGGGACAGACAGTTGGAGAGAGAGGAGAAACAGAGGGAAAGGGAATTTGAGCTGGAGAAGTTAAAGATAAGGGCAGAGCAGGGGCCCGTGCCGAACCAAGGTGGAGGGGTCCGGGCAACCCAGGAGGTTAGGCTGGTTCCCCCATTTGACGATACCGACGTGGATCGGTACTTTCTCCACTTTGAAAAAGTAGCTATAAGTCAGGACTGGCCGAGGGATAAGTGGGTTGTTTTACTTCAGAGTGTACTGAAAGGGAAAGCCCAAGAAGCTTACTCAGCTTTGTCCGCGAAAGATGCCCAGAGGTATGAGGTGGTGAAAGAGGCCATCCTCAGGATTTATGAGTTGGTCCCGGAGGCATACCGGCAGAGGTTCCGGAATGCGAGGAAGCAGTGGGACCGCACGTATTTGGAGTTTGCCCGTGAGATGCAAACATATTGTGAGCGTTGGTGCACCTCGAAGGGGGTAGAGGGGGATTATGACAGACTGCTACAACTGATCCTGATTGAGCAGTTTAAAGGTTGTGTCCCTGAGGGTATGAGACCCTACCTCAATGAGAAAGAGGCAGCCACGTTAGCCGCAACTGCTAAGTTAGTGGATGAGTATGCGTTGACGCATAAAATGAAGTTTGCCCCGAGTAAAGGCTACCAGAAGGGTAGTCAGGACGGAGGGGAGAGTCCGCCGGAAAAGTCAGAAAGTAAGCCGGGGACTAGTGAAAAGGATAAGGTAGACCGGGAGCAGTCTGGTAGGAAGTCTCCTGGGGTCGTCTGTTATAATTGTGGGAAAGCCAGACACTTTGCGTCCAGGTGCTTTGCCCCAAAGAAGGAGACGGGAAAAGGAAAAACGGCAATGTTGAATGGCTGTATCGAGCTGTTAAGCGAACCGCTAGGGAAGGACAGGTCTGAAAAAGTCCAGGAAGGGGGCGAGAGGTTTATCTCGGCCGGACTGGTGTCAGTGAAGGAGAGGTTAAAACCAGTTCCAGTGCGGATCTGGAGAGACACGGGAGCGTGTCAGTCACTAATACTGAAGAGTGTATTAGAGTTTAGCACAGAGACCCAGACTGGGGAGGTAGAGGTCAAAGGTGTTGGGGAAGGGACAGAGTCAGTCCCTTTGCACCAGATACACTTACAGAGCAACCTGGTCTCTGGACTAGTCACGATCGGGGTGAGGTCCGAATTACCGATGAAAGACGTGGAAGTCTTGCTCGGTAATGACATCGCCGGAGGAATCGTGTTCCCAGTCGTGAGATTGACAGGTCAGCCTGCCAGCATTGAAGCCCCGCCCACGGACTCACAGGTTCATCACAGGCCCGCGATAGTGAATTTAGCTGAAACGTTTCTGCCAACCTTGTATGAGACGGGGTGTAGTGAGACAAGAGGTAGTGAGGGAGCTGGGACAGACGTAGCAGTAGCCAGGAAAGAATTTGTGCAGACGCAGGAGCGAGACGAGGGGCTGATGGATTTGGCAGAGACCGCTCTCTTTGACACAGCCTTGACAAGGGAACTAGTAGGCTATTGTGCGGAGGAGGAAGTGCTAAGGAAGAAAGGGAAATCAAGTACAGTATCCGCAGATGAGGAGTGGGGGGTGGTGCAAAAGAGTTATGGGGACGAGGTTTTTAACATGGCCCACGAGGTACCCCCCGGTGGACATTTTGCGGTGCTGGAGGAAACAGTTGGTGGAATCATGAAAGAGATTTACCGGCTGCCCAGGGGGAAGAATGTTATTGATCATGACCGACGCGAACTGAGACGGTCACCGGCTTTTGATATGCTAACAAACCTAGTCGGTGTTAGCGTGGAAATCAATGAAGCTAGGGGCCCCCTGATAAGAGGAAAAAAACATTTTGAAAAGATTAGTATGGGATCGATCAGATGGGAGAAGGCTATTGTTCTAGCCAGGTCTACTGATAAGGTCTCTCCCTTAATCCCCGAACAAAGCGACTCTTTAGGAGAAGTAATTAAACGACTCGCACCCGTGTGTTTGATTGTCCCGAGGCGATGCAAAGAACTGGGACGTTGGGTGGTGTCTGTTACAATAGGTCAGCCTAGTAAACAACACTCATATAGAATGAGTAATTCAGTGACTAAAGGGCTGACGAACACAGAGGTGTGTATTGGCAATTTAATACGGCTGTCTGAAGCCAGCTTGATAGTGAACCTTGAAAAAAATGAATTCGGCCACACAAAGTCACTTACCTGGGAATTGTGGTGACACAGGGGCAGCTGGCAGCAATGCAAGCTACAGTGCAGGCTATCGCTGACCTCCCAACCCCGACAGACAAGAGGACCCTCAGAAGGCTCTTGGAGATGGTGGGGTACTGCAGGAAGTTTTGCAATAACTCTGCGGTCAATACCCGTCCCCCTCCTACTAAGCCCTTGCAAGAGAAAACTGAGTCGGAATGGGACGACCCTTGTTATTGTGGTCCGGGACAAAGCCAAATGAGAGGTTACATTGATCGCAATTCATCAGTGTTTTTGGTCACTATGAAGTTTGCTGAGTTGGAGCCTGGTCTAAGGGATTATTAATAACACGTGTAAAAGGAACAGAAAATGCGATGACTGTCTGTCAAGGTGTTGACAGCTTCAAACTCGCTGTGTTAGCCAAATAGCTGATAAAGATGTATATTTGTGTATGTATCAAATAATGTATTCATGTTTGTAATTTTAACCTCCCAGTAAAAATCCTTAAAGGGGGGAAGTGTGACGAGAATACACATAAAATTAAGATGTTTGATGGCCTGGGTTAGCATCAGTGACATCAGCAAGTGGTCTGCCACCTGCCCTCAGGGGAAGGAGAGATAAGGAACAATGGAGCAGCGTCTGGAGATGTGTAATGAAGGGACGGGAGAGAGAGCTGTCTGGAGCGGCTCCCCCCTTTGAACCTTGAACTGTTTGAAGTGATGGACAGGCGATACCCCAGCAGGGGGATAAAAAGGGACAGGTTCGCTAAGACAGACACACACGCCACCCGAGGTAACGAGACCCTGGAAGCGGTACGCTTCTCACGAGTCGGTGGGAAGTACCAGACAACGGCCAGGGTGGAAAGGTACGATCAGCGGGAACCCGGTGTGTGTCCGCCCTTGCCTGGGTGCCGAGTTCACTGCAGAGGATCGACCGCATCTGGAGGAGGGGTCACAGTCGGTGACCTCAGGTGACATCACTAAGGACCTGCCCAAAAGCTGCTTGTGAGCCATATCGTGGGTCTGTGAGTGAAGCCGTGTCTGAATGATCAGTTGTTTCTGTTCTCTCTCTCTCTCTTCCCCCAAGTTGTCCATCGCCATGGCAACGATTACTGTGAACTGAACTACTAAACTGGACTGAACTTTGAGTCACTTTGAAATTTGGTCATTTACCCCTAGACAACGATAGAGCTTGATTGATGCTGTTATCTTAATTCTGTGCACATGTGTGGTTATCATTGCTGAACTGTTGCATTTATTATCCTTTCGATTATTGTGTTGCTTGTTTCTTTAATAAAACTTTCTTAGTTCTAGTAATCCAGACTCCAACTGAGTGATCCATTTCTGCTGGTTTGGCAACCCAGTTACGGGGTACGTAACAACAGTAAAAGTTCAAAGTCTCTCAAATGTCCCACATCTCACACAGATGGGAGAAGCAAGAACTCTCCCTGCCATATCTGACCACAGTCCAACTCTGAGTCATCCGAAAACTTTGAGCTCTGATCAGCTCTCCGACACCGAGTACTGAGCGCTATCTCTGTCCGAACTATTCGACCTCAACCTCGGTCACCAACAGCAGGCAAAGCCGGGGATTTTGAGGCCTACCCTCCGAAAGATTCCCGACCACGCAGTAACGACAGCAGCGAACGAGCGTTTCAGAAATTTCTCCAGATGTTCCTCTGTGCTTTCACGTCCCTCTCCATCAAATCAGAATTGTCCACGGCCCCTATTTAACAGATACGATATCATTTTTCACCGGAGGGCTGCGCACGCACGGTGCGCTGCTCTCTCTCCTCCCGCCCAATTGCATTATTTATAAAGGTTAAGATTTTGAGTTGATTTTTTTTATTTTTTTTATTTATCATTACATTATTAAGTCATGTCAAGTCAAGTTTACTGTCATTTAACTATATACATTTATATAACATATATAACCATTTAATGTATATAAAAATGAGACGTCTCTCTGAACCAGGGTGTAAAGCTGTACACATAATACACATGACACACAACTTATGAAGGTAAGGACAAAATCTACAGAGGAATCACACAAAAATAACAAATTAAAGTGCATAAATTAAATATTGTAATATATGGAGCAGATTAACCAGTGACACTTTGAATACAATACGGCAGGGAGTTCAGAAGCCTAATGGTCTGGGGGAAGAAACTGTTCCCATCCTGACCATTCTTGTTTTTATGCATCATCATTTCCTGCCTGATGGCAGAAAGTCAAAGAGGATGCTGAATAGATGGGTGGGATCCTCAATAATACTAATGGCCCTGTGTACACATCACTTCTGATAAATGCCCCTGATGGATGGTAGGGAGAGCCCAAAGATCCTCTCAGCTGTTCTCACTGTCCTTTGTAGGAACTTCCGGACTGATGTTCAGCTGCTCCCATACCAGATGGGGATGCAACTTGTCAGGATGCTCTCAATGGTGCTCCTATAAAATGCAGTTAAGATCATTTTTACTAAATGCCAAAAGCATTCCTAAGATGTAAAAAAAAATTGGATAGATTTGACAAACGACATTCTGATTTACAAGGCTCTTTACTCTATCCACTTCCCACATTTGTATTCTCACTCATGCTTCTGTCCAAAACTCTGATATGGTTTCCCCCTGTGTTCATCTTACCACCACTCCAGAGTTCACATTCAGCAGATCATGGTCCATAATTTCCTCTAATACAGGGGTGCCCAATCTTTTTCATGTCATGGACCCCTACCATTAACCGAGGGGTCCATCGACTTCAGGTTGGGAACCCTGCTCTAATATAATGTCTGTCACAAAAAGATGCATTTTCATCTCCCCTTTGCGATACTCCAAAAAAGGACCATGCCCTTGGACCAATGTATTACACCATTTTCACAGAGAACAAGTAGCAGCATATTACGATCAGTTGTATCATGTCCTTTTGAAGGGTGAATTTTTGCTATTCAAAGTAGCACTGAGCTTTGTTGGGAAAAATTACACAATACAAACTTGAGCTCAACAATTGGGTAAGTCAGCATTTTATATTCAGATTCATTTAACATTTATTTCTTTCACGACACCCTTTATCACATCGTTCTTTAGTTACACCCCTGAAAAACGGGGAGAAATAATCACAACAGTGATGTGGTGTTTCCTCATTGAGAGCATTTACTCAAGTGATCAAAAATATATACAAATTACAAAAAAACATATCTTCACAACAAATTGGTTGCGGCAGAATACATACCCTCTGTAAATTACAGCAATATATAGTATTTTCCTGAGACATAATTCTCATTTTCTCTGCTGTTACTGGTGAATAATATGTAGCATTAGCTCAGTAAACTCTCATAAAACTTAATAAAGTTATTAAATACAGACATCCCACCCTGCAAAAACTCATTTCAGGGAGGTAGCACCATCAATTTGCGGGAGACTCCCAGAACTTCCGGGAGAGGTGGGATGTCTGCAATAGAGTAGCTCCTTAGCAGCCAGCCAGCTAGTTTAAATAACATTAGCTATGCTAATGAACAAATAACACCTGTTAAACTCACCTCAACATGTCTTTTACAGTCTTAACCCACCATGGCAATAGAAAAGTCACTGTTGCAAACAGCGCAGCGAGCAACACTGTCATTATTTTGACCCCTATTAGGCAGGGGTACACTTTAGGGTAGTCTGGAGTGATGTACGTTTTATATTTTCTTTTTTTGGAACACTCTGCCATGGCGCGCTCTTGCTTTCTCTCTTGCTCGCGCCCTCTCTCTCTCGTGGTCACTCTGGTGCTCTCTCTCTCGCTCACGCTTTCTCTCTCTCGTGGTCACTCTCGTGCTCTCTCTCTCGCTTTCTCTCTCGTTCACGCCCTCTCTCTCTCGTGGTCACTCTCGTGCTCTCTCTCTCGCTTTCTCTCTCGCTCACGCCCTCTCTCTCGTGGTCACTCTCGTGCTCTCTCTCTCGCTTTCTCTCTCGCTCACGCCCTCTCTCTCGTGGTCACTCTCGTGCTTTCTCTCTCGCTTGCTTGCTCTCACTCTCTCTCGCGCGCACTCTCTCTCTCGTGGTCACTGTCGTGCTCTCTCTCTCGCTTTCTCTCTCGCTCACGCCCTCTCTCTCTCGTGGTCGCTCTCGCTTGTTTGCTCTCACTCTGTCTCGCGCGCACTCTCTCTCTCGTGGTCGCTGTCGTGCTCTCTCTCTCTTGCTCACGCACTCGCACTCAAAAAATTGATTTCCGTGATATCGTATATAATTTGCGGGCATCAGGGAGCCACTATTAATATGCAGGAGACTCCCGGAACTTCCGGGAGAAGTGGGATGTCTGTAAATAAACAATATACAAACAATTGTGCAAAATACATTGACATATGTGCACATGTAAACTCACAAAACGCCAAAAGCACTCAGCATCGTTACACAAAATGGCAGCAGCTTCGCTCACACACACACACTTTAATATACTCGGCAAAACATTAGTCAAAACGTTACTTAAACACTCTCTTGACACTTTAAACATATTAGAAAGTTATCATGACCCCTTTAACAGTGTAAATTACCGACAACATACCTGAAAAACGGGGAGAAATAATCACGACAGTGATGTGGTGTTTCCTCATTGAGAGCATTTACTCAAGTGAGGAAAATAGTGCGATTTCCCCTGGGTATGTGGGTGGAGATAAAAGCAATTGACCTCAGGCTAGCAGATCAAGCCTACTCTGCAGATCACTGATAATACTATTAGAGCTTAACTTTTAACAATAAAGAATGAAATAAACAATGAGATGAATTAAATACCTTTTAGCATTTTAGCCCTTTTTAACATGTTTTTACTGTTTTTAAACAATTTTTAAACACCTTATAAATTGTTTCTCATATCACAGCATTTTTAAAATCTTATTACAGACCATGAATTTACTGTCTTTTTAAAACTTAACAGATCTTTAGTGTATTATCCTTTAACTTGTCACACACTCCCTTACAAAATAACTGTTGTCCCAACGTTAAACAATTTTCTCTTTTTTTTTCCACATAAACTTGGCACTGAAGATCTTCTGTGAATTGGTACTCAAACAAAGGTCAAGGATCACAGTTTGATGCCTGTCAACTGTCCATAATCAAAGGGCCACAGTCCATGTCTGGGGACGGGCCACTGAAACAGTCTATAAGCAGTCTTTCAACAGCCCATTAGTCTCTCATGGCAATGATCTGTATAAACAGTTGATGAATTGTCCATGACGTTAGTCAAACATATCAAGTCTGTAGGCTCACGCTTGCTGGAGTCCATACATGGGGGTGGGGGGGGCGCTGGAAGTAGTACGGCTGTAGGGGTGGCAGCCATGGGACCAGTCCTGGTGCATGGTAGAGAGGCAACATCTCAGGTGCTGGCTGGACGCTGTAGCAGGAAGGGATGCCAAGCTGATCGTAGGTCATACGCCTCGGCGGGTGTCTCTGTCTTTGTGGCAGCTGGGAGGGCGGCCCCTCAGGTTCGGCAGCAGCATTTGATGAAGAAGAGGGGTGTGGTGGGTGCTCGCCAGGCAGATTTCCAGCAGGTGCGTTAAACTCCTCCAGGAGGCTGCTCTGGTGGTGCCACAGGAGCTTGCGTTTCAACTCTCCCATCTCTGGGTGGGTGCCTGTGTTCAGGCTCCATCTCTGATTCACCAACTGTCTCATTTCTTTCCACTGGCACCGTGGGGTCCCGGAGTGGCTCATACTCATCCCCACTATCCTCATCCGATTCCTGAGTTTGAGATGCAGTCTGGTGTCTCTTTTTTTGTTTCCCCTTGTTATGTTTAGCTATCCATAGTTGTCTCTCGAAAGGTAAGTGATCACAGGGCATTAGCAAGTTTCTGTGCAGGACTCTGGAGCAACCCTTATCCTTTCCTGGTCTCAGTTCATAAATTGGCATATCAGACTCCACTTGTCTCACTACTGTGTGGACTGTGTCCTCCCAATAGTTCCGGAGTTTACCTGGTCCTCCCCTGGGTGTCAAGTTTTTAATCAGGACACGCTCACTGGGTTGTAGCACTGAACTCCTTACTTTTGTGTCATAGTACCTTTTACTCCTTTCGGCAGCCCTTTGAGCATTTTGGTTTACAATGGTGTATGCTTCCTCCATACCTTGTTTCCATTTCTCCACATAATCTCGCTGATCACTGGAACCTGGCTCTGTGTGCAGTCCAAAGAGCATATCAACTGGCAGCCTGGGTGATCTTCCGTACAGGAGATAAACTGGTGAGTAGCCTGTCACTTTGCAACGTGTACAGTTATAGGCATACACCAGTTTGTTCAGGGACTTCTTCCAGTTTGATCTCTGTGTCTCAGTCAGTGTCTTCAGCATTTGCGACAATGTCCTATTCATACGTTCCACTTGCAGCAGTTTTTCCTGACTTTGATGTGGTTGCGTATGCCTGAGTAAAACGTGTGAAACGATCAACAATAACAAGGATGTACTCATATCCACCTTTGCATCGGTCAAGATGGAGGAAGTCAATTCACACCAATTCAAATGGCTGTGTTGTCACGATACTTGTCAAGGGGACTCTTGTGTCGTGACAGGGTTCTTCTGTTTTACACGAGGCTTTGGTCACATAGTGCTCGATATCTGATTCCATATATGGCCAGAAGAAGCGGTCACACACTAAAGATACTGTGCGATCAGCGCCTTGGTGTCCCATGCGATTGTGCAGCTCTTCCAACACCTTCCCTTTGTAGCTTTCTGGCAAGACTAATTGCTTGCGGGCAGTGGTGGTTCTGTGCAGAATGCCATCATGGTCTATTGTCAATATGTCCCATTCTCTGAACAGGCATTTTGTCCTTGGACTGAATGCTCTCAGCTCTCTGACTGGTGGCTTGGAACCTGACAGTTTACACTCTAACACAGGGCAGATGACTGGGTCGGATTTTTGTGCTCCTCTTAACTGTTCTTTTGGTATGGGGCTGATTGACGCAGGGGCTGGCTCATCTTCAGCTGAGACTGACATGGATACAGCTGTGAGTGACCAAGTTGCAGGGGACTCTTTCTGTGCCTCAACAGCTTGCATGGCGGCAGCGATGGTGTTAGGCGGCAGTTCCTCTGAACATTCTCTCATTAGTGACTCTACATCCAGCAGCATTCTCGACAAAGCATTGGCATCACTGTTCTCTTTTCCCGGTCTGTACTTAATTGTAAAGTGGAAATCAGCCAACTCGGCAACCCACCTGGAAGTGGTCGTGTTCAGTTTTGCAGTCGACAGGGCGTAGGTGAGCGGGTTGTTATCACTATATACAGTGAAGGTTGGGACATAGTACAGATAATCGCGGAACTTGTCAGTGATCGCCCATTTTAAAGCCAGGAATTCTAGCTTGCCTGCATGGAGGTGATAGTTCCTTTTAGCTGCCGTCAATGTGCGAGAGCCATAAGCAATAACTCTGAGCTTGCTGTCTTGTTTCTGACACAGTACCGCTCCCAAGCCTTGGTGTGACGCACCCGTGTGTACAATGAATGGCTGAGTGAAATCAGGGAAACCCAACACTGGTGGATGGAGCAGACAGTCAATCAGCTGTTCAAGTACCTGTTTGTGCTGGTCTGTCCACATGATCGGCTTGTTTGAGGGTACAACACGGCTCACTTTCTTTAATCTTGTTTGTGTTTTTCTGTTGTCAGGAACTTCATCCGAATCTGCTTTCAGGAGCTCATACAGACAGCTGGCTTTTCGTGAAAAGTCTTTGATGTCCTGCCTGCAGTAGGCGAGCAAACCAAGCATTTTTCTGAGTTGGCCCACAGTCTGAGGTCTGATGTCTTTTAGTGCTCTAACAGCTTCGAAGTCGGCTGGATCAACTCTGCTGCCGTCTGCAGAAACCCTTCTGCCCAAATAGCGGGCCTCATGCTTGAATAGGTCACACTTACTTGGCTTGAGTTTGATGCCATACTCTCAGAGGTGTTGCAGCACTGTTCGTACGTTATTCACATGGTCGTCGAAGGTTTTACTGAAAACCAGTGTATCGTCCAGATAAGGAATGCAGATGTCATCCCGAAGCCCTTCCAAACATTCCTCCATACAATGTTGGAAGGCTGCAGGAGCGTTCATGAGGGCGAAGGGGATGTGAATCCACTCATAAAGCCCCCATGGGGTAACAAAAGCTGTCAGCGGTCTGCTCTCTTCCGACACGAATCCCTGGTGGTAAGCTTTTCCCTGATCTAGGAGGGAAAACCAGGATTTACCACCTAGGTTGTCCATGATGTCTTGGACACGGGGGATAGGCTGACGATTGGGATGGGTCTTCCTGTTCAGGGTCTTCCTGTTCAGGTCTCTGTAATCTATGGAGGGTGCCATCTTTTTTTCTAACGCACACGACCGGGGAGGAGTATGAGGAGTTTGACTTCCTGGCCCAGCTCTGTGCTATCAGATCGTGGAGGTAACGCTTCATTTCCTGGTACAGGGGGCCTGGCACTGAGATGTATGTGCGTTTGACTCGTTCGGTGTCTTTGAGCGAAATAGTCATGTGCAAGTTTTCAATGCTGCCAATATCATTGTCTGACCTTGAGAAGGAATGACTCTCTTCTCTCAGCATCTGTTTCACTACCTGTCTCTGATTCTCACTAAGGTGACTTAGATCTACAGGTGGGTCCCACTGTTCACTGGCACTACCTGTGGGTTTCATGGTGGTGTGGCTCACTGTTGCTGGTGTTGCCACTTTTTCAAAAGTCGGGGCGGGCAGAACTGTCACAATAGTTTGTACTCTCCCAATTAAAGTGAGCCCTGGCAAAGCAATGTCATGGTCAGTTGGGTTAGAAACATCAATTGTGATGACTGGGAGTACACCCTTCCTGACTCTGACTAGTGTGTCATAAAACTCAAGACCATCTGGCCACTGCGGGTTCAGGTCTGGCTGAAATAACATGGTCATGTCCTCTTTAAAGGGCTGTGCAGCTACACGACAGCTAACTTGAATACTACTGTGTTTTGAAACTGCAACCTCCTCATTATTTTCACCGCATAATCATCTTCTTGTTCTGCACTCACAGCCTGGATAAAAGCTCTCACCTTGTTTCTTTTGAGACCTGGGAAAGCTTCCCTCACCGTGCTATACTGTTCAGTCTTTTCGGTCTTTAGTCAGGATGTGCTCAATAACATTGAAGCCTATGATGGGATGAGACAGGTGCCAGCCTTTCATTACAAGCACTGGAATGATCAGTTCTGCTGCTTGGTCAGTTTCAGAGGCTAGCCGGAAAGTCGTCTCAATCCATCCCAAGTATGGCATTTCAGTTCCGTTTGCAGCAGTCAATGTCAAATCATCACATGAGTCAAGCATCTCTCAGCTTTGTGGTTGGTAAGTATTCGTCTTTCCATCTTTCATTGATTATCGACATCTGAGAGCCTGTGTCCCATAAAGTTTGCAGTTGGTGGCCATTCAGGTAACACTCGACAATATACTGCCTGCCAACTAGCGAGGTGACTTTGTGGGGGTGGCCAACTCGAGCTAAGGGGGGGGGCGGAGTGTTAACATATTTCTCTTTACAGGATGACCATTGTTTCAGTTTGTCAGGTGAGTCTATACTGCCACAATTTGCACATTTCTGGGACTCTTTACTAGTCACGGTTAACGCCCATCCCATGGTGGTAACCATTCCCTGTTTAACGGAGCCTCTCTCGACGGTCTGATTCCTCTAATCTTGCACCCAGCTTGAAAATGTTCTCCACTTCCACATCGGCAGCAGTGCAGGCAGCGTCCATTTGTTCCTGTCTGCTGGCAGGCAAAACATCTCCGTGGAGCATGGACAGAGCGGTTAGTGTACTGATTAGGTCCATACTGAGGCTGTGTTGGAGCGGGTGCTTGTGGCTGACTGTAGCTGGTGTAACACTGCTGCGGTGAAACAGCTGGCTGAGGGTCCCTACCTGGCCTGACTGCGCTTGGGGCGTAGGGCTGTTGCTGAAACCTAGTCTGTTGTAGAGTCTCCTTAATCTGAGCTATCTCAGCACTGAGACCTTTCAAAGAAGCTACACCTGTCTTAAGCTCTTGTATCTCTGTTAACAGTTCAGGGGAAACCTGGGTTTTGGCTTCCTTCACCAGGCACTTAGCAGGTGGCCTATCCTCTGACTGCTCTACACTTGTTGCTGACTGTGGGGTGTTAAACTTCTTTTTGTTTCTTCTTTCAGCCTCATTAGCACAGACGATGTGTAACCTCCCAAACAAAAGCTCATCTGAGGTCTCACTATCTAGGAGGAGAGGCTGCATGTCTATCCTGATACTGTCATTCTGGAGACCAGTAAGTAATGTGTGTAAACACATGTGCTGGACTAAAGCTGGATCATACCTAAGGCCTGATTCTGACTCTTGGCAAGCAAACGGTACTTTCTCCCTCAAATATAGAACTCACACGAGGAAACTCTGAGGGGTTTCTTTGCTTTTCTGTGCTTCAGAAGCTAGCTGCTTGTAAAGCTCTGTGGCACTCTTTTCTACATTTTCCTCGGTTTCTGCTGCTCCATTATCTGTACCCTTGGTCAAATCTGCAATTTTATCTTTCAGTAGCAACAATTCCAACACGCCGTCATCTTCTAACTCTGCCACTTCTTCTCGTTCAAGAAATTTCATTACATGAGTCACTAGTGTTACGTACCCCGTAACTGGGTTGCCAAACCAGCAGAAATGGATCACTCGGTTGGAGTCTGGATAACTAGTACTAAGAAAGTTTTATTAAAGAAACAAGCAACACAGTAATCGAAAGGATAATAAATGCAACAGTTCAGCAATGATAAACACACATGTGCACAGAATTAAGATAACAGGATCAATCAAGCTCTATCGTTGTCTAGGGGTAAATGACCAATTTCAAAGTGACGCAAAGTTCAGTCCAATTTAGTTCAGTTCGCAGTAATCGTTGCCGTGGCGATGGACAATGTGGGGAGGAAGGAGAGAGAGAACAAGAACGAATGATCATTCAAAACGGCTTCCACACACAGACCTGCGATATTGCTCACAAGCAGCTTTCGGGCGAGTCCTTTGTGATGTCACCTGAGGTCACCGACTGTGACCCCTCCTCCAGATGCGGTCGATCCTCTGCAGTGAACCCAGCACCCAAGCAAGGGTGGACACACACCGGGTTCCCGCTGATCGTACCTTTCCACCCTGTGCGTCTATGGCTTGGTTCCGCAACCAGCCTTCCAAACGACTCCCGCCGACTTGCGGGGGGGCACCGCTTCCAGGGTCTCATTACCTCGTGGTGTCGTGCGTGTTTTGCCTTAGCGAACCTGTCCCTTTTTATCCCCCTACTGAGGTATCGCCTGTCCATCACTTCAAACAGTTCAGGGTTCAAAGGGGGAGCCACTCTAGACAGCTCTCTCTCTCATCCCTTCATTACACATCTCCAAATGCTGCTCCATTGTCTTCCTTATCTCTCTCTCTCTCCCGAAGACAGGTGGCAGACCAACTGCTGATCACACAGGACAGCTAACATCTATGTGTATTCTTGTCACACTTCCCCCTTTAAGGATTTTTACCGGGGGGTAAAAATTACAAACATGAACACATTATTTGATACACACACAAATATACATCTTTATCAGCTATTTGGCTAACACAGCGAGTTTGAAGTTGTCAACACCTTGACAGACAGTCAGCAATCACATTTTCCGTCCCTTTTATATGTGCTATTAATAATCCCTTAGACCAGGCTCCAACACAGCAAACTTCATAGTGGCCAAAAACACTGATGAATTGCGATCAATGTAACCTCTCATTTGGTTTTGTCCCGGACCACAATAACAAGGGTCGTCCCATTCTGACTTAGTTTTCTCTCGCAAGGGCTTAGTAGGAGGGGGAGGGGTAGTGACCGCAGAGTTATTGCAAAACTTCCTACAGTACCCCACCATCTCCAAGAGCCTTCTGAGGGCCCTCTTCTCTGTCGGGGTTGGGAGGTCAGCGATAGCCTGCACTGTAGCTTGCATTGCTGCCAGCTGCCCCTGTGTCACCACAATTCCCAGGTAAGTGACTTTGTGTGGCCGAATTCATTTTTTTCAAGGTTCACTATCAAGCTGGCTTCAGACAGCCGTATTAAATTGCCAATACACACCTCTGTGTTCGTCAGCCCTTCAGTCACTGAATTACTCATTCTATATGAGTGTTGTTTACTAGGCCGACCTATTGTAACAGACACCACCCAACGTCCCAGTTCTTTGCATCGCCTCGGGACAATCAAACACACGGGTGCAAGTCGTTTAATTACTTCTCCTAAAGAGTCGCTTTGTTCAGGGATTAAGGGAGAGACCTTATCAACAGACCTGGCCAAAACAATAGCCTTCTCCCATCTGATCGATACTATACTAATCTTTTCAAAATGGTTTTTTTCTCTTATCAGGGGGCCCCTAGCTTCATTGATTTCCGCGCTAATCCCGACTAGGTTTGTTAGCATATCAAAAGCCTGTGACCGTCCCAGTTCGCGTCGGCCATAATGAAAAACATCCTTCCCCTTGGGCAGCCGGTAAATCTCTTTCATGATTCCACCAACTGTTTCCTCCAGCACCGCAAAATGTCCACTGGGGGGTACCTTGTGGGCCAGGTTAAAAAATCTCATCCTCATAACTCTTTTGCACCACCCCCCATTCCTCATCTGCGGGTACTGTACTTGATTTCCCTTTCTTCCTTAGCACTTCCTCCTCCGCACAATAGCCTACTAGTTCCCTTGTTAAGTCTGTGTCAGAGAGAGCTGTCTCCGCCAAAACCATCAGCCCCTCGTCCCGCTCCCTCGTCTGCACAAATTCTTTCCTGGCTAATGCTACGTCTGTCCCAGCTCCCTCACTACCTCTTGTCTCACTACACTCCTTCTTTTCATTTTCTACCCCCGTCTCATACAAGACTGGCAGAAACGTCTCAGCTAAATTCACTACCGCGGTCCCGTGATGAACCTGTGAGTCCATGGGCGGGGCCTCAATGCTGGCAGGCTGACCTGTCAATCTCACGACTGGGAACACGATTCCCCCGGCGACGTCATTACCGAGCAAGACTTCCACGCCTTTCATCGGTAATTCGGACCTCACCCCGATCGTGACTAGTCCAGAGACCAGGTTGCTTTGTAAGTGTACCTGGTGCAAAGGGACTGTCTCTGTCCCTTCTCCAATACCTTTGACCTTGACCTCCCCAGTCCGGGTCTCTGAGCTAAACTCTAATACACTCTTCAGTATTAGTGACTGACATGCTCCCGTGTCTCTCCAGATCCGCACTGGAACTGGTTTTAACCCCTCCTTCACTGACACCAATCTGGCCGAGATAAACTTCTCGCGCCCTTCCTGAACTTTGGCAGACCTGTCCTTCCCTAGCGGTTCGTGTACCAGCTCGATACAGCCAGTCAAAATTGCTGTTTTTCCTTTTCCCGTCTCCTTCTTTAGGGCAAAGCACCTGGACGCAAAATGTCCGTCTTTCCCGCAATTATAACAGACGACCCCAGGAGACTTCCCACCAGATTGCTCCCGGTCTACCTTATCCTTCTCACTAGTCCCCGGCTTACTTTATGACTTTTCCGGCGGACTCTCCCCGCCGTCCTGACTACCCTTCTGGTAGCCTTTACTCGGGGCAAACTTCATTTTATGCGTCAACGCATACTCATCCGCTAACTTAGCAGTTGCGGCTAACGTGGCTGCCTCTTTCTCATCTAGGTAGGGTCTCATACCCTCAGGGACACAACCTTTAAACTGCTCAATCAGGATCAGCTGTAGCAGTCTGTCATAATCCCCCTCTACCCCCGTTGAGGCTCACCAACGCTCACAATATGTCTGCATCTCACAGGCAAACTCTAAATACGTGCGGTCCCACTGCTTCCTCGCATTCCGGAACCTCTGCCGGTATGCCTCCGGGACCAACTCATAAATCCTGAGGATGGCCTCTTTCACCACCTCATACCTCTGGGCATCTTCCGCAGACAAAGCTGAGTAAGCTTCTTGGGCTTTCCCTTTCAGTACACTCTGAAGTAAAACAGCCCACTTATCCCTTGGCCAGTCCTGACTTATAGCCACTTTTTCGAAGTGGAGAAAGTACCGATCCATGTCAGTATCGTCAAATGGGGGAACCAGCCTAACCTCCTGGGTCGCCCGGAACCCTCCACCTTGGTTCGGCACGAGCCCCTCTGCCCTTATCCTTAACTTCTCCAACTCGAATTCCCTTTCCCTCTGTTTCTCCTCTCGCTGCAACTGTCTCTCTCTCTCTTTCTCTTGTCTCTCCAACTGTCTGTCCCTCTCTTTCTCTTCCCGCTCCAACTGCTGTACCCGGAACTCGTGCTCGAGTCTCAGTTTTTCAAGCTGTACCTGTACCGCGTCTCCAGCAGGTTTTTCAATAGACACCACCTCCAGCTCGCCTTGGGGAAACACACCTTTAGATACATAGTGCTCTACGTTAGCTCGGTGTATCTCCTCTCTCCTCATTGTTGACTTTCCCTTAGCAAGATTCAACCGTTTGGCCACAGCTACCAATTCCGATTTCCTGGCATCCTCTAATGCCTCCAAGGTCGGCACCTTTATAAATTCCTCAGCCTCCATTTCTGCTGTTTGTCTTTTCTTTCTTTCGGGAATTTTGACCCAATCAATTTACTCCGTCCCAAATTTAGCGTTCAAAATCGCGGACGAGGACCCCACTTATGTTACGTACCCCGTAACTGGGTTGCCAAACCAGCAGAAATGGATCACTCAGTTGGAGTCTGGATTACTAGAACTAAGAAAGTTTTATTAAAGAAACAAGCAACACAGTAATCGAAAGGATAATAAATGCAACAGTTCAGCAATGATAAACACACATGTGCACAGAATTAAGATAATGGGATCAATCAAGCTCTATTGTTGTCTAGGGATAAATGACCAAATTCAAAGTGACGCAAAGTTCAGTCCAATTTAGTTCAGTTCGCAGTAATCGTTGCCATGGCGATGGACAACGTGGGGGGGGGAGGGAGAGAGAGAACAAGAACGAATGATCATTCAAAACGGCTTCCACACACAGACCTGTGATATTGCTCACAGCAGCTTTTGGGCGAGTCCTTTGTGATGTCACCTGAGGTCACCGACTGTGACCCCTCCTCCAGATGCGGTTGATCCTCTGCAGTGAACCTGGCACCCAAGCAAGGGTGGACACACACCAGGTTCCCACTGATCGTACCTTTCCACCCTGTGCGTCTCTGGCTTGGTTCCGCAACCAGCCTTCCAAACGACTCCCGCCGACTTGCGGGGGGGCACCGCTTCCAGGGTCTCGTTACCTCGGGGTGTCGTGTGTGTCCTGCCTTAGCGAACCTGTCCCTTTTTATCCCCCTGCTGGGGTATCGCCTGTCCATCACTTCAAACAGTTCAGGGTTCAAAGGGGGAGCCGCTCTAGACAGCTCTCTCTCCCGTCCCTTCATTACACATCTCCAAATGCTGCTCCATTGTCTTCCTTATCTCTCTCTCTCTCCTGAAGACAGGTGGCAGACCAACTGCTGATCACACAGGACAGCTAACATCTATGTGTATTCTTGTCACACTAGTGATATGCAGGACTTCCCTTCAACAGCTGTTCTTCGCTCACCTGATATGTTAAGAAAATCACAAAGTCCGAGCAAATTGCCTCTAGTCAGGGTATGTAACTCCCTTACTACCACTTCCTGTAGCTCTTCTAAGACTGACATGTTGACAGGACAGGAGAAATTTGTACTGTGCAGGAGTTGACTCTGAACTGGATGGCCTTTAACGTCCCTGATGATCTCTGCCCGGCCTCAGATAATGTGTGCTCCACCACCAGCTTCCAGCTCTCCTCGAACAGCAACGCCTTTTCTCACTGCAGCCTGCCTGAGTTGCATTGTGGGGGGAGTTTAGCCGCTGCAGAATTCGGCCCCTAGGTTGTGGACACCGGACATCTGAAGTGCCATCCCAGCGGTTACGCCCCTGAAAAACGGGGAGAAATAATCACGACAGTGATGTGGTGTTTCCTCACTGACAGCATTTACTCAAGTGATCAAAAATATATACAAATTACAAAAAAAACACATCTTCACAACAAATCGGTTGCAGCAGAATACATACCTTCTGTAAATTACAGAAATATACAGTATTTTCCTGAGACATAATTCTCATTTTCTCTACTATTACTGGTGAATAAAATGTAGCATTAGCTCAGTAAACTCTTACAAAACTTAATAAAGTTACTAAATAAACAATATACAAACAATTGTGCAAAATACTTTGACATATGTGCACATGTAAACTCAAAATGGTAAAAGCACTCGGCATCGTTACACAAAATGGCGGCGGCTTCGCTCACACACACACACTTCAATATACTCGGCAAAACATTACTCTTAACTTAGTCAAAAAGCTACATAAAAACTCTCTTGACACTTTAAACATATTAGAAAGTTATCATGACCCCTTTAACAGTGTAAATTACCGACAACATACCTGAAAAACGGGGAGAAATAATCACGACAGTGATGTGGTGTTTCCTCATTGAGAGCATTTACTCAAATGAGGAAAATACCGTGATTTCCCCTGGGTATGTGGGAGGGGACAAAAGCAATCGACCTCAGGCTAGCAGATCAAGCCTACTCTGCAGATCACTGATAATACTATTAGAGCTTAACTTTTAACAATAAAGAATGAAATAAACAATGAAATGAATTAAATACCTTTTGGCATTTTAGCCCTTTTTAACATGTTTTTACTGTTTTTAAACACCTTATAAATTGTTTCTCATGACCATATGATCTTTTTAACCTAATCACAGCATTTTTTAATCTTATTACAGACCATGAATTTACTGTCTTTTTAAACTTAACAGATCTTTAGTGTATTATCCTTTAATTTGTCACACTTTCACCTTGTACTCCTGTCACTTGAGCAATCTTCCCATCTAACTAAACCTACACTTGTGCTCTCTCCTCTGCTCCCCCTTTCTTTCCTCATGATATATATTTTATCTCTGACTTTCGGCAGACTGGGCGAAGATCCAGTGGTCTGGAAGGCAGATCTGCAACACTTCATGGAGGGCGAAGAGCGTGACGAGGTGCAGAAGTAGTGATGGTCATGCACTGCTACCAAAGAAGACCTGAGTTGTAATGACTACTTGCACCACTGGACCAAGACTTCCAAGGTCGAGAGGACAGAACTGCCCCAGTGTATCAACTTTTCTGCTTTAAAAACTGCCCTGCACAGGTTTCTCTGTCATCACATATGACAGACAGCCAATCAATCATCTCTGAATTTTTCAGTCTCGATCAATGGGATATGAACTCTGCTTATTTACACAGTGATGCTACCTGACAGAAATAGATCCAACATTTTTGATTCCAGATTTCCAGTAATAGCTGCATGTTGCAATTGCTTTGGATTACTTTGGCAAAGGGTTACATTCCTGGAAAACACTTCATTAAACAAAATATCATAATCTCATTTCATCTATTTTTTCTAATGGATGGCTATGTTGGCGCCAAAATGAGTGTCGACACTTGCGGGCTGCCCCCAGCGCGTCCTTAGGAGTGTTGGCTGTTAATGCAAACAACACATTTCACTGTATGTTTCCATGTACAGGTGATAAATAAATGTGAATCTGAATGGCATGCTATTCATCAAAGAAAAGAACACGACATATACTCAAATTCGTAAATCAAACTTTGATTAATTCATGGAATGCCTAAGCTTCTTCATCTGCTTGTCATATGGAACGAAGAAACATACATGCATACGGATGTCAACCTTCTTAACTGTTGGAATGAGTTTCATATAATTCGTATATTTTTATGATTTTGGGCCCTTCAATTAAATGATTGCAGTTTATTTCATTTCAGAAATGCTGGCTTGTGATTCTCTACACACTACACAAAGGAATGTGAATGCTTTTGATGCCTCTAACATTAGACAGCAACAAAGAGCACATTAGCGGAGTATTAGCCAAAAAAAAACGAATATCAGACTTTAAACCAACCAACAGGACAGGAGTCCAAAAGTTTGGTAGATTTTAATGAAAATCTTAAAAGCAAAAGAAATTGATTGGGAGGTGAATTTCTGAGTTTAATGCTAAATGGGGCCGTCAAGAAGCCAGAATGAGTTAAGCAGAGATATGTCACGGAGTTGCAATACAGAGCCCTGCCAATGTTCTAGAAGGGACATTCTAGTGCTCAAATTGCGAGCAATGAATTTGAGCTGAGGATTAATAAATCCAATTCAGTAGATGTATAAAATTAGCTCCCATCACAAAGCTAATGATATATGTATGATGAAGCCTATATCACTGTCTGGAATGAAAGAAAATGGAACATACCTTATGTGGAAGCCTTCATTTCCTAATTCTGTGTAAATAAAGGTAAAATATTTTTCAAGTTTCAACCACGGATCTGGCTTGGGCCTCCAATCTTTATGAGCATGATTTTCATAAAGCTTCGCCAGCTGCCTGGTTACAGGCCTGGTTTAAGAAAAATTAAAATTCAAAGTTCAAAGTAAATTTATTATCAAAGTACATATCTGTCACTCAGTGGCGTATCTAAGGTACGGCAGGTACAGCACGTGCCCTGGGCGCCACTGAGCAGTTTCTATTAAAGTCAGACAAGCCATCCTCGGATAGTGAAAAAAGAATTTTCTTCAGATGTATGATCTGTCTTTGATTATCATGGGTGAGAAGCACTAGGATGGCCTTCTTTCAGAGCATTGTGAAAGAAGACCATGAAACGTTTCTTCAAGAAGAAGAAGGAAAGTGGAGCTGAAGGACAGAAGAGACGAAAGCTGGAGGTGGAGGAAGCCAAGAAGTCATACAAGTTCTTCATGCCCTTCTTTGAAAAGCCCAGAACAACTAGTCCGACACATTCCATGGAGTCGCCTCCACCTGCTACAAGTTTGTTAGTATCTTAATTTATTAAAATTACTTTTTTAAACCTTCTTTGAGTGATCCAATTTTTTTACTTTGGAAAAATAAAGGTATTAATTCTTTTTGGGATTTATTTAAAGATGATAGATTGATACCTTTTGAACAATTAATCGATAAATATTCTCTTTCATATTCAAACTTTTTGCCATACCTTCAAGTTAAACATTTCTTACCAAAATATTTCAGTAATATTCCTTATATATTGGAGACTGATCTGTTAGATACTATTATGAGTATGAACCCTTCAACGAAGGGTTCTATTGGAAGAATTTATAATTTATTATTACAATGGGATAAGCGTCCTTTATCTAAGATTAAACAGGATTGGGAAAAAGAACTCAATTTGACTTTTGTGATGGAGGATTGGACGTGGATTTTGAAGTTGGTTAACTCTTCTTTGGTTTGTGCTAGTCATTCACTGATTCAATTTTAAATTGTACAGCGTTACCATTTGACGAAGGAGAGACTTTCTAAAATATTTTCTAATGTTGATAGTTATTGTGATAGATGTAAAACTGAGATAGCTACACTGACACATATGTTTTGGTCTTGTTCTATATTGGAACAGTTCTGGAAGTCAGTTTTTTCAACAATTTCTAAAGCACTTAAAATTAATCTACTACCTAATAAATTAACTGTGCTTTTTGGAATAATTCCTCAAAATATTCATGATATTTCTGTGTCTGACCAACGTGTTATTGCATTTGTTACATTGATAGTTAGGAAGGCCATTTTGTTGAAGTGGAAGGATACATCAGCTCCCACTTTGTCACAATGGTTCTCTTAAGTGATGTTATGTCTTAGTTTGGAGAAAATTAGAAGTTGAACCTTTGAACCTTTATTTGATTTTGAGAAAAGATAGGGTCCATTTGCTCGTTATTATCATTTGAGCTAATTGATAAGATTTTCTCTACGATCTAATTGTAAATTTTTTGGTATATTTTTCTTTCTCGCTGGTGGTTTGATGTTTATTTTTAGAAGCTTTTTGTATGACGCATGGCTCCAGGGTTGTACACCTGATGGGGTTTTTTTCCCACTTTTTCTGCTTAGTAGGGTTTTTTTTAATTATCACAAAATTTTTTTTCAATCTTTACGATAATGTTCTTTTCTTTGAGGCATTGTAAGTGTTGTTACTTTGATGTACTCGTGTTATTTATTTTGTATAATACAACAATAAAAAGATTTGAAAAGAAAGTTTGTTAGTATCCGAAGGTGGATCAATTACAAGTGTGTCACAGCCAAGGAGGAAGTCAAGTCAGATAAATCTGAGTATGATGATATTAAGAGTGAGGCTGCCACAGAGAACGTGGACATGACAGGAGGGGAAGACGACAGTGGTGGTGATGCTGAGTTTATTGACGAGATTTTACCTGACAAGATTGAACCTGACGACACTGAACCTAGTGAACTGGATGGTGTCAAAGAGCCTCGAACTGTCATTCCAGCAGAGATTGAACTGCATGACACTGGACTTCTGAAGTTCAACAAGGATACTGGAGAAGCAATTCTGCCTGACGCATTGAGAACAGAAATATTAAAGCTGGGTTCGAAGTATTTCCAGAATAGTGAGGGGCCTTTCCTATCAACAAATAACTGCTCAATGAACAAAACTTGGTTCAAGAGGAACTTGGGAAATGGTCATGGTGAGGAAGTGACTTGCTCATGGCTGGTCTATTTCCCTTCCAAAAAGTCTACATTTTGTATCTATTGTGTTCTCTATTCCCGGTCAGACCATCAATCCTCATTGGAGCAGGAAAGTGGATTCCACCAGTGGAAAGCACATGAAAGGATTAGTGTTCATAAAAATGCCAAGAATCATCAGGAATGCTTCACACGGTAGAAAGAAATGGAAAGAAATTTAGCTGGAAACAGACGAGTTATTGATGCAGTATTTCAGTCACGGATTGATAAGGAAAAGCAGAAGTGGTGTGATATCTTGGCGAGAATCCTTCACTGCATAAAATTCCTTGCGACTCAGAACCTGGCTTTGCGAGGATACAGGGAGTCACTTCAGCTAGACGATGACTCCAATGTGGGAAATTTCCTTGGATTACTGAAACTACTGGCCATCTTTGACCCTGTCATTTGGAAAGTCATCCTGGATCCACGTCTTATCTTTCACCGGGTGTCCAGAACAAATTCATCCACATGATGGCATCCACTGTTCACCAGAGTTTACTGAGAAGCATTCGTAAAGCCAAGTACTATGGTCTCATGTTCGACTCGACTCCTGATCAGGCACACCGTGAGCAGATGTCAGAAGTGGTGAGGTATGTGGAAGTTGATTTTGAGAGGAAAACAGTCCGTGTTACAGAGTCCTTCCTTGGTTTTATCCAGATAAGCCGGAAGGATGCTGAGAGTTTGGTTGAAAACATCTTGAAACAGCTAGAGAAGGACGAAATGGAGCTACAAGATTGTCGGTCACAGTGCTATGACAACGCTGCTGTGATGGCTGGACACAGAAGAGGTGTTCATCAAAGAATAAGTGAGAAAAACAACCTGCCAGTGTTTGTGAATTGCGACAATCACTCACTCAACTTGGTGGGTGTACATGCAGCCGAGCAGGATACAATGATGGTCACGTTTTTTGGAACCATCAAAGCTGTCTACATGTTTTCCTCTCGTTCAACACAGCACTGGGAAAAACTCAAAAAAGCCGTGCCTATGGTTGTTAAGTCGGAGTTTGAAACCAGGTGGAGTGCGAGGACAGAAGCAGTGAAGCCCATCAACAAGTACCTTGAGGAGATACTTCAAGTTCTCCAGGACATGATAGACAATGAAAACGAGACCAAGTGAAACAAGAAGTGAAGCAAGGCAGCTGTACAACCGCATGTTGAGTTACAATTTTCTGACTTTGCTAGGATTTTGGAACAAAGTACTCATTCGCATTGACTGTATTCAAAAGAGGCTGCAGGGTCCTAGCATGAACTTCCACGATGCTGCCCTGGATTTAAAAGCTCTCCAAGATAATTTTTATGATGAAAGAGAAGTGTTGGTCAGTGAGTCACTCGAAGAAGGAGTCGGTCTCTGTCAAGAATGGAATATTGAAGTTGAAAGACGTCAGAGACAAAAGAAACAAATGGCTGATGAGAACTCGAGAGACGCTGAGTTAACAGCTAAGGAGGAAATGGAAAGAGGCAGGAAGGGAACACTCGACCATCTTCATGAGAAATGGACGAAAGGTTCGCTCGTTTGCACGACACTGAAGCCAAGTTTGGGTTCCATCTCGATGTCGAGGGACTGTGTTACGGTGCTGACAGTAACGACCTGAAGAAGAAGTGCGAAAATTTGGCCGAATTGTACAGCTCTGATGTTGACGGACAGCAGCTATATGAAGAAATTTTGGATTGCAGAATGTTGCTATCAAGGCAGGTCAACATGAAAATATCAAGACCTGAAGAGCTTCTTGAATTTATTGTTCAGTATGGAGATGGGAGCATCTTCCCCAATCTTTGCATTGCTATTCAGATAATGCTAACTATCGCAGTTTCCATCGCCAGCTGTGAGAGATCATTCAGCAAGTTAAAACTAATACTTTCGTATCTGAGAGCCTCCATGGGTCAAGGCAGACTCTGTGATCTTGCTCTGCTGAGTGTAGAAAGAGAAGAAACTGAAAAAACTGACTTGGATCACATCATAGACCAATTTGTATCAGTGAAAGCAAGGAAGGTGCAGTTATAATTTTCATGTAGTGCCATAATTTGTTACTTAAAAGATTAACGAGCTTGACTTGTATTTTTGAGCTGATATTATGGTAAAATTATCTGAAAGATGGGTGTCAGATGTTTGGACAGGGGCGCTATTTCAGTGCTTGCCATAGGCGCTATTTTCCGTAGATACGCCTCTGATGTCATTACATACAACCCTGAGATTCATTTTTTTACGGGTGTGGTGTTTGTGTACAACAAAGTACAATTAAATAAAAGCACGCACGCAGGAGATGGCTTTAACTGGTGCATTCACATTGCAACGAGAGATAGAACAAGGTGCATACGTAGACAACAGGTCATACGTAGTGCTGGAGGGGTGGGGTCACTGCTCTATAAGAAATAGATCCATACATTACACTTCCTCCCCCTTTAGATTAATGCAACATAAAACTATATGTACAAAGCATTCAATTTCCCTTCCATAAACCAATATTCCAAATAAACATGCTTTCACAATAACTAACATCGCAGTTCTAAAGGTTCAGGCTTTTGGCTGGTGCTCTGTTTCTTGCAAGATAGTGCCTCTGGACCTGTGAGGTGGCATCAGGTTTGGCAGGTGTCTTGTCAAAGACAATGTTCTCTGTTGCCAGTGTTACACTGCTGTCAGTGACATGATCATCACTGAGAGGTAAGTCCGGTGGCTGTAATGTGTCCGTCTTATTGGATGCAATCAACTCTGGTGTGCTCTTTGGTTGAGCATCCAGTATCCGGTCCACATGATGTCTTCATGTCTGATCGCCAACATCCACTGTGTTCCAGTGGTCCATTTCTTGTAGTTATCTTACCAGGTGTCTATGCCTACTTGCTAGTCATGCACTAGGACTTCCTGTCCGATCTCGGAGCTTCTTGCTGCTTCACTTGACAACTGGCTGAACTGTTTATTCTGCACTTCCCTCCGTAGATCTGGTTTCAGGCGGTCTATCTGAGATCTCAGATTCCTGCTCATGAACACCATTGCAGGTGTTTAATTTGTTGTTGCACCAACAGAATTCCGAAACACAAAAAAGGAGGTTGTCCAACTTGTGCTGTAGAGAAGAGTCCTCCTTGTCCATTGCTTTAATGGACCTTGAAAGTTTGGACAAACCTTTTAGCTAACCCATTCGTTGCTGAGGAGCTGACTTGAAATATCTGATGCCATTTTTTTTCATGAACAGTCGGAATTCTTCTGACATGTATTGTAGTCCGTTGTCACTCACAATTTGTTCTGGTAAACTATTTCTGGTGAAGATAGTCCTCAGAGCAGAGACAGTCTTTGCTGAGATGGCTGATTTCATTGTTATAACCTCTGGCTGTTTTGAATGACCATCCACAGCAATCAGGAACATGGAGTCCATGAATGGCCCAGGAAAGTCAATATGTACTCTTTGCCATGCTGACAACAGCCACTCCCACAGGTGTAACAGTCCCTGTGGGGGTGCATTCTTATCTTTTGGCATACCCCAAACAGATTTTGGCTAAGTCTTCAATCTGTTTATCGATTCCCAGCCACCACATGTCGCTCTGGGCAAGACTCTTCATCTTAACTGTACCCAGGTGGCCTTCATGCAGATTCTCTAACACTCTGGTGCGCAGCTTAGAGGGAACCACAACATGAGATCCAGCCATCAGCATTCTTTGACCTACTGACAGTTGGTCTCGTCTCACTGAGAACTCTGAAAACACAGGGTTACCATGAGCTGGCCTTCCTTGCGTGGTGATGCCATAGACTTTTGACATTGTCAGGTCATTCCTTGTTTCCATTTGTATTTCAGAATTTGTTACCAGCAACTGGTCTACCAATGTGGAACACCTCTGCTGGGTCACGGTATGAAGACATTACTTTTTCAGTTGCCAGCAGTGGAAGACGTGATAAGCCATCAGCATTGCTGTGTCATTCAGTACCTTGAACTCTATGTCATATTAGTGGACTTCCAGGAATAGTGCCCAAAGTTGTAACCAGGTAGCAATCATCACTGGAATACCCTTCCTGGGAATGAAAATGGGCACAAGGAGCTGGTGATCTGTCACTAGTGTAAATCTTGTCCATAGAGGTAATGGTGGAGCTTCTATATTCCAAATAATCCACTAAGGGCCTCTCGGTCGATCTGTGCATAATTGTATTCTGCGCTCATCTTGAAGCAAATGCAATTGGGCGGACAGATCCATCTTTCATAATGTATGATAAAATGGCCCCAATGCCATAAGGGGATGCGTCACACGCCAGTCTAATGGGCAGGGATGGATCACAATGGATGAACAGTTCATCGGATGTTATTAGTCTCTTTGTTTCCTTGAATTCTCTTTCATATCATTTTGGCCATTCCCATTTTGCCCGTGTCTGTAACAGTGCATTCAATGAATGTAGCACCGTAGCAATGTTTGGGAGAAACCGGTGGTAGCAGTTTACCTGGCCCAAGTATGACCTGAGTTGTGACATATTTTCCAGTTCGGGTGCCTGTAACACTGCTTCAATCTTCTCTTGTGACTAATGTAGACGATGCAGGTTGATGACATGTCCACAATATGAGATTTCATTCTTGAAAAACTCACATTTCTCTCTCTTAGTGTGTAGACTATACTCCCTCAGGCAGGTAAACACTTTACCAAGATTCCAGAGGTGCCCTTCATAATTTTTGCCAGTCACGATGATGTCACCAAGATAACATTATATTCCTGGGGTATCTTGGAGCACTTGGCCCATTGCTCTTCGCCAAATTGCTGGGTCTCATGCAACGCCAAAGACAAGCCGATTATACTGGAACAGACCCTTGTGAGTGTTGATTGTGAGGATCTTCCTGCTTGACTCCTCAAGCTCCATTTGCAGATAGGCTTGTGAGAAGTCAATCTTTGAAAACCTCTCCTGGCCTGCCAAAGATGCAATTAATGGCAGGGGATGCTGCACATTACGCAGCACCAGGTTGATGCTCAACTTGAAATCCCCACATACACAAATGGCTCTGGCCTTTCCTTTCTTGGTCACTGGGATAATGGGCATGGCCCAATCACTCCACTCAAGCTTGGAGAGAATCCCAGACACCTCTAAGTTCTGAAGTTCAGCATCCACTTTAGTAAGAAACTGGACATGCTTTATGGAAGTTTGGTGTTGTTGTTTCATCCAGTTCATTGCTGGCTTTCATCCTTTTCAGTTTACCAATCCCCTTCTCAAATACCTTCTCATTAGTATTAAGCAACTGTGCCAGTCTCTGGTTAGTGCTATCATTTAGGCTGCCATGGCCTGTTGATGTCACACTGAGAGCTTTGATTGAATGCTAGTCTACCTGGATATTAGGGGCTTTTTCCTAGGGCTGTATTGGCTAACATGAGAGGACACAGTTTTAAGGTGCTTGGAAGTAGGTACAGAGGAGATGTCAGGAGTAAGTTTTTTTTTGTAGAGAGTGTTGAGTGTACGGAATGGGTTGCCGGCAACGGTGGTAGAGGCAGATACAATAGGGTCTTTTAAGGAACTCCTGGATAGGTACATGGAGCTTAGAAAAATAGAGGGCTAATTTCTAAAGTAAGTACATGCATTGTGGGCCAAAGGGCCTGTATAATGCTGCAGGTTTTCGATATCTCTATCTCTCAACCATTCACATCTGAAAAGTGCTGGCCTTCCAATTTTCAATACATAAAGCTCTAACTGCTGTGTTTGGCCTCCATATGTCACATCTATTTTCAGATTGCCTTTGGGGTCACTTTTTTACCTGTGTAGGTTTTTAGCATTCTGAGGTCTTCTTTAATGGTATCTTAGAAAACAGTCTGTTGTAGTCAGCCTCTGGAATTATAGACAAAGCTGACCCTGTATCCAGCTCCATTTTCAGTTTTACGCCCGACACATCTGTTGTGATCCAAATGATTTTGTGATCTGCTTCAGTAATGCTATGCAGTTCTAGGTATGAGAATTCACCTTTGTCAGACTCTGTTGTCTGATTCTGTTTTACATTCGGAAACTTCATGCATTTGCTTAGTTTTGTGTTTGAGACTTTTCACTTTCACTTTTCACTTTTCGGTTGTGCTTTTTGTCTGCCGTGCACACTCTCTCTATATGACCTTGTCTGTGACGCTTTCTGCAGACTTTTTCTTTGAATCAACAGTCATTTGCATCATTGGAGGATTTGCCGCAAAGATAACATTTTTGGCTTTTTGCACCATTCGGGGAAACTTTGTGCATTTCACATTCTAACCTCCTTTTCTGTAGTTGTGCTGCATCCTTTGCTGCAGTTTCTAGTGATATTGCAATGGAAAATGCCCGTTCTAAGGTTAGGTCTCTTTCAGACAATACCCTCTTTTGAGTGATTGGACTATGTATGCTACGTACAAGGCTGTCTGTTAATGCATCAGAAAATCCATCTCTAAAGTCACAGTACTGGGAAAGTTTGTGCATTTCTGTAATGTATTCAGAAACGCTTTCATTGTTTGACTGGTTTCTTTTGTAAAATCTAAATCACTCATCTATTGCCAGTGGTATAGGGCTCAAGTGACTTTGTAAAATTGAAACAATTTCACTAAACGTCCTGCTTGCTGGCTTTTTAAGAAGTGCAGGGGATTTCTTTCACTCCTCCATGTTGTTCATGTTTCACTACTGTTCAACCCTCTCGATATATGACTCCCAGCCTTTATTAGCGCTATCATATTTGTCAACTTTCCCAACTGAAGCCATCACCTTGTTGTGTTCACTTTAAATTCAGCACATCTTTCACTGTTACTCACGCGTTCCTTTATTAGCGTCCGTGACAGCCTTCTCTGTATCATTTAACTCTTGCTGTTTCGTCCCATGACTGTTGGTGCAGTTCATGATATTCTCTAACATTCAAGTTCGTACTCATCACTAATTTGCTGTGTCTGTGCGTAACTACATATCAACTAAATAAAAGCACGCACACAGGAGATGGCTTTAACTGATGTATTCAAATCGAAGCAAGAGAGAGAAAAATGCACATGAATAGACAACAGTGCATGTGCAGACAACAGGTCAATGCATAGTGCTGATGGGTGTCATTGCTCGGAAGGAAATGGATCTGTACATTACAGCAGGCATACTCAATAAATCCATAATAGAACAATAACCATAATGGGATCAGTAAATGACCAACTTGGGCATTCAACCAGTGTGCAAAAGACAACAAAAAATGCAAATAAGAAAAGAAAGAAATAATAAATAAATACTGAGAACATGAGATGAAGAGTCCTTGAAAGTGAGTCCATAGGTTGTGGGAACATTTCAGTGATGGGGCAAGTGAGGTTAGTGAAGTTATCCCCTCTGGTTCAAGCGCCTGGTGATTAAGGGATAATAACTGTTCCCGAACCTGGTGGTATGAGTCCTGAGGCTTCTGTACCCTCTTCCTGATGGCAGCAACAAGGAGAGAGCATGAGTGGGTGGTTGGGGTCTGCTGCTTTCCTGCGACAACGGTCCATGTAGATATTTTCAATGGTGTAGAGGTTTTTACCCATGATGGACTGGGCCCTATCCATTAATTTTTGTAGGATTTTCTGCTCAAGGACATTGGTGCTTCTATATAAGGCTGTGATGCAGCCAATCAACATACTCTCCACCACAAATCTATAGAGGTTTGTCAAAGTTTTAGATGTCATGCAGAATCTTCACAAACTCCTCAGGAAGTAGAGGTGCTGCTGTGTTTTCTTCGTAGTTATGTTTACGTGTTGGGCCCAGGACAGGTAATCCAGAATGTTCCCAAAGAATTTTAGATTGCAGACCCTCTCCACCTCTGACCCTCTGATGAGTACTGGCTTTTCGACCTCTGGTTTCTTTCTCCCAAAGACAATAATCAGCTCCTTGGTCTTGCTGACATTGAGTAAGAGGTTATTGTTATAACTCCACTCCTATATGCTGATTTGTCACCACCTTTGATTCGGCCTATGACAGTGGTGTCGTCAGCAAATTTGAATATGGCATTGGAGCTGCACAGCCATGTTTTAAAGTTTAAAGTTTTAAGTTTTAAAAACTAAAACTGTCAAATTAAGGTAGTAAACAATTTAGATTGTTTTGCAACAAAAACGTCTTCCTTTTGTTGGTGTTGCCATTTATTGTGTTTTGAAATCTCTTACATCAGTACCATTTAAAAATATAAATAGCTGCTTGTATATCCATTCTTAATTGAATTGAAAAACAAGGAATATTAATGTGAAGATGAGTAAGCTGTTGCCATTTGAAGGGCAATCTATGAACCAGAAATATGAAGGAGTAATTGGGCATATTTGAGTAAAAGCTTCTAACCAATTGTTTGAACTACCAAATAGAGTGAAACATTTTAATGTAAATTTATCACTGCAGAATATTCAATATATTTATTAAAACTATTCATTTTACTCATGTGTGTATTTCCTGTTCCCCAAGATTGACGACATTAGTTCTTCTGAGCCAAAGACAAATTTACTTTTTGGACATTTAATTACCTCTTTTCTGACTATACATCCAAATTGAGGTATAATCAGAAAAAAAACCCTCAGAAAGATCTTTAGCAGTCATTTCAATTTCAGACAAATAGTTTCCTTCATTTCAGTTAATCTTACAACTTTAAGGTACAGATACACTGCCTATCATTCCCTTGTTAAGTTAATTTTGAAATTAATATGTGATATATGAATTAGTAAGTACTCCCCGTGGATTTTTCTTAACACTTTAGGAAGGTATGGCATTTGCCTGATATGGCATTTGCCTGAAGAAGTATTACCATTTGCTGAAACTGTAAATGCTTTGGAATGCTGAACTAATTATGGGAGTCCTACTCTGCACAATGAAGCAATACTATATAAACAAAAGGGCCAGATGCTGGATTTTAAAAAAAAACACATTATGTTCACAATTAAGCATCACATTTCAATAAATTCCGAAAACCTTCATGTAGTGTTCTGCTTATGTGAAAATAACCAACTGAATTTAAAGCACAGCGTAAATATGAAAATTATACAATTAACATATAAATTTTATATTTTGATCTGAAAGGTGGAAGTACCTGTAAAGAGATGGGTCCCCTGATATTTTCTGGATCTAGTGCAGTGCCTTCCTCAAATTCATAGCCGAGTCCATTCTGGAAGATGCAATAGAGCTGTGGTGCACAACCATAAGAATACAGGAGATGAAAGCCCTTCAGCTTATTCTCATTTTCACAATCAACAAACAATTCAGTCTTGTCCCCATACATTCTCACCAAGAAAACATCTTCTAATGAGTCACTAATATAACAATCGACAAGTTTGTTTGTAATTCCATCCGTGGACATCTGTTGAACCAGGAACACTCATGAGTTATGGATGTAAACTTTATTACTACAATTAACCAATTAACAGATCCTGACCTGTTCCGTTCTGACCATATTCTCAGATTATTTTCAGCTTTGCCTAAATTACAATAAACATGATTACTCAATTGAATAATCAAATCTTTCATAAATTAACAACCGTTGTTGAATGATTGACACCTGTCACAGAGCACAGTAGAAACCCTCAGTTGCAATTACTGAATCTACAATTGCAGTAGTGTAAAATATCTTTGCTTTGCCTTGTTGAATCTTCTACATTAAGCACATTTTAACAGAATCTTAATTTGTTTAATTGCTCAATAATTCAGCACCTGTTAGCGCTGTTGACAGGTAAGCGCAGATATTAGCTCAGCCTGGGCATTGTATGGAAGGCCTCACATGGAGTGGTGTGAGCAATTTTAGGCCCCTCATCTTATAAAGGATATGCTGAACTGGAGGCTCACAAAAATGATTGCAGGATCGAATGGTTTGTCATATAAAGAGAGTTTAATGGCTCTGGGCCTCTATTCACTCGATTTCAGAAGAATGAGGGGATGACCTCATTGACACCAATTGAATGGTGAAAGGCCTTGATGAGGTGGATGTGGAGAGGAAGTTTCCTACGTAGGGAGGGTCTAAGACCAGAGGACACAGTCTCAGAATAGAGGGGCATCCCTTTAGAATGGAGATGGGGAGGAATTTCTTCAGCCAGAGGGTAAAGGATCTGTGGAATTCTTCGCCACAAGCAGTTCTGGAGGCCAAGTCTTTATGTATATTTAAGGCAGAGGTTGACAGATTCTTGACTGGTCAGAGCAAGAAGGGATATGGGGAGAAGGCAGGAGACCGGGGCTGAGAGGAAAATTGGATCAACCATGATGAAATTGTTGAGCAGACATAATGAGACAAATGGCCTAATTCTTGTCCTATATCTTATTGTCTTATGGTCTAACTGTTGTATCGGATGGAGATTCTTGAACAGGTACCTCCACCTCAAGTAAGTGGACCTTGTCATAAGGATCAGGCCACTTTATTTCCTTCTCTACCTTGAACTTTGACAGTGCATGCTTACATGGCTGTTCTGCCAGATTTCATCTTGTGAGGTTCTGATCACACACGATGCTGCCGGACTATCATTCTTTGATGAATTGGTCTGAAACCCAAACAGGTTCAGCACTCCAGAGTGATGACAAAGATTTTGCTCTGTGCCTGCGATCATACGTGCTCTTCATTTATTTTCATGCAGTCATGTCTCAAAATTTCTCACTTTGTCTAAGTGACAAAGTGAGTGAGGCCAGAGAAGTGAATGAAGAAAGAGCAGGCTTGTTCTCAGTCTCCAGCCCATTGGCAGCTCTGATTGACTGTAGCCATTTGCAGAAGGTCTGTAGCAACAAGCTAGCAGTGCTTTGTAGGGGTCCTTTGCATTAACAGACTGCACTGCTCTTTCTGCTTCTCCACATGCCTGTGGGATCTGAGGACTGCTTGTCTGGTGTTTGAACTCATAGTCCCTAGCAAAGGCTTCGAATTTTGAGCAGCTGGATTATGTACTATTGTCTGGCACAAGTCGCTCTGGTATTCTGTGATGAGCGAATACAGCTTTCAGGTGCTATATAACTGCAGCTGAGGATGCAGAGGACAGATTGGACACCTCAACATTTTGTGAGTAGTAATCCACACTGAAAATATACTTCAAACAAGGGAAAATCTGCAGATGCTGGAAATCCAAGCAACACACACAAAATGTTGGAAGAACTCAGCAGGCCAGGCAGCATCTATGGAAAAGAGTAAACAGTCTTGACGAAGGGTCTCGGCCTGAAACGCCCACTGATTACTCTTTTCCACAGATGCTACTGGCCTGCTGAGTTCCTCCAGCATGTTGTGTGCATGGGAATATATTGAATTGAATTGACTTTATTACGTGCATCCTTCATATACATGAGGAGTAAAAATCTTTACATTACGTCTCCATCTAAATGTGCAATGTGCAATTTGTAGTAATTTATAATAAATAGCATGTACAACAGGACAGTCAATATAACATAGAAATACAGTTGTATCAGCATACATTAATCAGGCTGATGGCCTGGTGGAAGAAGCTGTCCCAAAGCCTGTTGGTCCTGGCTTTTAAGCTGTGGTACTGTTTCCCGGATGGTAGCAGCTGGAACAGTTTGTGGTTGGGGTGACTCGGGCCCCCAATGATCCTTTGGGCCCTTTTTATACACCAGTCTTTGTAAATGTTCTGAATAGTGGGAAGTTCACATCTACAGATGCGCTGGGCTGTCCACATCACGCTCTGCAGTATCCTGCGATTGAGGGAAGTACAATTCCCATAGAAACATAGAAACATAGAAAATAGGTGCAGGAGTAGGCCATTCGGCCCTTCGAGCCTGCACCGCCGTTCAGTATGATCACGGCTGATCATCCAACTCAGAACCCTGTACCTGCCTTCTCTACATACCCCTGGCCCCGTTAGCCACAAAGGCCATATCTAACTCCCTCCTAAATATAGCCAATGAACTGGCCTCAACTGTTTCCTGTGGCAGAGAATTCCACAGATTCACCACTCTCTGTGTGAAGAAGTTTTTCCTAATCTCGGTCCATTTATCCTTAAACTGTGACCCCTCATTCTGGACTTCCCCCACATCGGGAACAATCTTCCTGCATCTAACCTGTCCAATCCCTTTGAAATTTTATATGTTTCAATAAGATACCCCCTCAATCTTCTAAACTCCAGAGAGTATAAGCCTAGTTGATCCAGTCTTTCATCATATGAAAGTCCTGCCATCCCAGGAATCAATCTGGTGAACCTTCTTTGTACTCCCTCTATGGCAAGAATGTCTTTCCTCAGATTAGGGGACCAAAACCATACCAGGCAGTGATGCAGCCAGTCAGGATGTCCTCAATTGTGCCCCTGTAGAAAGTTCTTAGGATCTGGGGGCCCATACCAAACTTCCTGTTGTGCTTTTTTCACCACACAGCCGGTATGTACAGACCACGTGAGAGTCTTGGTGACGTGTATGCCAAGGAACTTAAAGCTGTTCCCCCTCTCAACCCCAGATCCATTGATGTCAATAGGGGTTAGCCTGTCTCCATTCCTCCTATAGTCCACAACCAGTTCCCTTTGTTTTAGCAACATTGAGGGAGAGGTTGTTTTCTTGACACCACTGTGCCAGGGTGATGACTTCTTCTCTGTAGGCTACCTCGCTATTATTTGATGTAGTATCGTCAGCAAATTTAATTAGCAGATTGGAGCTGTGCATGGCGACATAATTGTGGGTATACAGAAAGTAAAGGAGGGGGCTTAGGACACAGCCCTGAGGGGCACCTGTGTTGAGGGTCAGAGGGGAGGAGGTGAGGGAGCCCACTCTTATCACCTGCCAGAGATCTGATAGGAAGTCCAGGATCCAGCTGCACAAGGCAGGGTGGAGGTTAAGGTCTCTGAGCCTGGAGGGAATTATGGTGTTAAATGTCAAACTGTAGTTCAGGAGCATAAGTATCCCTCTTCTCCAGATGTGTAAGGGCGGAGTGTAGAGCTGTGGCTATTGCGTCATCTGTCGGTCAGTTGTGTCCATTGTGGGTGGCAGCATGCTGCAGCTGTAGTCCTTCACTAGCCTCTCAAAGCATTTCCTTTTTACTGAGGTGAGTGCAAGAAGATGCCAGTCATTCAGACATGTCACCTTGGTCTTTTTAGGTACAGGAGCAATGGTGGATATTTTGAAGAAGGAGGGCACTCTGCACTGAGAGAGGGAGAGATTAAAAACATCTGTAAATACATCTCCCAGTTGTGCCACACACATCCTGACTACCCGCCCTGAGATGCCGCCCGGTCCTGCAGCCTTGCAACTGTGCATTTTTTTGTAACACCTGCATACTTCTGCCTCAGAAATGACTAAGGTGCAGGTCTCTCCACAGTTCTCCTCAGGGACGCAGTGTTGGCAACATCGAATCGAGCATAAAAAAGATTTAGCTCATCTGGAGAGAGGCAGCAATGTTGGAAATACCACTGTGTTTAGCTTTGAAATCTGCAATGGCGTGCAATGATCTGTCTCATTGCGGCTCAAAAATATCTATGTCTGCAATTTGACATGGAAAATCTGGGAATACTGTGGGACAGAGGTCCAGCATGATTTTTGTGCATGTTTCTGCATGCTTCACATAATCTCTCAGCTGTGTGCTCAACCCAGGCACCACATAGACTGCCTTGCTCTTAGGCGACATTTTTCGATGCCTTGATGTCCTTGGTGGGTTTGATTGATGATCTTGGTTTGCATAGAAGCAGCAATGATGAGTCTAGAGCCCTTTAGCTGCAAATTATCAAGAATGGTGAGTGTGTCTCTTTCAAGTCGGAATGATCTGAGTCTGTGAGCTCCTTTTGGAACAGCTGGCCATCCGTGCTCACAATACTGCATGACTGTGCTGCAGATGTTGTCCTTTACCAACTCAGCACGATGTTCATCCAGTTTACTTCGTGACGCAGGAAAGCTTTCACGTACCTGACCTAAGTAGATTTTTGTATCTTTCATGAGGCCAGAGTCAGCTTCTATCCACTCACTTTTGCATGACATCCTCGACCAAGTGTCTGGTGTTGTGAAAGTTTTGCTGGGGATATGTTCAATGTCATAACGGTATCGCATAACCTCATTCTGAATCTTCGCAGAGGTGGAGGTAAATCATCCAAGTGTTTTGAGGAGGTTGACAAGTGGCTTGTGGTCTGTTTCAAGTGGGAATTTAGTACCTATCAAGTATCGGCTGAAGCATTCAGAATCCCAAACTCTCGTTTTCGATTTGGGTGTAATACTGTTCAATAGGAATCGATGCTGTCGAGGCAGCTGCCACCAGTTTCCATACACCACTGCAGTATTGCATAAGCACTCCCCCTAAACCAAGGGAAGAGGTCTCTTCTGAGATCTCAGTTGATTTGTTTGAATCAAAGAATGCCAATGTTGGTGAGGAGATAAATTTTCTTTTAAGTGATGAGAATGACTTATTCAGTGGTGTGTCCCAGGTCCAAACATTTCTCAGAGGATGTCATGTAGTGGCTTTGTTTCACTGGCGACTATGGAATGACCTTTCCCAGCTGGCTTACCACACCATGAAATCTGGGGATCTCTGATATATTTGTAGGTTCCTCCATGCTCTGAACTCCTGGCAGTTTGTCTGAATCTGGTTGCATTCTCTCGGAGGACAGCTGGTGGCCAAGGAAATTCACCTCCAACTTTGCAAATCTACACTTATTTTTGTTCAGGGTGATTACAGTCTGATTCAGTTTCTCCAAGGCATGGATGAATACATCATCCCTGTGGCAGAATACTCTTTCCAGTCTCTCCAAAATCTGATTCGTCGTCATCTGAAAGAGTTCAGAGATGCCAAAAGAGAATCTCTTGAAGGCATAGCATCCACGTGTTGTGATAAAGGTTGTGAGCTTCTATGACTCAGAAGCTAAATAGATCTGCCAGAACCTTGTGCTTGCATCTAGTTTGCTGAAGAAATTTGCTCTACCCAGCATACCGAATGTGTGCTCAACAGGGGGTTGAATAAACTTCTCCCGCCTCACAGCATTATTCAATTTTGTTAGATCGACATAAATCCTCGCTGTGCCACCTGGCCTGGAAACAGGAACAATGCTCGCACACCAGTCAGTAGGTCCATTCATTCAAGTTATAATGTCAAGTGCCTCCATTCTCTCAAGTTCAGCTTTGACTCTTCATCAATGGGACTGGAATATGCCTTGCTGCGGTCACAGAGTAACATAGAAAACAGACAGCACAATACAGGCCCTTTGGCCCACAAATCTGTGCCGAACATATCCCTACCTTAGAACTACCTAGGCTTTACCCGTAGCCCTCTATTTTTCTAAGCTCCTGGCCTCAGTTGAATAAGGTACTCTTCTTCCAGTACCTCCAGGCCTGTAGCTTCTAGCTTTACCTTGGTATCATTTTTTTGGTGCCTGAGTTCTGCCTGTTGCTGATGAACATTCTCACTCTGCCTGACCATAGTAATAGTCAGTGTGAGTTTAGACTGGTGTGAGATTAAGCTGCAACTGAAGTCTCTCTGACGATTTGGTGTCTAGTAGCCCAACAATCCTGTCTCCAATTAGCTCATCTCTCAGATTTCCATAAGCACGGTCGTCTGACAGGGCATACAATGTTGTGATAAAGTCATTTACACTTTGATCTGGCTCCTGTTTTCTGGAGATGAACTTTGCCCTCTCATACATCACGTTTTGCTTTCCTAGAAATATTCTTTGAATTTGTTCTGTCCTATTTAGTACTTTTTTTTTAAGCATCTGTCAGTCCAAATCCACCGTGATGTAATCTGCTTTGTCACGTATGCAGTATATCAGTATGCTTACTTAATGCACTTCTGAAACCTAAGTGAGATTGCTTATAACTCTAAATCTCTCAAAGCATCTGAGCCATCAAATGTCTCGGGGGTGGGGCTGTTAGTTAAGAAGTTGAGGGCACTGCAGGTATTTGCTTAATTTCGCAAACAACAGGAATTCTGCAGATGCTGGAAATTCAAGCAACACACATGAAAGTTGCTGGTGAACGCAGCAGGCCAGGCAGCATCTCTAGGAAGAGGTGCTGCCTGGCCTGCTGCGTTCACCAGCAACGTTTACGTGTGTTACTTGCTTAATTTTCCAGTTTGTTTAGTTTATTATTTTATTTATTTAGACTAGAAAAGTCTTCTTTTCACTCCGAGAGTTTGACTGACTCCTCCGCTGTGCCCTGGGTTTCTGTGCACTTCCTTATGGTAGTGGCCACAAATTATTACAATGTATCCACTTTTGGATACATTTATTGTCAAGCAACCCTGGCCCTTTCTCAGCTCATGCCTCATGATGCCTACAGTTAGCAAGCTAGCATAGGCAATTTAGGTTGATAAGTCTCTGGATATCTTTCATAGATATAAGCCAACAAGAACAGTCTCACTGTAAATTCTTTCTTGTTGGGGATCTCACTTGGCCTGGAGCACCAATTTATTGATGACCAACCACTTCTGACACCTTTTTGTGTCCATTAATGAGGGAGAGTACGGAGCACGCCAGGGCACCAGCATGCAGGATTCTCAACTGAACTTTATTGATGACCTTGCTTATCCAGTATGTGAACTCATCCCATGTGGGAGTGGCTAACACTATTAACTACCACTACACTATTAAGTGCGCTTTATGTTGCTATACATGGCAGAGGTGTGGTCTAGACCCCAAGTTTGTCCCACAGTGGTCACCTAAGCTATCTTCTGTACATCTGAATGTATAAAATGGATCAACTCCATTGGATTACGTTCACAATTTGCCTGAGAAAGGAGAAAATCTTCATGTGCGGCTGCATCAAACTCTACACAGAGCCTTTGCATGCAAACACCAAGTATCACTACATGCTGAAGTTCTATCTGACTCTGGTGTTGTTAATATGAGGCCTGCCCTTCTTACCATGCAAAGCTCCATTTAGTTGGGCAGGGAATGAAGGATCTGTCTGGGAGTATATGCCAAGGTAAGTCTGTGGCATTTGGCCAAGTGACTGACAATCTGCTTGGTGAGCTATTCCACAGGATTCAATGCTTACTTCTGCAGGGCCACTAGCCTGACAGGCTTGCGGTTAAAGATGTTACCCCAGAGAAACATTTCCATGAAGGGAAGGTAGTATAGCTTACATGTAGACTAGGCTATCCTAAACAATTGGACATTATCCTGCTAGGTATGACACAAGTCTGGTTCACCTTTTCCCAAGAAAACCTGACTCCAAATCAAAGAAAGTCAAAGTCATTTTATTGTCATATACAGTGCACAGCTACAGGAGGAATGAAAACCTTGCTTGCAGCAGCATCACAAGGACATAGCAGCAGATAAGTAGTAATCACAAGAAAATCATACATTAAATGGAGATCTGTGACCAATGGTGTTCCACGGGGTCTGTTCTGGGACCCCTACTCCTTGTGATTTTTATAAATGACTTAGATGAGGAAGTGGGAGAGTTGATTAGTAAGTTTGCACGTGACACGATTGGTGGTTGTCAAGGGACATTGAGAGAATGCAGAGCTGTGTTGATAAGTGGGAGATGAAGTTCAATCCAGAGAAGGTGTGATGTGATTTACTTTGGAAGGTCAAATTTAAAGACAAAATACAGGGTTAATGACAGGACTCCTGGCAGTGTGGAGGAACAGAGGGATCTTGGGATCCACATTGATTGATCTCTCAAAGTTACCACAAAAGTTGATAGGGTGCTTAAGAAAGCATGTGGTGCATTAGCCTTCATCAGTTGAGTTCAAGAGCCCCAAGGTAATGTTACAGCTTTATAAAAACTCTGGTTAGATCACACTCACAGTATTGTGCTCAGTTCCAATTGCCTCATTATAAGAAGGATGTTAAAGCTTTAGAGAGGGTGCAGAGGGGATTTACCAAGATGCTGCCTGGATTAAGGTAAGGGGTGGGAAGTTCAAGGGGGATATTAGAAGAAGGTTTTTTACTTAGAGAGTGGTTGGTGCGTGGAATGCACTACCTGAGTCAGTGGTGGAGGCAGATACACTAGTGAAATTTAAGAGACTACTAGACAGGTATATGGAGGAAATTAATGTGGGGGGTTATATGGGAGGCAGGGTTTAAGGGTCAGCACAACATTGTGGGCCGAAGGGTCTGTACTGTGTTGTATTGTTCTATGTTCTATGTTCTAAACAAATTATACACAATTTTAGACAAATAAAAACAGAGAAAATCCATTTTAGTTGGTCCTACTGGATTTCGGGCGTAATCTTGTGATTCACATTCAAAAATGAACAGGTAGAATTTCCTGATGTCCAATGGTTATAGATGATGCACCTCTTCATAGATTCCGACATGCTGCCAACTAGAAGCATGATGAATAGTTGGGTGGTTCAAAGTTCAAAGTAATTTATTGTCAAAGTACGGGTGGGAGGGTGATTGATAAGTTTGTGGCCTCAGGTAGAAGGAGATGAGTTATTAACTTCAAACTTTCTCCATTATCACTCAAAGTTGAACTGCACGTGCATGTAACAAGAGCGTCTTGTACCTCCAGATGGTCCAGAGCAGGGGTGATTGACAACTTCGTGGCCTAAGGTAGAAGGAGATGAGTTATACAGCTCTCGTTACGTGCACGTGCAGTTCAACTCTTTGAGTGATTAGGCACAATGTTTGAAGTTAATAACTCATCTCCTTCTACCTTAGGCCACGAACTTATCAATCACCCCTGCTGTGTACCACTTTCTGGAGGTCCAAGACGCCGACTTCTACAAAGAAGGCATCCATATGCTCCACAACCGCTGGACTAAGTGTGTAAATGTAGGAAAAATAAATGTGCGACGTTTTCTAAAATTGACTCCTTCTACCTTAGGCCACAAACTTATCAATCACCTCTCGTATTTTACCATATACTACACTGAGATTCATTTTGCTGTGGCCATTCACAGAAGACCAAAGAAATACAACAGAGTTAATGAAAAACTACACACAAATGAAGCTGGACAAACAACCAATGTGCAAATGCAAAAAAGAAATGAATAAGAAGAAGAAGAAATAAATAATGTTACGAACATGACTTGTAGAATCCTTGACAGTGAGCCCATAGGTTAAGGAATCAGCTCACTGCTGAGATGAGCAGAGTTATCCACGCTGATTCAGGAGCCTGATGATTGAAAGATAATAACTGTTGCTGAACCTGGTGCTGTGGATCTAAAAGTCATGCACCTCCTCCTGGTAGAAGCAGTGGGAAGAAGTGGTAGGGGTCCTTGATGATGGATGCTGCTTTCTTGTGGCAGCTCTCCTTGTAGATGTGCTCAATGGTGAGAAGGGCTTTTCCTGTGATGGAGTGGGCTGTATCCACTACTTTTTGTAAGGTTTTTCATTCATTGGCATTGGTGTTTCCATACTAGGCCATGATGCAATCAGTCAGAATACTGTCACTATGCATCTACAGAAGTTTGCTAAACCTTTAGATGACAAGCTGAACCTGCGCAAGCTGAACCACAAGTAGGCAAGTTATTGCCAACCTAGCTCTTGCAGCCCATGATTACTCTAGTTTAGTATCTGGTCAATTCTAACTCCCATGATACTGATATTGATTACCAGAGGTTCAGTTATGTTAACACTGAAACAGACACTGTGTTCTGAGCTACGTCATGGAAAGAGAAAGAGAGAAAATTAAAGAATGTGCTCAAAGCCTTTTTGGAAAAAAAATATAGCTTTCCACTGACTCTCAAGAACCCCCTAGCCCATATCTGCTCAAAGTAGACGAGGGGCATTGTGATGGCACCAAGTCCATTCATTGGGATCAAACAAACCCTTCATCAAAAGCAGAAGCAGCACTCCAACTCATAAGCTACCTACTCACCCAGTCTGGGATCTCTTGCCCCCCAGCTGTGAAGCAGTTTGTGGTTCCAATAGTAACCTCACTGATCACCTTAGTACCCAGAAAATTAGTGTGGAAGCAGGCATCCCAAAGGACTGCTGAGAAGATCTCACAATCTTTTAATCATCCAGGTCTACAATATCTGCTAGGCAAGACTCCTAATCTTTGTACTTTACTGATTGAGGCCACTTGTACTTCGCAAATTTAAATCACTCAACCATTGTCAGCTGTCAAGTGCAGCAACCCTAAAACTCACCACTTATCTACCTCTCCTTCTTCCCTTAAAATTCTCCTTTGATCATTTGTGCTGCTATCTTTTTCTCAGGCTCTGCTTTCATTTGATACGCTTTCTGTGAATTACCTTTGGACATTTCATTATATGAGAGCTGCACTTTAAAGGCAAAACACAAAAGCAAGTTGAAAACGCAAATACGAGGAAATCTGCAGATGCTGGAATTTCAAGCAACACTCATAAAAGTTGCTGGTGAACACAGCAGGCCAGGCAGTATCTCTAGGAAGAGACCCTTCAGGGTCTCGGCCCAAAACGTCGACTGTACCTCTTCATAGAGATGCTGCCTGGCCTGCTGCGTTCACCAGCAACTTTTATGTGTGTAGCATGTTGAAAATATGCATTTTAGTTGCATAGTTCAATTATTAAGAGACCTTTACTGCTCTGATATTTTAGAGCCAAGCTAACTTTAAGAGAAACAAACAGTTCTAAATAAACTGATTAATAAAAGCCATGTCATCCATAGTACATATTTTGCTGCAGACATACGGCTGTGAAATCCTCTCCACTCTGGATTACATTAAAAACTTAACTTTTCTTTTATATTGTTAGAAATATAAGCATTTTATGTTTAAAAATACATCAATGTTAATCTGACCTTCAGATTTTGTTAATAGATTTATCCAAATATTTCTAATATTAACATCTATTTCTGGATGAATTTTTCATCCAAGTCACAGGACATTATCAATGGCTGGGATACTGTTTTCCCTTCACTGAATGGGCAATTTCTAATTCTTTTGCCCAAAGTATATGCATCTCATTTGAAAGTCTGCCCCCAAAGAGACAGTCTCCAAATCCAATTACCAAATAGAGACCTTGTGGTTCATATCTGTGGTCCCAGTGGTGGCCCCGTCCAACATAAATCACACGAAGTTCCAACTTTGAACCAAGCCTCTGACAGTGCAGTCTGGTACCACCTGACTCAAGTTTGGGATAGCAGAATCCTTCAAGTGACGCAGTTCCAGTCATCCATTCATAACACTGTAGGGGCACGAGTATGGACACCAGAGACTGCAAATGTTAGAATCTGGAGCAAAACAAAAACTGCCGTACGAACTCAGGAGGCATCCATTGAGGAAAATTTTGAGTCAGGATACTTCATCTGGACTGAATGGTAGAAGGGAGACAGACAATATAAAGGGAGAGGAGGAAGGGGTGGGACTAGTGATAAGTGGGTTCACTGGTGGATCTGGTCAGAGCTCCTGTCTTGTATCGAGCCTGACGAGTGCTTCAATAGCCCATAAAACTTAATGGCTCCCTGCAAGGTGTTCACAAATCTTTCCGGTCCTTGGTGCTTGGTGCTAAGAGCAGAGCAGATTGCAAAAGACCTCTGGAGCTAGCAGGGAGAGGTGAGGCCAACTTCCTTCCATCCTAGACGTCTGGGTCTTCTTGAGGGTGAAAGGTGCAGTTGGACTGCATTCACCGCAGGCTTTGGATTACTTTATTAAAACATACTTATTTATTTTTATTTGCGATACAACGTGGAATAGGCCTTTCCAGCTCTTCAAACCATGCCGCCCAGCAATCCCCCCAACTTAATCCTAGCTTGAAGGATGGTTGTAATTGGGAGCTGAATGTCCAAGGCTACATGTTGTATCAGAGGGATAGGAAGGTAGGCAGAGGGAGTGGAGTGGCTCTGCTGGTAAAGAATGACATCAAATCAGTAGAAAGATATGACATAGGATCGGAAGATGTTGAATCCTTGTGGGTTGAGTTAAGAAACTGCAAAGGTGAAAGGACCCTGGTGACAGTTATATACAGGCCTCCAACAGCAGCTGGGATGTGGACCACAGACTACACTGGGAAATAGAACAGGTGTGTCAAAAGGACAATGTTATAATCATGGGAGATTTTAACATGCAGGTCAATTGGGAAAATCAGGTTAGTAATGGATCTCAATAGCGTGAGTTTGTTGAATCTTTACTAGATGACTTTTTCGAGCAGTTTGTTGTCGAGGCTACTAGGGGATCAGCTATACTGCATTGGCTGTTTTGTAATGAACTGGAGATGATTAGGGAGCTTAAGGTAAAAGATTGCTTAAGAGCCAGTGATCACTATATGATTGAGCTCAACTTGAAGTTTGATAGGGAGAAAGTAAAATCTGACATAGCAGTATTTCAGTGGAGTAAAGGAAATTATAGTGATATGCGAGAGGAGCTGGCCAAAGTAGATTGGAAGGAGTTGCTGGCAGGGATGACAGCAGTGTAGCAATACCGTGCATTTCTGGGAAAAATCAGGAAGGTGCAGTATAGATATATTCCAAGATTGAAGAAATACTCAAATGGCAAAATAGTACAACCATGGCTGACAAGGAAAGTCAAAGCTAATGTAAAAACCAAAGAGAGGGCATACAACAGAGCAAAAATTAGCGGGTAGATGGACAATTGGGTGTCATGGTCTGGTCCATGAAGTCCGTATTCTGGTTCACGGTCCGGTCCATCGACCCTTGCTCCAGGTTTTCCTGTCCACCCTGTTTCTGTTCTTGTTGAGCTCTAACTGAGGCAGCTGATGCTCGTTGGGGCTGGCTGCATAAATACCTTCAGAGACCAGGGCGTGGCTGCTGGATTGTTCTTGTCCTTACTCCTTGTATCCCTTCCCCTGCCTTCTGTTTCCTGGCCTGAAGCCCTGTCTTGTCTTGCCGGTAACTCTCACCTCGCCTGAAGATCTGTCTTGCCTTGCATTGCCTGAAGCCTTGCATTGTCTTGCTGTCTTGTCCTGGAGTCACCCCGTACCTAGCTCCCTTCCTGTCCCTTGCTTCCGCCTGGTAAGTCAGGCTGTCTTGCCATTACCCTGCGGTTGGTTCTGTCCCTTCCTGTCCCTTGCCTCTGTTGGGTGGAGAACCGTGCCCTGCCCAGGGGGAGCCTCCAGCCTCCTGCCTAGCCTCAAGCCTCAAGTCTCCAGTCTCCAGCCTCCTGCCTAGCCTCAAGCCTGAAGACTCCAGTCTCCTGCCTAGCCTCAAGCCTGGAGACTCCAGCCTCCTGCCACGCCTTGCCTCGGGTCTCTAGCCTCAAGCCTGAAGACTCCAGCCTCCTGCCAAGCCTCGCCTCAAGTCTCCAGCCTCCAGCCTCCTGCCAAGCCTCGCCTCAAATCTCCAGCCTCCTGCCAAGCCTCGCCTCAAGTCTCCAGCCTCCTGCCAAGCCTCATCTCAAGTCTCCAGCCTCCTTCCAAGCCTCGCCTCAAGTCTCCAGCCTCCAGCCTCCTGCCAAGCCTCACCTCAAGTCTCCAGCCTCCAACCTCCTGCCAAGCCTCGCCTCTAGTCTCTAGCCTCAAGCCTGAAGACTCCAGCTTCCTGCCTCCTGCCAAGCCTCGCCTCATGTCTCTAGCCTCTAGCCTCAAGCGGGAAGACTCCAGCCTCGTCCTGCCTGCCAGCCAAGTCTCGTCCTTGCCTAGTTCTGGGGTCCGAGCCAGAGGTGAGACCCAGGTACTGGGTCCTTGTCCAGTCTCTGGCTCGGAGTCCAAGCCTGGGCTCCTAGCTCTCTTGTCCAGTCCTGTTCCGTGTTCCTGGTTTTCGTGTCCATGTCCTTGCCCTCACCCTGTATCCTAGTATCCTAGTCCTGTCCCTAGTACTTCAGTGTCTGTGTCTTGCACTTGGGTCCATTCCCAGCCTCGTCCTTATGACATTGGGAAGTTTTTAAAAGCCTACAGAGAACTAAAATGTCATTAGAAGGGAAAAGGAGAAATATGAAAGCAAGTTAGCAAACAATATCAAAGTGGATAGTAAAAGCTTTTTCAAGTATGTAAAAAATAAAAGAGAAATAAGAGTGAATATAGGACCACTAGAAAATGAGGCTGGAGAAATAATAACGGGGGACAAGGAGATGGCAGATGAACTAATTGAGTATTTTGCATCAATCTTCACTGTGGAAGACACTAGCAGTGTGCCAGATGTTGTAGTGTGTGAAGGAAGAGAAGTGGGTGCAGCTACAATTACAAGAGAGGTGCTCAAAAAGCTGAAAGACCTAAAGGTACATAAGTCAGCTGGACCAGATGAACTGCACTCTAGGGTTCTAAAAGAGGTAGTGTTAGAGATGGTGGAGGCATTAGCAATGATCTTTCAAAAATCATTGGACTTTGGCATGGTGCCAAAAATCTCCACCCTTTAAGAAAGGAGGAAGGCAGCAGAAAGGAAGCTATAGACCAGTTAGCCTGACCTCAGTGGTTGGGAAGATGTTGGAGTCAATTTTTAAGGATGAGGTTATGGAGTACTTGGTGTTACGTACCCCGTAACTGGGTTGCCAAACCAGCAGAAATGGATTACTCAGTTGGAGTCTGGATTACTGGAACTAAGAAAGTTTTATTAAAGAAATAAGCAACACAGTACTCTAATCAAAAGGATAATAAATACAACAGTTCAGCAATGATAAACACACATGTACACAGAACCAGGATAACAGGATCAATCAAGCTCTATCGTCGTCTAGGGGTAAATGGCCGGTTTCAAAGTGACGCAAAGTTCAGTTCAATTGAGTTCAGTTCAGTTCACAGTAATCACTGCTGTGCCGGTGGACAGTAGGGGGAGGAGGAGAGAGAGAGGGCAAAAGTGCATGAATATTCAAGACGGCTTCCGCACAGACCTTCGCTATTCCTCGCAGTCAGCTTTCGGGTAAGCCCTTTGTAATGTCTTCTGAGGTCACCGACTGTGACCCCTCCGTTTCAGATACGATCGTTCCTCTGCAGTGAACCTGGCACCCAGGCAAGGGCGGACACACACCAGGTTCCCGCTGATTGTACCTTTCCACCCTGTGCGTCTATGGCTTGGTCCCGCGACCAGCCCTCCAAAAACTCCCACCGACTTGTGGGAGGCGCACCGCTTCCAGGGTCTCGTTACCTCATGGTGTCGTGTGTGTCCTGCCTTAGCAAACCTGTCCCTTTTTATCCCCCTGCTGGGGTATCGCCTGTCCATCACACTTCAAACAGTTCAGGGTTCAAAAAGGAGCCGATCTTGACAGTTCTCGGACCGGTTTCTCCTTCTGTTAAACTCTCTCGTCTCTTCATTAACATTTCCAAATGCTGCTCCATTGTCTTCCTTATCTCTCTTTCTCCTGAAGACAGGTGGCAGATCAACTGCTGATCCCACTGGTGCCAGCACAGGACAGTTAACATCTTAGTCTATGTGTACTTTTTGTAACCCTCTTTCGTCACATTGGTGATACAAGACAAGATAGGACAAAGTCAGCATGGTTTCCTTAAGGGAAAATCTTGTCTGACGAACCTGTTGGAATTCTTTGAGATTACAAGTCAATAAGGGGATCAATAAAGGGGATGCAATGGATGTTGTATACTTGGACTTTCAGAAGCCTCTGACAAGGTGCCACACATGAGGCTACTTACTAAGTTAAGAGCCCATGGTATTACAGGAAAGTTACTAACATGGTTAGAGTATTGGCTGACTGGTAGGAGGCAGCAAGTGGAAATAAAAGGATCCTTGTCTGGTTGGCTGCCAGTGACTAGGGGTGTTCTACAGGGGTTAGTGTTGGGACCACTTCTTTTTATGCTGTATATCAATGATTTAGAGGATGGAATAGGTGGCTTTGATGCCAAATTTGCAGATTATATGTAGATTGATGGAGAGGCAGGTAGTATTGAGGAAACAGTAGGCTGCAGAAGGACTGAGACAGATTAGGACAATGGGCAAGAGAATGGCAAATGAAATACAATGTTGGAAAATGCATGGTCATGCACTTTGGTAGTAGAAATAAATATGAAGACTATTTTTTAAGCAGGAAAAAAAATCCAAAAATCTGAGATGCAAAGGGACTTGGGTGTCCTTGTGCAGAACACCTTAAAGGTTAACTTGCAGGTTGAGTCTGTGGTGAGGAAGGCAAATACAATGTTAGTATTCATTTCAAGAGGTCTTGAATACAAGAGCAGGGATGTGATGCTGAGACTTTATAAGGCACTGGTGAGGCCTCACCTTGAGTATTGTGAACAGTTTTGGGTTCCCCATCAAAGAAAAGATGTGCTGGCATTGCAGAGGGCGATTCACAAGGATGATTCTGAGAATGAAAGGGTTATCATATGAGGAACGTTTAACGGCTCTGGGTCTGTCCTTGCTGGAAGGATGCAGGGGGATCCCACTGAAGCCTTTCGAATGTTGAAAGGCCTAGACAGAGTAGATGTGGAAGGGATGTTTCCCATGCTGGGGGAGTCTAGGACAAGAGGGCTCAGCCTCAAGATAGAGAGGCATCCATTTAAAACAGAGATGCAGAGAAATGTCTTTAGCCAGATGGTTGTGAATCTGTAGAACTTACCACAGACAGCTGTGCAGGCCAGGTCATTCAGTGTATTTAAAGCAAAGATTGATAGGCTCTTGATTGAACACAGCATCAAAGGTTACAGGGAGACAGCTGGGAAATGGGGTTGAGCAGGGGAATAAGGGATCAGCCATGATTGACTGGCGGAGCAAACTCAATGGGCTAAATGGCCAAATTCTGCTCCTATGTCTTATGGCCTAATCACGGGACAATTTACAAAGACCAATTAATCTACCAAGCGTTACATCTTTGGACTGTGGGAGGAAACCAGAGCACCAGGAAGAAACCCACGTGGTCACAGGAGAACGTACAAACTCCTTCCAGGCAGTGGAGGGAATTGAACCCAGTTCACCTGTACTGTAAAGCACTGAGCAAACCAGTATGCTAAATGATGAAGTGTATAGATAGGGTGAATGCACAAAGTCTTCTTCTCAGGTATGGGTTTCTAAAAATGAGATGGCCTAAATTGAAGGTGAGAGGTGAAGATTTTAGAGGACATGAAGGGCAACTTCTTTACACAGAAGGTGCTGCATATATGGAATGAAATATTAGAGGAAATAGTTGAAGCATGTACAAAAGTACACTTAAAAGTCATCTGGAATAGAACATGGGTAGGAAGGGTTTAGAGACCAAACACAGACAAATGGGACTAGTTTGCTGGGCTCCATGGATTCTGTCCTGTTGTTATAATTGAACAGAACTCTCGTTCAATAAGATGATCTCTTTACTTCATAATCTACCGAATCATTGCCTTGCACCGCACATTCTTTGTAAATGTCATATGATATTCTGCATTGTTATTGCTTTTCCCTTATACCACCTTGATGAATTGATGTGATGAAATGATCTGTTATGGATGATATACAAGTCTTAGTTTTTCCACTGTATATGTGACAATAATAAACCGACTTAATTTAAAATTTACCAATTTTGCTTGTGAATGTTTTGTACCTAATGCTATGTGCTTCTGGTATCACTGCAAGTAAGTTTTTCATTGCAATATAAACAATAAACTTTGACAGGTGGAAGACCATATCTCCTCCTCACTGACGATCAACACTGGTGCACCTCAGGGACGTGTGCTTAGCCTACTGCTCTACTCTCTATATACCCATGACTGTGTGGCTAGGTATAGCTCAAATACCATCTATAAATTTGCTGATGATACAACCACTGTTGGTCGAATCTCAGACGAAAATGAGGGGGCATACAGGAGCGAAATACACCAACTAGTGGAGTGGTGTCACAGCAACAATCTTGCACTCAACCTCAGTAAGACGAAAGAGCTGATTGTGGACTTCAGGAAGAGTAAGACTCAGGAACACATACCAATCCTTATAGAGGGATCAGAAGTGTAGAGAGCGAGCAGTTTCAAGATCCTGGGTGTCAAGATCGCTGAGGGCCTAACCTTGTCCCAATACATTGATGCAGCAATAAAGAAGGCAAGACAGCAACTATACTTCAATAGGAGTTTGAAGAGATTTGTTATGTCAACAAAAACATTCAAAAACTTCGATAGGTGTGCCGTGGACAGCATTCTGACAAGCTGCATCACTGTCTGGTATGGGAGTGCTACTGCATAGGTCCGAAAGAAGCTGCAAAGGGTCGGAAACTTAGTCGGTTCTGTCTTGAGTACAGACATCCCACTTCTCCCGGGAGTTTCGGGAGTCTCCCGCATATCAGTAGTGGCTCCCTGATGCCTGCAAATTCTATACAATATCCCGGAAATCGATTTTTTGAAAAAAAAAGTTAGAAAGAAAATGAATGAATCCTGCTTGATCTCTCTTTGTGCTAAGTAGACCTATCAGTTTTCTCTGTGGGCAGGCTTTACAGTCGACCTCTCTCTCTCTTCCATATTCCATCAGTTCAGTTACTGCCGTCTCTAATGACACTGAAATCATCCGGACAACTGTCGGTGATGAAGTGCAAAAGCCTAGCGAAGGAATTCCCAAGGCTGGTGGTGACAACCTGACTATGCGAGGCTGTCCTATACGGGTGGGGCGTGTTGGCGTCTTAAAGGGGATTAGAGCGGGGTTTAAATTGGAGCGAAATTCCAAAATCGTCCACTAAGACATCTTTAAAAACGCACTCGCAGCAAGCAAATTCTTTGGGTTTTTTTTTCCTGAAACACTTCCACTTACAGGTACGTCGAAGCCCATGATGGGCTGGGTTTAAGTACAGTCGTTTTCAGAAGAAGAAACGATTTTATTAAAACCCGGCCCCCACCGAGGTCTCATCATTAGGACAGTGAACTGCTTACCCGTGCTGCGCACTTTATATGCATTTTGAATTACACTTTATTAAATAATATGGTAATATATTGTTTTATGTGGTGTGTGTGATATATGTATTGTGGCTACACCGTGGTCCGGACAGAGGCTGTTGCGTTTGTGGTCAATCAGCCAGATGACAATAAACTTGAACTTGAAGATACAGAACTTCTAAATCACTCATTTAAAATCCCCCATTTCGTTGTAAAAAAAGTAAGTTCTGATCCCGACTATTGCAGGGTGGGTGGGTGGGTGTGTGTGTGTGTGAGAGAGACACACACACACACACAAAAACGGACGTATATGCGATCGGACGTTGTCCGAATGGGCGTTAAGTGGCGCACACCTGTAATAAGGATTCACCTTATGCTTTTATTTCTTTTTAGGGACCACAGCATATTAGGGAGGCTAAGCGCAGGGAAGTCTGCTCAAGTATTTCCCAGTTCTTTTCTGTAGAAAACCAAAGTCTGACAGAGAAGGTCACTAGAGTTGAGGTGTACTTTACATCTTTCATCGTTGAGCATAACCTGCCACTCCAGGCATGTAAACACACAGGCGAGCTATTCAGGAAAATGTTTCCTGATTCAGAAATAGCGAAAAACTATGCCTGCTCATCAACCAAGACAGCAGCTATGGTGAACATGGCACATTAAGACAGAATTCAGAAGTCAGCTGGCTTACAAAACACTTGTGAATCTGATGTCTTGCAAAATTAATAAATTCATTGACACAGACTGCTATGAGGTTGAGACTTTCGGTTGAGACCTCCCTGAAATGAGTTTTTGCAGGGTGGGATGTCTGTGAGTATTAGCCTACAAAGTACCCAGGATATGTTCAAGGAGTGGTGTCTCAGAAAGGCAGTGTCCATTATTAAGGACTCCAGCACCCTGGGCATGCCCTTTTCTCACTGTTACCATCAGGTAGGAGATACAGAAGCCTGAAGGCACACACTCAGTGATTCAGGAACAACTTCTTCCCCTCTGCCATCCAATTCCTAAATGGACATTGAATCTTTGGACACTACCTCACTTTTTCAATATATTATTTCTGTTTTTGCACGATTTTTAATCTCCAGTATACATTCTGGTTACTTGATTTTATTTATTGTTTATTTATTTTCTTTGTTGTTTTATAGCATTGAGTATGGGAGTTGCAAACTCATTTGCGCTGTATTGGTACTATGCAATGACAATAAAGATAATTCATTTCATATACTATAACTGATTTGATTTGTTTTCTTCTATACTGTGTTGCATTGAACTGCTGCTGCTAAGTTAACAGATATCACGACACATGCCGGTGGTAATAAACCCGATTCTGATTTCAGAACTTGTATTCGCTCCTGGAGAGCTGTGGCCGAGTAAATACTTCATGGCAGCCCTCAGCACGGGATCTACAGGTGCAGAAAAGGAAAGCTGCCTTAACGTTTGAGCCCCAGGGGGGCCGCTGCAACCAGTCACTCCCCAGCAGAACAGCACCGCCGCCACTTCAGCGCGGATGGGAACTGGGAGGCAGTCGCCCGGAAGTGAAGACGCGTGACACCGGAAATTAATGACTGTGGGGCGATAAGGCGCTAGAGCTCCGCGAGGACAACGAATAAACAACGACCGCCGCCGAGGGGGGAAAGGAAACTAGCGGGAGAGGGTTGTTATAGTGGGCAGCTCCAAACCCATCGAGCTCGGGCCCCGAAGGCGGCCGCGTTACGAGTCCGGGGGTGTTGGGGCCCGGCGCGCAGCGATGCCTCGCCCCGGGTTATGGGTGAAGATGCGGAGCGAAGGGGACTAAGCGGAGGTCCTGATCCCTAGGCGTGGTACGTATTACCTCTCCTCGAGCAGCCGGAGCGGTGGGCTTGTGCGGCTGGACAGGCCCCAGAGCCCGGCGGTTGGCGCCCTGATCCGAGGGGCCGGGCCGAGCCGGGGAAGAGGCTTGTCTGATGGTCTGGGTGACAAGCACCACCTCCTAGCCAATCCATTCCTTCCCTCTCCTCTCCAGAGTTACCGATGCTTCAGCTTTCAATTCATTCGTTTTCATTTCACTTCCTTGCTCGTACTCTGAATGAGGGAGTTTGTTCAGTGCCCTAACTTCACTGTACAAATTAAACTGTTTGCATTGCGATAAAGTCGGAGTCGAGGTTATTACCATATGCACAGGTGCAATGAAAACCTTAGATGTAGCAGCATTACAGGTATGTAAATCAGATATGCAGCATCCACAAGAAAAGCATGCAAATAATAATTATTATATTAAATAACCCAATAAAACAAAAAGGTCGACTGTAGTGACTCTCACAGGTAAGTGAGTGTGTATTAAAAAGCAGCGCTTCACGGGATTTTTGGCATTCGAACAGGGGCCAATCAGCGATCGGGATTCATTAACAAGGGCACATAAATACGCAGGGACAAAGGGTGCGGCCTTTGTTGGCGGGACAGTGTTAGAATGGGGATTTGTGGCTTTAGCTTTTTGACGTTTCACCGAGGAGAGACTCAGCTTCTTGAATGATCTGGAGTTCATCCAATTCCAGCTCCAACTCCTTAACCTCGAGTGTTAGAAGCTGCAGCTGCCTTCCTGCAGTTGAAGTCATTAGGGACGCTGGAGATCGCGCTGTCTTTCCACATCCAGCAGGGGGAGCATTCAACTGTCTTGCGTGGCATCCCTACTGTTCTACCTGTGCAATTATAAAGAAGAAAACAATAAATAAACAAATCTCCCACCAGCTTTTCATCTTCTCTCACTCAAGCCTCCCCTCTTGTCTCACTCTCATGGGCCACTGTTCAAACACTGAAAATCCCTGGAAGCTCTGCTTTTTAATGTACACTCGCTGACCTGTGTGAGGCACTCTTCTCTCACTGTTCATCATCCCCGAGCTTGTTCTGTTATTACACAGTGCAATGCTTAGGAGGGATTTGGACTGGCAGTGTTCAACTTTGAATCATGGTATTATGTCAAATCTAGATAAGGATAGCTTTTGCTGATCATCGCATACCACTGATGAATCACAAAGTCACAGAAGAATTGATGACAGTGAAGGTGCACAGATTTAGATGGGGGTTTTCATTATCCATCACAGGGAGTTGTTTTGCAGGTTGAACTAGCAGAATCCTAATGTTTATAACCACATAGTTGAGTAGCAGGTGGTGGGGAACAGTCAAGGAGAAGTGCTGCTTAACCATTTCCTCACCAAATTTTGCAGAAATTCACAACAGGACTGCTGAGAGATTGGCATCAATACTGAGCTGATGACACATCCAGCACTTCCAAGCTGAGGTGCATCCATGAAGTACCTTGTCTCTTTAACTACACAATTATTACACATCACAATCTGTAATCTCCATCAAGGGATTAGCCTTGATTCTGTGAGAATGTAGAAGCACATGTCAGGAGTAGCATTTGCAATTTCTTTAAAAATAATTTGATAATGCATACTCTAACCAGTGGAAAAAGCTGATGAATGGATTATTGGTGAGGTGCCTCAATACCTCGTTGATAATTTAAGACTGATGGGCAGTTATTGGCAGGTAAGCCAGTTTATTATTATTGTCTGTGAACTGTGTGGTCAATTGACTAGTGTCAGATGGATGGAAATAAACATTCCAGAAGCATTGTGTAAGAGCTGCAGTCCCGCACCTGCAATGTTATGAATGGTAGTGGTGAACTGCTTAAATAATTAATATCCCATTGTAAACTATGGGGAGCCCAGAGAGTTCAGTGGTTCCATTTATTATCAGTAAATGTATTCAATATACAACCTGAAATCCTTGCTGTTCGCAGACATCCACAAAAACAGAAGAGTACCCCCAAAGAATGAATCACAGTAAAAAACAGAGCCCCAAAGCCCCCTTCTCCACCCCCACGCACAAGCAGCAGTAAAGTATCAACCCTGTCCCTCCCCCACACCCACTTAATTTGGCACAAAGCATCAGCACCCGAATTGCTTGTCATTGATGGCCTGTTTGATTTGTAGGCCAACAAAAATTCCTTCCTTAATCTTGGCATCAGTTATTCTATGAAACGTGTCTCAAAAATCGAAATCCTTCATGAAATTTGCCTGGTGACAGCAGATTCCATCTTGGCAGTCTTAAACCCAGTAATTCTGCTTTTGTCTTTGACAAATCCAAGTCTCTGACCAGGTCATTTAACTGAGATTGAGTTATCGGATGAGTCTCACTCGATATAAAGGCTTCACTCTATCAATGACGTTTTCCATTCTTGGCTCATGCATCATGGCATCTTTGACTCCATGTCTCTGGTGGCTTCAGTGCTGAAAGACTATCGTCATGTGGCACAGGTCTCATAGCTGAAGGGGCATTTGGATATTTAATGGATTTCTTGTTTTTAGCAGAGAAAACAGACACACTGGTCAGACAGAAGTAGCAGTCTGTCACATGATCCTTCTGCTCTTGCCATATCATTGGGACAGCGAATGACATTGACTTCTGTGTATCTCTGAGCCAAGCTCTTAAGATCAGCTGTGCATGTTGCACAGCAAATGTGCAGAGCCTGGGCTTTGTCTTGGTCTCCAATTTTGCACCCAGAATAGAGGTCATAGGCTTTATTAAGAAGAAGAGTCATGCTGTATCCTTGAAATTTAAGTGTATACTTGTCACAAATATAACAGGAAATATCGCGGCTGTTGCAACATTGGTGAGACATTTTACTTTCACAAATATAACTGAAAATACAACTACTTTTATTATGATGCGTACACACAATATGCTATGTATATAGAGTATGCACATCAACGTGATCACAAAGCAATATACATGTAAACATACAATACATAGAATGGTGCGTGTGTGAGATGCTTTTATAGTCTTTCTAAAGCCTATCCTGCCATGCCTAAACATGCCCTGGCATGCCTGGACAAGACAGAAAAATTTCCAGCTTACATTATGGGCAACATTTTAATTGGTTTGAATTATGAATTGAAGTATCAAATATAAGCTTTTTTTTAAAAAAAAAGGTACACACTAGGGAAATTTAATGGCGATTTTCATGATCAGCAGCTCAAAATCCGTAAGATACACCCAGAAATACTGAGGAAGCAAAATCTTTGTTGTTACTGACATATGTCAGGAAATCGTGTTGTTTTGTGGCACTAGTTAAAAATACTTAAAAATTTCCACAAGTTACAAAACTAATTAATGAAAAAAGGCAAAAAACAAGATATTGTTCGTAGGTTGATGGACCAGAAATGTGATATTGGAGAGGAAGAAGTTCATAAAACGTTGAGTGTCTGCATACAGAAGTTTATGTGTAATGAAGATAAAATGCTTACCATTGAAACATCCATCATCTTTGTAATCAAAATAAGGAGAAAGCAGGGGTTGCATGTGGAGATGGATAAATTGAAAAAGTGAACGATGATTTCTCCAACAGCCTGGGGGAAAAAAATAATGTCTGTTCTCAGTTCTTTGTGCTCATTTCTGTGAAAGAATGAAAAATGTTCTGAAGAGGATTCTTTGAAAGTTATTTTAAAAATTGCAATGTTGTTCATTAACATCCAATTTAAATTTATACAGGTCTAACATAGGCTGCTTCTTAGAGGAGTATAGTTTAAGTAGTCTGTCAGGCAGCAAGAGAAAAGTCAACATTTGCTGGGAATTATTAATGCTGCATTTTAAATCAGGTAAATTTCTCTTTGTGACAATTGGAACCTTTAATATAACAAATGCAGATCTGTCAATCGTGAACTTATCCCAAGATCTGAAGAGAGCTGCTGATCAAAGACAGCAATAGTAAAAGCACTTGGCATTTTCTTTCAGTAGTTTGTAAACAAATACTTACTGCACCTGTTCCGATTTGTAACACTTGGCATGATTTTGTTGCACCTCTAACTTGTCATGGCATAGAGTCAGCTGCCTTATACTTTTTTGTGTTTCTCTGTGTCACATTTGTTTGTTAGAAATCTTGCATGTTACATTTAATTACATCTCTCTGAAATGACTCATTTCTCTAGTTGGTCGTGCTTTTTTTTATGCCATTAGACCACGGCCACTAGGTGGCTGTGTGGATAAAGTTAAGGCATCCAGTTAGAGTGTAATGTTGCGTAGAGAAACGAGTTCATTAACTTTTTTATACAAACATGTTTTAGTGCTTATGTATTTTTTATTTCCCTGCAAACCATTGTCTTGGCCCATTTTTTCAGTTACCAGAAAATTGAATGGCAGCAGGAATATTTCAACATTATTTTGTGTATTGCAAGCTAATACTTTACAAAATTGCATTGACAGCCTGTGTGCTAATCTCCGAATGTCAGTGCAGCACAATGTATACTTTAGAAATATAATGATAATTGCTTGTGGCTTGCATCTTTAGCTTGAACATTAATGTATGATGCACTGGAAGAAATTGTTGCCTTTTTGTTACATGCCATCTAGGAAATGTCATATTTTTCAATTATGTACTTAAATAATTTTCCTATTCTTTCCATCTTTAAACCAGCAAATTCAGGAATATCCCCTGTGTCTTTCCTGACGCTGTATGCATTTGCAGTCATATATGGCATGCAATAAAATGTATTTTATTTTGTGTCACATTAATAATTTCCAAATAAATCTAGTCTGTGTAAAAATAATTTAGAAAAGCCAGTTCTGTACCTGAGGATAATCTACTGCTTTGGTGCTTAAGGATTTTGGGCTATGTAGATAATAGATTTTGCCTAAAAATGTTATTGTTGTCTATTCTATCATTTCAAGTAGTGAGTGTGTAATATTTTTAGGTCATTCAGATGCATACCCTGCCACCACTTTTGATCCCTAGAAGTTTCACACTATCTAGTACGAAGATCACAATAAAACAAAATCTAAACCTAATATTTGGTAGTTGGGTTATTCTCTTTCTTTCCTAGCAGAAACCTGTAACACTGTTTAGCTGTTTTTTCATATTTTGTGAGAAAATGCATTGCCTTATGCTATTTGTCAATGAGCTTTCTATCTCCTGCTCCTTCATCAGAGAGCCCATTTGCTTCCAACTTTGGTAAATAAACCGTTTTACTCTTACTAATACTAAAAGCTCTAGATCTTGGGAGTTACTCTTTGTCATCCTCCCCGGTCCTGTTCAACTCTGCCTTGTGTATCTTATCACAGATATTGTCCCCGATTTTGTGTTGACTTCCCAATTTTTGTGTTAGGTTCACAGTCTTATCCTTGAGTATGTTTGCTGCATGCATTCTTCCATCCTGTGATTGTTGGTTGTTCTCAATTTGATGCCACCATAATCCCGCACTCTATGCTTTTTTCTGCTACAAGCACCTTTTCATTTCTCTTAAAGCCCTGAGGAAAACCTTCCCAGAACTCAGCTCCATGTATTACAATCTGTTTGATGTTAAGTGGCATTCACCCTTATAATTCCCACCCACAATGAAAACTATGTGAAAAAGAGTTTGCTGAAGTATTATTAATGCACTTACCATGTGTATCTCTTGGAGATTTTAAAGTTAGTACAAAGTACATTTCTTAATGCATGTATGCATTTCTAAATGACAATAAAAGAGGACTGAGTGTTCTCATAATCTAATCTAATCTAATCATTGAAGGAATTGAGAAAATCCTAACATAAATGGTGTGACACAGTTGCAAGAAAAAGTTTATGAACTCTTTGTAATTACCTTCTTTCTGCATTAATTACTCATAAAATGGCGTCTGATCTTCACCTGTCACAATAATCGACAAATGCAATCTGCCTAAACTAATAGCACACAAACAATTGCACTTCTCTTCAATACCGAGTACCAATTTGTAAGACATTAGGTTATCCAAACACTCTGCACTCTATGCACTGTCCGGACCTGACTTTGTCAGTACACAAAGTACAGTTAAGTTTTTTTCTGTGTCTATAACTATAAGCTGTGGAGATCAATGTCGTTCAGTTAAAAACTTGAGTGTGGTGTGCTATTTTTTAAAATCCCATTGAGGTTCTTTAATGGAATTAAAATAATGATTCATGATGCATCTTGTAATGTAACCTTTTTGTTTTGCATCCAGTAATGTAACCTTTTCGTTTCTCTCCCCGCCCCCCCCCTCCCAAATAGAGCGTAACAATGCCGGGGAAGCTGAAAGTCAGGATTGTGGCTGGCCGTCACCTGCCGGTTATGGACAGGGCTAGTGACCTCACAGATGCATTTGTAGAGGTTTGTACACATAAACAAAATTGACTGGAATGTAATGGTTGATTTTACCAGGCTACCGTATGGTACATTGGTCAGTACAAAGACAACTCACCATGCCGTGAATTTAATGTTTTTAATTTCAGTGGGTGTCCATGAATAAGTTTGTTGGAGTCATCAGCACATAATTTAGGCTGACACTTCATTCCATTCCCAAAATCCGGGGTCAAGCTGCGGTCTCTGTTGAGATTGCAGCTCTGCCTTTTTTTCCAAGTTTTGTTTTTGGTTTGTAGGGATGGTTTTGGCAACAGAGAAGGGAGTTAGGAGTCAGGTTAGGGTTCAGGGACAGGAATATGGGGGAATCAGAGGACAAGCCTGAGTCTTAACCTAAAGACGTGTGATAAATCTGAATAAGTAAGGATAAATAAATAAGTGCTATTGCCAGGACATTGAAATGAAATCCTGCCTAACTTCTCAAGTGGTTGTGAAACTCTTCATGGCAAGAGAACTTGAAGTTGAAGCACAAGAGAATAGGAGTAGGCAATCTGGTTCTTCACACCTTCCCTGCCATTCAGTATGATAGTGGCTCATCTGTGTTAGTCTCAATTCCTACACCAATTTCCTAATCCCCTATTTCCTCAATTTTGTCCATATTTATTGTCCCTCTATCTCCATCATAAATATATCAAGTCAAGTCACTTTTTATTGTCATTCTGACCATAACTGCTGGTACAGTACACAGTAAAAACGAGACATCGTTTTTCAGGACCATGGTGCTACATGGAACAATACAAAAACTACACTGAACTATGTAAAACAACACTAAAACTACAGTAGACTACAGACCTACCCAGGAGTGCATAAAGTGCACAAAACAGTGCAGGCTTTACAATAAATAATAAACAAGACAATAGGCACAGTAGAGGGCAGTAAGTTGGTGTCAGTCCAGGGTCTGGGTATTGAGTCTGATGGCTTGGGGGAAGAAGCTGTTACGTAGTCTGGTCGTGAGAGCCCGAATGCTTCTGTGCCTTTTGCCAGATGGCAGGAGGGAGAAGAGTTTGTATGAGGAGTGTGTGGGGTCCTTCATAATGCTATTTGCTTTACCGATGCAGCGTTTGGTGTAAATGTCTGTAATGGTGGGAAGAGGGACCCTGATGATCTTCTCAGCTGACCTCACTATCCGCTGCAGGGTCTTGCGATCCAAGATGGTGCAATTTCCAAACCAGGCAGTGATGCAGCTGCTCAGGATGCTCTCAATACAACCTCTGTAGAATGTGGTGAGGATGGGGGGTGGGAGATGGACTTTTCTCAGCCTTTGCAGAAAGTAGAGGCGCTGCTGGGCTTTCTTTGCTATGGAGCTGGTGTTGAGGGACCAGGTGAGATTCTCCGCCAGGTGAACACCAAAAAATTTGGTGCTCCTAACAATGTCTACGGAGGAGTCGTCGATGTTCAGCGGAGAGTGGTCGCTCCGTGTCCTCCTGAAGTCAACAACCATCTCTTTTGTTTTGTTCACATTCAGAGACAGGTTGTTGGCTCTGCACCAGTCCATTAGCCACTGCTCCTCCTCTCTGTATGCTGACTTAACGTTCTTGCTGATGAGACCCACCAAGGTCGTGTCATCGGTGAACTTGATGATGTGGTTCAAGCTGTGTGTTGCAGCACAGTCATAGGTCAGCAGAGTGAACAGCAGTGGACTGAGCACACAGCCTTGGGGGGCCCCCGTGCTCAGTGAGATGGTGTTGGAGATGCTGTTTCCGATTCGGACTGACTGAGGTCTCCCAGTCAGGAAGTCTAGGATCCAGTTGCAGAGGGAGGTGTTCAAGCCCAGTAGGCTCAGCTTTCCAGTCAGTTTCTGAGGAATGATTGTGTTGAATGCTGAACTGAAGTCTATGAACAGCATTCGAACGTACGTGTCTTTTTTGTCCAGGTGGGTTAGGACAAGGTGGAGAGTGATGGCAATGGTGTCATCTGTTGAGCGGTTGGGACGGTATGCAAACTGCAGGGGGTCCAGTGAGGGGGGCAGCAGGGTCTTGATATGCCTCATGATGAGCCTCTCGAAACACTTTATGATGATGGATGTGAGTGCAAGGGGACAGTAGTTGTTGAGGCAGGACACTGAAGACTTCTTCGGCATCGGGACAATGGTGGCAGCCTTGACGCACGTAGGAACGATGGCGCTGCTCAGGAAGTAGTTGAAGATGTCAGTGAGAATCTCTGCTAGCTGATCTGCACATCTTCTAAGCACTCTGCCAGGAATATTGTCTGGTCCAGCAGCCTTCTGTGGGTTGACCCTGCACAGGGTTCTCCTCACATCGGCCACGGTAAGACACAGCTCCTGGTCATGTGGAGGAGGGGTGGTCCTCCTTGTCGCCACGTCATTTTCCGCCTCAAAACGAGCGTAGAGGTTGTTCAACACATCTGGGAGGAACACATCACCGGCACAGGCAGGTGGCGTCTTGTAATTGGTGATGGCCTGAATGCCCTTCCACATGCGCCACGTGTCGCTGCTGTCCTGGAAGTGGCTGTGGATTCGCTGGGCGTGTGCATGCTTTGCCTTTTTGATGGCCTGGGACAGTTTGGCCCTTGCTGTTGTTAGGGCTGCCTTGTCACCTGCTCCAAAGGCGGAGTCATGGGTCCTCAGCAGCGCACGCACCTCCGCGATCAGCCATCGCTTCTGGTTAGCGCGTGTACACAGTAATGTCATCGATGCACTTGCTGACGTAGCTAGTCACTGATGCTATGTGCTCCTCTAAGTTGGTAGAGTCGCCATCGGTTGCAGCCTCCCTGAACATGTGCCAGTCAGTGTGCTCAAAGCAGTCTTGAAGAGCAGAGATGGCTCCTGCTGGCCAGGTTTTCACCTGCTTCTGAACTGGTCTGGAGCATCTGACCAGTGGTCTGTATGCTGGGATTAGCATAACAGAGATGTGGTCTGAGTAACCGAGGTGGGGGCGGGGCTCCGCCCGGTATGTGTCGGGAATGTTTGTGTAAACAAGGTCCAATACATTCTCCCCTCTCGTTTCAGAGTCCACCTTCTGATGGAATCTGGAGAGCACCCACTTAAGGTTCGCATGGTTAAAATCTCCGGCGACATTAAACCGTCCATCAGGGTGTGCGTTCTGCAGTTTGCTAATAGCCCCAGAGCGCCTCCTTAGCATTAGCGTTGGGAGGAATGTAGACACCAACTATAAGGACAGTGGTGAATTTCCGTGGTAAATAAAATGGTCTGCATCTAACAGTCACAAACTCCACTAGTGATGAGCAGTATCTGGAAACCAGCACAGAGTTCTTGCACCATTCTGTCTTGATGTAAACACACAAGCCACCACCGCGAGTCTTACCGGAAAGAGCTGCATCTATGTCTGCTCGAAACAAGACGAGCCCAAATATCCAAATATTTGGCCTCCATCTTTGTTAGGGACATAGAATTCCAAAGATTCAATATCACAAGGAGGAAGTTTCTATGCATTTTTAAAAAAATGACTAGCCCTTTATTTTGTAACTTTGTCACCTTGTTTGTGATTAGTGAAAATATTTCAGCATCTACCCTGACCACCCAAGGGAGATACTGCCTCCAAATAGAGGTAACATTTATAGTTTTAAGAAAGACTGCAGCTTGGATATTTGTTTTATAACTAAATTTAATGTGAATAGATTTTAACAAAGAATGTTGAATACTCATCAAACTATTGTTCCTGCAGGTAAAGTTTGGCAATACAACATTTAAGACTGATGTGTACCACAAATCGCTTAATCCCCAATGGAATTCAGAATGGTTTAAATTTGAGGTAAGGCTTATATCAGTTGGCATCATGCACACTTAAATCCTCTGGCATTTTGCTCTTGATCAGATAAATCACAAATTTAAATTTCATGGACAAAAAAACTTGCACTATCACTCAATTTAAGGCATGTGGGTTGAGGTCTTCGTGGCCTATCTTGATAGCCCAAGTCATCCAGGACTGATGACATAAGCATCTCAGAAGGCATCCAGGAGAGTCCCTTTTTTTGAAATAATAGCAGTATTAACTGGCAATCTTGGCCTTGCATTTACCTCATTATTTTGCCCTGAAACCCTATTGGGTTACAGATCCTCGTGAAGGAAGCAAGAGTTGACTTTCCCTGGTATAACTTCCGGAAGACTTAAAAAGATTAAACTCAGATTAAGGGTCTTAGCCCAAAAAGTTGATTGTTTATTCCTCTCCATATGCTGCCTGATCTGCTGAGTTCCTCCAGCATTTTCTGGTTGTTGCTCTGAATTTCCAGCATCAGCAGAATCTTTTGGGTTCAAAATATTAATGTTGCAGTCTGATCTAACGGACAGGTGATTCCAGAGGAGCTTTGCTTGGTTCGCAAGTGTGATAGAGGAAAGAATTATCCTGTTGGTAAGCTTAACTAAGAACACTATTGTTCATGGGCGCTGCACAGATAGGACAACCTGTAGGAGTAGTGTTTAGTCAGGGGAAGTAATTCATGTATTTTAATAATTGGAAACGTCCTTGCAGGTTGATGATGAAGACTTACAAGATGAGCCACTACAGATCACAGTTCTAGATCATGATACCTACAGTGCTAATGATGCTATTGGGAAAGTGTACATTGATATCGATCCTTTATTATCCAATGAAGCGGCAGCCATTCTTTCTGGTTGGTTTCCAATCTATGACACTATTCATGGTGAGTGCAATTTTTGATAAGTTATGAGTATATCAATATTCTTCTGTTATGCTGAGAATCACTGGTAATGCGCATTAATCATGAGGTCTACAGCCAGAGTTTCTATTTTGATGAATAATGTAACATATGTAGTCCACAAAGCAAACTATCTCAGTTGCAACAGATTGTAGATATCAAAAAGTAAGCCTGTACTGCATCCATAGATTCTCAGTCATGTGAAAGTATTTTCCATTGTTTTGCAATAGCCGTAATTGTGGTCTTGAGATTTACTGCATGGTTAAAAAGTAGGAAAATGTTTAGTTAACTTTATAATTAATATTCTAAGATCTAAGCTCCAAGATATTTTTTATTGAAGTATAATTTCCTAAACATTAGCCATTACATGAAACCAGTTATGAAAGGGAGCCTAGGCAAAAATATGCAGATACAGGTTTCCCCCGCCATCCGAAGGTAGAGCGTTCCTATGAAACGGTTCATAAGCCGAAATGTCGTAAAGCGAAGAAGCAATTACCATTTATTTATATGGGAAAATTTTGTGAGGGTTCGCAGACCCAAAAATAACCTACCAAATCATGCCAAATAACACATAAAACCTAAAATAACAGTAACATATAGTAAAAGCAGGAATGATATGATAAATACACAGCCTATATAAAGTAGAAGTACTTTTCCACAATCATTACTGAACTGTTCTCCGTAGCGAAAATCTCACGCAAGTGCATCGGCAGAAAATTTTACGCAAGCGCTGTTGGCAAGAACACTCTCCCCAGTAATCTTTAAGCTATGAAGCTGCCAAATCATACCAAATAACACGTAAAAATACACAGCCTATATAAAGTAGAAATAATGTATGTACAGTGTAGTATCACTTACCGGAATCAGGACAGTGCCGAGCACACAGATGATGGTGTGTTAGACTGAGTCGTCGCAGGTTGGGTGGTGCAGTGGCCCCCACCTTCCAGGCTGCCGAGTGATACATTGCCGCGAAGCATGCAGGAATGCAGCAGTAGCTGGGAGGTACACAGCACATCTTTAAGAAAAAAGCCAAAATAAACAAGCCAATTAATTAGGTGCCACCCGACACATAATTGTCGGCCCAGATCAGTGCCGATTTCCGATTGCGTCGTCTCTAATCTGGGCCGACAATTACGTGTCGGCGGCACCTAATTAATTAGCACGTTTATTTCAGCTTTTTTCTTAAAGATGTGCTGTGTGCCTCCTGGCTACTGCTGCATTCTCCGCAAATCGGTACATATCTATCCGTGGCCTGGGTGTTGGGGTGGTGGGACACTGGGGTATCATCTGCTTCCATGAGGGCAGGCAGCTCATCTTCTCCTATGACTGCCCGCCTCGATGTCGAAGGTCGAGGTTCGTCGTCTGCTGTGGCTGATGTGGAAGGCTTGCTTGACTGCTGAGCCTCGCGCATTTTTCTGTCACACAGTTCTTTAATAAGGACTCAAACCATCCTGCAAATATCTCCTAAACCGACATACCCTTTCAAAATTAAAGTCGTACTTTATCATTACTCATTCGCTTTCGATTGTTATCCTTTTTTCTTCCAATTGCATCAGTTCTTCATCTGTCAGTTCTTGGTGATGGGATGCCAAAACCTCTTCAACATCATGTTCGTCAGCTTCCACAAGCCAAACTCACTTTGTCCTTACTTCGTTCACCACGATCGAAAGGCTTAATTATGTCTAGTTTTACCGTAAGTGTAACACCCTTACGAGCTCTTTCAAGCTTTTCCGATACCATAGAATTCATCTTGCAAACGGCTGCTCACAGGCACGTGTTAAAGCAAAGCAGTTCCAAATCCGGGGGAAAGCGGCTGCTCAGGGCACGCTCTGCCTTTTATCGCGTGCTGAATTTTTTTTCGTAACAGTGAAAACACCTTCTGAAAGCGAAAATAGGGTACTAATGTAGGTCTTTCGTAACAGTGAGGTTTCGTAAAGCAAACGTTTGAAAAGCGGGGGACACCTGTACTGGGTTCAGGAAATCAGGATTTGGAGAATGGAACATGAGGGTCTGATGTCTGCTGTGGATTTAGACAGCTGTCGGGAAGGATGGGCAATTGTGATCAGGAGCTGGAGGTAGCATTCTGTGTCGTGGACCTGTGACTCAAGGGTATGGTTGCTTGGCGATGGATGGATTGGCATTCTGCATATTTGTGGTGGGATAATAAATTGAACAGTGTAACTGTGAGCCTGGTTTTCATCGCTCAGGGAAGCCATCGGGTAATAACTGTTAGCTCCAGGAACAAGCTGAATTTTACACCCCATCACCCTCTCGGATTAGTAGTAGTCATTCCTGGATACTGAAGGGAACTTTTAGCATGTCCACACCTTCTCAGCCACAAAAAACAAAGCTAATAGTTAGTCTTCAGGTTTTTGCTTATTTCCTACCTGCCCTGTGATTACTGGGAACTGTCCCCAAAAGCTGTCTTTACTGAGTTACATTAAAATAATCTTTTAAACAGGTATCAGAGGAGAAATTAATGTCATGGTGAAGGTAGATCTCTTCAATGATTTGAACCGCTTCAGACAATCATCGTGTGGAGTCAAGTTTTTTTGCAGTAAGTTTGTCAGTAATTTTATGAACTCATAGACTCATTGTATGTATAATTTATTAACAATTTACAAGTTGTCCATCTGAGTACACATACATCTTCCTGCAGTGCCAGTTTTTTTTTCAGGAGCAAGATTTTGACTGTGTTGATCTGTACAAAATTGAATGCTGCAGAATAAATTACTTGCTATCTTTTTGCCCAAATTTGTTCCCATCTTCCTTGATTGAACCTTTCCAATGAGCAGTGTCTACTGTACCAAGATGGCACTGATCCCCGTCAGTAAAGATGTCTTAGAGCTAATTGATCTGCTCAGTGTCTTGACTTGTCCTCCTTGCACATGTCAAGGTGAAACATGGATATTAAGTTCAAGTTTAAGTTTAATTGTCGTTCATCCATACTGTTACGTACCCCGTAACTGGGTTGCCAAACCAGCAGAAATGGATCACTCAGTTGGAGTCTGGAGTACTAGAACTAAGAAAGTTTTATTAAAGAAACAAGCAACACAGTAATCGAAAGGATAATAAATGCAACAGTTCAGCGATGATAAACACACATGTGCACAGAATTAAGATAACAGCATCAATCAAGCTCTATCGTTGTCTAGGGGTAAATGACCAAATTTCAAAATGACTCAAAGTTCAGTCCAGTTCAGTTCGCAGTAATCGTTGCCATGGCGATGGACAACGTGGGGGAAGAGAGAGATAGAACAGGAACAACTGATCATTCAGAACACTGCTTCACTCACAGACCGGCGAGATGGCTCACAAGCAACTTTTTGGGCGGTCCTTGGTGATGTCACCTGAGGTCACCGACTGTGACCCCTCCTCTAGATGCGGTCGATCCTCTGCAGTGAACCCGGCACCCAGGCAAGGGCGGACACACACCGGGTTCCCGCTGATCGTACCTTTCCACCCTGGTCGTTGTCTGGTACTTCTCACCCACTCGTGAGAGGCGCACCGCTTCCAGGGTCTCGTTACCTCGGGTGGTGTGTGTGTCGCCTTAGCGAACTGGTCCCTTTTTATCCCCTTGCTGGGGTATCGCCTGTCCATCACTTCAAACAGTTCAGGGTTCAAAGGGGGAGCCACTCCAGACAGCTCTCTCTCTCCCACGTCCCTTCATTACACATCTCCAGATGCTGCTCCATTGTTCCTTATCTCTCCTTCCCCTGAGGACAGGTGGCAGACCAACTGCTGATGTCACTGATGCTAACCCAGGCCAGCAAACATCTTAATTTTATGTGTATTCTCGTAACAATACACATGAAGACAACCAGACAAAACAGTGTTCCTCTGGGGCTAGGGTGCAAAGCACAGAACCAATAGTTGCATACAGCACACAGTACATATATTATACATATAATTATGATAGTGGAAAAACATAGTTACCAAAATAATTAAAAATAAAATCCTAATATAATCCCAAGTGCCTGAGTATTAGTCTGCAAATTGATGGTGCATGAATGTTGCCCTAAGCCATGTTTCAATCCAGTTTGTCTCACCGAGTGAACACTGGAGGACAGGACCAATGGTAGGGCCCAGCGCAGAATCCAGCGGGACACAGCCATCTCCGGCCTCCCCTTCCTCAGTGACTGCAATAAATGACCCCAAGGCAAGAATGAGGGACTAGTCCATGCCACAATTGAGGCGGGGAGCTGCACAACCATTGGTCCCACCAACGATCCAGCGAATCCGGCTCGGAGTATTTTACATTACCGATGCCTAACGGGGTCTTGCAGTCACAACAAAAGCATCCAAGACAATCACCCTCACAGTCTGTTAGATTGCGCTCCACGTACCACCTCTGTTGCCTTCTTCCTGGGCGGCTGAAGCAGGCTGCAACATGGTGGGCAACAAGTCCAGTTCCACCGCTACTGAGTAACTCACTGATGGGTAGACTTGCAGGACGTTGTTCTCAATATCCAGCAGTCTTGTGATCATGAAAAAGACGTAAAGGACAAACAGTCACATCTTAGGTTTTTTTGAACCCAGCCAGGCTCCTGCACCGCCCAACCTACTTGAAGTTACCCGATGGTTCCTGAAAGTAGAGGACCTCATAGTCATAGTCATAGCCATACTTTATTAATACTACCTACCTACCATATGCCTCCACTAACTTTTCACTATTATCCTGCTGTACAGTTCTTCACTTTCCTGGTTACATTCTGCTTAACTACATTAAGAGAATTAACCATGTGACCTTGCCTCTCATTCATGCATTTGTCTTCTCTGATGTTCCCCGGTAATCTATCCTTCCCTTTGTCTCATTTCTGTAGGTTGCTCTGACTGATGTCAGAGGAAACCTGGCATCAGTGTCAATGATGATATTATCTCTGCTTTCCTTCCACCACTCCCCTGTCTCCAGTTTGTCAGTGTACCATGTTGTCGTCCAGTACTTGATAAACATATATTTCTTATTAAATGCTTCTGTCTGCAACTGAACAGGATTATTCCCAACAGCAGTGTGCTCACATAAAGGTGTAAATAATCTGTAGGCCAAACAATTCTGTAGTCACACAAATGTGTGTTTTTCTCCCCACAGCTACATCCATTCCCAAGTGCTACAAAGCAGTAACAATCCATGGATTTGTTGAAGAATTAGTAGTAAATGAAGATCCTGAGTACCAGTGGATCGACAGGATACGTACACCCAGGGCATCGAATGAAGCTAGGCAGAGGCTAATCTCTCTAATGTCAGGTAGAAAATCTTGCTGATTGTTGGCAAAATTTTTACTTAATAAAAACATTTTTTAGAGCTTATTTGAAACTGTGGCCTCATCATGAGAAATGTTAACGTGGATTGCGGAAACAAATTTTGAACCAGGGATGGGTGCTGCAAATAAAAGATAATAATACTTATTGATAGTTAACAGCCAGTTCTGGAGTCTGTATGAGCATGAGTTGATCTAGCAGGGTACAACAGAAAATGCTGGAAATACTCAGCAGGTCAGGCCACATTTGTTGGGAAGAGAAAGTTGATGTTTCAAAGACTCCACATAAAGCATGTAGAGGTTCATTCTTATTAAACCATGTAACCAAAGCAGGCAGACATACATACATAGTCTCAAATGCAATTCATGAAATATGCATTTGGCAAATTAATAATGAGGACTTTGGAAGTTTCTTCAGAGACTTGATTTGCCACCCTGGACCTCATCTGCTGATTCCCACTTGTGTTTGTTGATTCACAACATAATGTTAAAATAGGCAGTGCACAATGTGGGTGTTTCATGGGATTATGGCACTGAAACAGGCCATTGAGCTCAGCCAGTCCATGCTAACAGCAGTACTGAGCCTTCTCCCATCCTATTATCAGCTAAACATCTATCTGAAGCATCCTTTACTTTTTTTCCTTTGGGAATACAGCGTGGCAGGTTCAGATAGTGGTGTCTCCAAAGAGGTTGATTTTGTTCCGTAGTTGTTTTATGCTTTGCTTCACTCCCACTGCTGATAATATTTTGTTTCTATTGCTTTCTCACTCTTTGAACATGCTCTCACTCTTTAATCATGACCTCATATTGTCCCATTTTACCATCCTGTGGTATCACTCCTCAAATTTGACCCACTTTTTAAAAAAAATTTACTCTCTCACTCCTTGTTCCTGCTTTCTGTTCTTGCTAACTCCTGTGTACTCTGGGTTGCATTTTTTTCAAATTACCAGAATAGCACCTCTTTCCTCACTTCATCAAATAACGGGACATCATGATGCAGCTATGAAATCACTGGCTAGACTACATTTCGGGTATGCTATTTAATTTGGTTGCCACCCTAAAGGAAGAATGTAGCAGGAAGAGAGATTGCAGAAAAGATTCACTAGGACATTGCCTGGACGGCAGAGCTGTAGCTATTAGATTGGAGAGGGCGGGCCTTTCAGCCCATGATGTTGTGCCAACATTTTAACCTACTTCTAAGATCAATAACCTTTCCCTCCTACATGTCCCTTCCCCTTTTTTATATCATCCATGTGTCTAAAAGTTTCTTAAATGCTCTAATGCATCCGCCTCTAGTGGGGCATTCCAGGCACTAACCACTCTTTACTCCTGACATCCTGCCTTATACTTTCTTCCAGTCATCTTAAAAATATGCCTCTTCAAATTAGCCATTTCTGTAGTGGGAAAAAGTCTCTGGCTCTCCAAACAATCTATGCTTCTTTTCATCTTGTACACCTCTGTCAAGTCACCTCCCATCCTCCTTTGCTGGAAGAAATAGGAGTGGCTGGTTTTATTCTCAACAGAATGTAGGAAGCTGAGAGTGGCCTGATAAAGGTTTACGAAATTACCAAGGGTATAGATAGGATAGATAAAGTTCTCCCAGGGCAGGAGAGTCCAGAACTAGAGGACACAGGTTTATAATGAGAAGGAATAAATTCTACAGGTTATCTGGAAGAGCTGCAAGAGATGTTGATGGAAGTGGTGGAGACAGGTACAGTTACTATGTTTAAAAGGCATTGAGACAGGTAATTTGATGGGAAAGGCATTGAGGGAAATGGGCCTAATTCAGACCATTTGGCAATAGTATAGATGGACAAGGTGGGCTGAAAGGGTCTGTTTCTATAGTAGACAATTCTATGATAGTTCTTTTCCCTTCTCCCCCCCACCCCACCAAATTTACGGATTTTGTACTTGGTTTAAGTAGTATTCCAAGGAACTATTCTGCTTATTATATTAACAAAAGTCTTTTGTGTTCATGACCAAAGTTCTAAATACCTGAGTTAATTTGTTGATTTGTATCTGTACTAATTTTCACTGGATTTGTATTCTATGAAAGAGTTGGTTTCAAAATAATCCATTAGCTGAAGTGGTAGTACCTTACTGCATCAAAACAATACCTGTGATTAGAGTTGTACAGTGGATTCCAATTAATCGGGCCTTTGGTTAACCAGGACAGCTACTTACTTGGGACAACTCTTAAAGATCAAAAACTAATCGACAAAGTAGCCAGGATTCCCTTTGTTTATTTGGGACACCATGCCACTTGATTGGGACAGGGGGTTGTTGCTGAACAGTTTCTGACTTGTGTGGCCGTGAGGCACTACACCATGCCTGGAGAGAATACTTTTTAAATTGCATCAGTTGTGCATACTTGTGTCCATATTGACATTGATACAAAAAGCAGTGATTTTTGGTCATTTTGTTTTTCACCTTGACTTTAAAAAAACACTCCGGACCCTTACCAACATACCACAAAAAGATTTGACACTAACCGAAAAGTTACCCTAAGTGTCTGCATTGATCTTATTCATTTACAGTCAATGAAAAGAACATGGCAGCATTCAGTGAATTAATTCCATTATTGATAACTTATGAACTAATGTACAGATTTATAGTACTGTAGTAGAATTGATAATCTAATTTGTTCTGTATTTCATTTAAATACATAATTTGTTGCTCATTTAACTGGTGGTTTGTCTTTTTTTTAATACATTTTTAACTATTTCCAGCCACTAAATCAGGCCAAAGTATACTGGTCCTGATGTGTCCCAATTAACTGGAATCCTCTGTATTTTGGTCACAACCTGCAACATCCACTGTAAATGTGGTACTATCTCTAATGTGTGTCATAATTCAAGTGCTGCTAGGTTATTCTGAAACATCAGTTTATCTTGTTATTTTCTTTGATGCTTGTTCACATGGTTATGTTTGTGTTGATAGTAAAACAAAATTGACACTAAATAACTTGATTAATAGGTGAACTGCAAAGGAAAATTGGCCTCAAGGTTCTTGAGATGGGAGGCAATGCAGTTGTGGGCTATCTACAGTGTTTTGACTTGGAAGGAGAATCTGGGCTAGTGGTACGTGCTATTGGGACTGCATGTACACTGGATAAACTGAGTAATGCCGCTACATCAATTCCACCTCCATGTGGTTCTCCATCCAAAGACCTGAAAGAGTAAGTATAGTATAAGGCTACAAGTATGTGCAATCTCTCTCTCTCTCTCTGCATTATTTCTCTTCTGTTGCATGCAAGACTTATGCCTGTTCCACATGTACTTCAATTATATTTGAGCATGGCTGAATACAAAGACTCATTGTAGTTGTAAATCCCATTTACTCTGAAATCCCTTAAGAAAATTAATGGGCGCTAACCCAAAGATTCATTAGTATAAAGCTCAACAGCAAGAAGGTATAAATGGTCCTTCAACCATTGCAGTAACAATGCCATCTTTGTCATGAAAATTTTATAACTTATGCCAAATATTCAGAGTTTATGAACAATTATGAACATTGAATACATTTGATTATTCTGTTGCTCCTAGTTTTCTGATAGATTTTTGTTCCTGGTTTTGGGATGTCATGTTGCAGTTGTACAAATAATTGTTTAAGCTACAAATGGACTACTGTGTGCAGTTCTGTTGGCGTGCAATAAAAGGGATGTAATTAAGCTAGAGAGGATGCAAAAGGTGTTCATTTGAATGTTGAGTGGACTGGAGGGTTTAGTTTCTAAGATGAAGCTGCATTCCCTGGAGTGAAGGAGACTGAGGGTTGACCTTATTTATAAAATTGAGGAGTATAGATATGGCAGATTACCACTTTTTTTTTCTAATTTTAAGGAATTAAAACTAGAGTGTCTAGGTTTAAGATGAAGAAGGAAAGATTTGAAGGGGATCTGAGATAGGTATTTTTCACACATTGTGGGTATATGGGACAAAGTGCCAGAAAGGGTTACAGGTATTACAATCAGTAATTGGACAGGATCATGAATTGAAAAGGTTTGGAAGAGTATAAACCTAATGCAATCACGTGGCATTGGCATAGGTGGTCACCACTGCAGCATGGACAAGGTGGTCTGAAAGGGCCCATTTACAAACGTTTGAAGATATAAACTGCTTTGTTACTCCACTATTCTTTGTAGTATTGGCTCAAGATACATTTTCTTAATTTTGATACTCGTGATGAGCTGGTGGTTAAAATTTCAGCCGTCAATATTAGAGAAAACAGTGTCATGCAGAGTATTCAAAACACTGCAATAAGGATGCAAAGTGTCTTCAAGTGTGCTTTTTTAAAACTTGAAATTGCTTTCCTTTTCTCTTGAAAGTGTTGTTATTTAGCTAGGTGTCATTCTAGGCTCATACTAAGGAGCTCCCCGTGAATCAAGGCAGCAAATATTTGCAATCTACAGATTGTGGCATCACTGGCTATACATCATAAGGTCATGTAACTACTAATGTACAAATGCATGCATCAGGCATCCCACCCTGCAAAAGCTCATTTCAGGGAGATACCACCATCAATTTACGGGAGACTCCCGGAACTTCCGGGAGAGGTGGGATGTCTGCAATAGAGTAGCTCCTTAGCAGCTAGCCAGCTAGTTTAAATAACGTTAGCTATGCTAATGAACGAATGACACCTGTTAAACTCACCTCAACATGTCTTTTACAGTCTTAACCTACCATGGGCAATAGAATAGTCACTGTTGCAAACAGTGCAGTGAACAACACTGTCATTAGTTTTGACCCCTATTAGGCAGGGGTACAATTTAGGGTAGTCTGGGGTGTCATATGTTTTATAGTTTCTTTTTTTGGAACACTCTCCCATCGCGCGTGCGCGTATTCATTCTCTCTCTCTCTCTCTCTCTCTCTCTCTCTCTCTCTCTCTCACTCTCACTCTCACTCTCACTCTCACTCTCACTCACACACACACAACAATTGATTTCCAGGATATTGTATATAATTTGCAGGCATCAGGGAGCCATTATTAATATGTGGGAGACTCCCGGAACGTCTGGGAGAGGTGGGATGTCTGATGCATGTACATTCTCACACTTTTACAGTATGTGTCATGAGCTGTTAATGGGGCATGGTGAATCTCATTCATGCTCACTCTCCTTCTGTCAAGGGAGATGAAATTAGTTATATGTCCATGCCTGTGCTTGAACCCTGTCCTTCACCAGTGTTAATAAAAATTCGCAGTTTATTGTAGTTCCTGTATATCCGTTAAGTACTCTGATTATCCTGAGCAGTTCAAGCAGCCTGACGAGAAGACAATATTCTGGATCAAGGGTTTTGCATCAGATTTTTCCTTCTCTGGCCTGAAATTCTTTGTTAGGTCAGGTCAATTGTTGCCCCTGATTAAATTGGCTACTTGCCAAAGTCCTGAAAGCTCCTTCTGGTTTAAAAAAAACAGATGAATCCTAAAGCCTGCAGTATTTACAGATTTCAGCCAAATCTATAACAAATACGTCCAATAAGGAAAACCCATATCTCTCACTTGCAGTTGTTATTTTAATCATATTTCCCTTCACTCTACATATGGTGTATGAGTGCACTCTTAACTGGCAACTTCTTTGGAATCTTGGCTTAAGCATGTTTTTTTTCTCTTATTTAGTATGATTCCTTCGAGACTTTGGAGTGTATTGCGTGATTTTATTTTGTGTGCAAAATTAAATAATTTTGAAAATTTATGACTTCATTAGAGAATGGAAGGGTATAATTTATTGTTGCAATGTTCAGCATATAGCAAAGACATTTTTATATTTAAGGTTCTTAGAAATGTTATGGGGGTCCTCTGATAATATATGGAGAGAATGAAGGCAAACAGAATAAGTTCTTAATATTTTGGAATCTACAAATGAGAATTGTCACTTCAAGAAATCGATACTGATCCTTTTAAGAGCATTCACATCCAGTGGTTAGGTTGTCTAATATTTTAAGTTTGCAAGATATTTTTAATAGGAAGTAGGTGTCATTGCTTTAACCCCTACTATTTGTAGCAAAGCCTCATTGGATTTCTTAATGCATTTTTTTTAGGTGATTTTAAGGCATTCATTTAAATGAATTATTTCTGAGCACAGTGTTGAATTGCTGGAATGTAGTCTATTTGGTTATCTTTGGCTGCCTTAATCTTATGGCTAATACTGGCATTTGTTTTGAAATGTGCAAGAATGGTAAATTTACTTAACACCTTTTGTAACACTATGTTGGATACTGATGTTTTTGAGCTGAGGTTCTTCAGAGGTCAAGAATGAGGCATAAAACTTGTTACTTGTGATTGTTTATTAAGAGAGTAGCAAAAGCAGAATCTAGTAGCCAGAGAAAGAGGCTGATGTAGTGTGGGTTGGCCTTATACCAATTTGTTAACAGCAATAAATGCCACTCAAGTAATGTGATACCCACAACTGCAACCAAGTTTTACAAAAGCAACTGCAATCACTAGAAAACACAGAATAATCACATGTATATAGGTAAATATATAAAAATACAAACATAAGAAAGTTGAACTACAAGAAAACTAACGATTATACAACCTAATCCAACCAGGATGCCCTATAGAGCTTTGCAGTTGATGTCCATTGTCGCTGTGATGGTCATCAGCACCCTATTTACAACACACACTCAGTGCTGGAGAAACTCCGCATTCAGGCCTATTTATTAGCAAGTGAATGTGACCACATTGATGTATGCTAGGCATAGCCACCATCGTATCCCATTTCCTTTGGTGCTGTGAAATCTTGGAATTGTGTTGGGAGTTCAAGGCTAAATTGCAAACATTTAGAGAAGCAATGTCAACAAGATGGTTGAAATAGAGAAACAAAATGTATAAATGAGGAATACACATACTAGGTTTCGGTGAAGGTATAGATAGTAAATGAAGTTATTCTGATCTCCCCTCCCCCTCCCACTTTCAAATCTCTTACTAGCTCTTCTTTCAGTTAGTCCTGACGAAGGGTCTCGGCCCGAAACGTCGACTGTACTTTCTGGAGATGCTGCCTGACCTGCTGCGTTCATCAGCAACTTTTATGTGTGTTGCTTGAAAATTCAGCATCTGCAGATTTCCTCGTGTTTGCGTAATTCTGATTTTCATGTCCAGAAAATTAGAGAAAAGTTCTGGGGGGGAAAAAATGCCCAGCAAAGGAAACTGTATTTCATGAAAACGGAACAAGTGCTACACATGCCCTTACACTTCCTCCCTCACTACAATTCAGGGCCCCAGACAGTCCTTCCAGGTGAGGCGACACTTCACCTGTGAGTCGGCTGAGGTGATATACTGCGTCTGGTGCTCCTGATGCGGCCTTCTATATATTGGCGAGACCCGACGCAGACTGGGAGATCGTTTCACTGAACGCCTACGCTCTGTCTGCCAGAGAAAGCAGGATCTCCCAGTGGCCACACATTTTAATTCCATGTCCCATTCCCATTCTGATATGTCTATCCACGGCCTCCTGTACTGTAAAGATAAAGCCACACTCTGGTTGGAGGAACAACACCTTACATTCCGTCTGGGTAGCCTCCAATCTGATGGCATGAACATTGACTTCTCAAACTTCTGCTAATGCCCCACCTCCCCCTCGTACCCCATCCGTTATTTATTTATTTATTTTATATATTCTTTTTCTCTCTCTCATTTTTCTCCCTCTGTCCCTCTCACTATACCCCTTGCCCATCCTCTGGGCTTCCCCCCCTTCCCCCTTTTCTTTCTCCCTAGACCTCCTGTCCCATGATCCTCTCATATCCCTTTTGCCAATCAACTGTCCAGCTCTTGGCTCTATCCCTCCCCCTCCTGTCTTCTCCTATCATTTTGGATCTCCCCCTCCCCCTCCGGCTTTCAAATCTCTTACTAGCTCTTCTTTCAGTTAGTCCTGACGAAGGGTCTCGGCCCGAAACGTCGACTGTACCTCTTCCTAGAGATGCTGCCTGGCCTGCGTTCACCAGCAACTTTTAAGTGTGTTGCTTGAAATTCCAGCATCTGTAGATTTCCTCATGTCTACATTCCATTCTTGTTTTTTTGGTACTTGCCATGCTAATAATACTATATTGCAGTTTCACTTAGCTGGTACCTCCATTAGCTTTGTCTGTTGCTACTCCCAGCCTGCCTTTCTGTGTTTCTGATTGAACAGATTTGATTTATTATTTTGATAGTAATGTTGGAATGATAGATATTGCTGGATCTCGGGGCTGTACATTGTGGAGATGTACATTTGTGTTGCTATTGATGTCCATTTTGAGCTGGCACATCTGTTGTGAGCCTGTCCCATTTAGTATCTTTGTAGTGCCGCAGAACACAGTGAAGTGTGACCTTAGTCTGTTTCTAAAAGTGATCACTTCTGCCAGTACTTTTGTGGACAGAAGTACAGGTTTCCCCCGCCATCCGAAGGTAGAGCTATGAAACGGTTCATAAGCCAGAAGTTCGTAAAGTGAAGAAGCAATTACCATTTACTTATATGGGAAAAATTTGTGAGTGTGCCTCTGATCTGGGCTGACATTTATGTGCCGAGTGGCACCTAATTAATTAGCTTGTTTATTTCAGCTTTTTTCTTAAAGATGTGTTGGGTGCGCCCCAGCTACCGCTGCATTCTCCGCGGCAGTGTATCGGTCCACAGCCCGGAGGTTGGGGTGGTGGGACACTGGGGTGTTATCTCATCGTCGTCTATTTCCATCAGGGCAGGCAGGTCATCTTCTTCTATGTCTGACTGCCTCGATGTCGAAGATCGAGGTTGGTCATCTGCTGTGGCTGATGTGGAAGGCTTGAAAAACGACAGTATACTTGACTGCTTATCCTCGTGCATTTTTCTATCATCTCATGCAGTTGCTTCACATTCAGTTCCCGGACGACTTCACTTTCGGTCCATTTGCTACTGCATTCAGTTTCGATTGTTATCCTTTCCTCTTTCAATTGCATCGGCTCTTCATCTATCAGTTCTTGATCACGAGATGCCAAAACCTCTTCAACATCATCTTCGTCAACTTCCACAGGCCAAACTCACTTGGTCCTTACTTCGTTCACCACGACCGATATGCTTAATTATGTCTAGTTTTATGCTAAGTCTAACACCCTTACGAGCTCTTTTAAGCTTTTCCAATACTTTAGAACTCATCTTGCTAACGGCTGTTCACAGGCACGTGTTTAAGCAATGCTGGCTAGAATGCAGTTCCGAGGGAGGAGCTTGGCTGCTCGGGGCACACGCTGCCTTTTTTCGTAACAGTGAAAACACCTTCTGTTAGCGAAAACAGGTAACTAATATAGGTCTTTCGTAACAGCGAGGTTTCGTAAAGCGAACATTTGAAAAGCAGGGGACACCTGTATCTACCATGGGTAGGCATTGGGAACACAGCCAAGTATCCCTCATGTTAGCTCATTCATTACTCACTAGAGAACTAATCTGGTGAGTTGTAGCCTTCAGAATTCAGACATGTTAGTCTGGGGTGGTGCTTCGAGGTATTTAATAGTAATGGAGAATGATGTACTGCACCCTGAGTGCATTCTGTGCTGTTGCTACTTTCAGAGCTTCCTCAGAATGTTTCTTGTTATTTTAGGGCATTGGCTCAGCTAGGGAAGGATAGTGGGTGGAACCTGGAGGAGCTTTCCTTACCTGTAGTTTACCTAATGCCGCAAGATTTTATGGGGTCTGGAGCCAATGTTGAGGATTTGTGGGGCTACAGATAGAGGAGCCCCACAATGGGTCTTTCTACTGGTTGAATAATTTGTACCCAGCCATTGTAATGGAAAATTGGACATATTTTTTTAATGTATTATTGTGAGTATGACTATTGCCAGACCTCTGCATGACAAGACTAATGGATAGCACTCTTAGTCCAGACAGAAGCTCACAGATGATTGTATGGAGGACTTTACAAAGTCAACTAGTCTCAGGGCAAATTTGCCATGTCTGAATTTGGTGCCTAAGTTAATACCAGGTGGTGTGTCTAATTTTACTCTTTCTCTCTTTTGAGCATGGTGCCAAACTACAAATGAATGGATTACTAGGTTACTTTAGATGGCATTTTGGAGTCCACCACAAGAGCATAGGTCTGGAGATATCAAACTGAGTAAGGATTGCAGTTTTCCTCCTTTGAAAGATATTGAAGAAGCAGGTCCAGGTTGCATTCTTTCCAGAGTTTGGCTGATACCACTGGCTGACACCATACATTTGTTTGACTGTTGGGTTTTAGATTTTGGCTTCTAACCAGCCTGGCCCCTTAATTGAACCTACTCAGGAAATTTCTATGACATCCCATGGTTTGACCTGTTTGAGTTTGGTCAACCCAAGATTTCAATTCCATATTATAATTCTATGCGTGGCATTTTTCAGTTTTCAATGAGAAACAACCCCAATGACGAACCAACAACTTTTCATGAACTTTGCGTCTTTGAAATTGCAATATCCTGGAGTAATTAAGTTGAATAATATAAATACATTTAAGACTCTGGAGCATACTTTATACTTTATTGTCACCAAACAATTGATAATAGAGTGTACAATCATCACAGCGATATTTGATTCTGCTCTTCGTGCTCCCTGGAGTACAAATCGATAGTAAATATTAAAAATTTAAATTATAAATCATAAATAGAAAAGGAAAAGTAAGGTAGTGCAAAAAAACCGAGAGACAGATCCGGATATTTGGAGGGTATGGCCTATTACATTTGACTCAAGAGATCGAGTTCATTTTCCCATCCTCACACTCCACCTGATTCCCAAGACCCACTCAAGCTGGGTCTGGGTCATTGTGGTACTTTCAACATGGGACCCAGGACCCCAGGTACCAGCTGAAACTCAACTGAGCCAGGAGCTAAGCACCAGTGGATAAAATAGGAATCAAAGACCCAGATGCCATTCTGGATGTGGTTGGATCTTCTGGACCTCAGTTTAAATACTGGTTCAGATTCAGCTCTTTGGCCAGTTACTCGTGGCTACAAATCTGACATTGTGGAGAGGAGCACCAGGACTGCATGTGGACCTGTCAGTGCAGCAGCATAGGTCAGTGGATAGACAGCAAAGTGGCAATGAAGGAGGGAGCAGAGAGAACCAAGTCATTAAGAACTGTATACATGACTGAAAATTTTAGAATGGAAATAGTGTTAATATTTCTGGTCTAAAAGAACTCTTCCAAACTGCCAGTACTATTTTTATTTGAGACTTCAAGCATCTACAGTTTTTGATTAGAGATTTTAGTATAGTTAAAGTTGGTGTTTTTGTGAGTGACCCTTTGAATTACTTCGGCTCTTCTAATACAAAAATATGTGTACTGTTGATAATGGAGGGGTAGGGTAAGGTTGTCTGTTGATGAAATGAGATGGAGCAACATGGAAGGATGCTTATCTTAGAGCATAAGCATTGGGCAAATTAGGCTGAATTGCTTTCAGGTTGTAAATTTTGTGCAGTTTTCCTCTTTAGTCAGGACAATGTCATTGTTAATTTTCTCATCTTTTTAAAATGTGATCATTGCTATTGATTCATATTTTACTTAGTAATTGAACAGCTTTGGAAATTACTGCAGGTTGAATCATTCTAAACAATCAAAACTTGAAGTGTTATTCATTTGAAACAAATTATGAGTTTGACATGCAACAACTACATATTTTATTAGTTTATGCATTGATTTTGTATATAAACATTGCTCTTTAAAAAGATGTGAAATATGATTTGTTATGCATTTTTTAGTTATCAAAATATTCCAATAATAAAATCTAAGGATTTGAGTTCTTGGTTAGTACTGTTAGATTTTTTTTGTTAACTTATCAGATTTGCGTTTTGAACATAATTGTATCATTTCAATCTTGATTTGATAGGTATGAAAAATGCTCTTTTTAAAGCTGGAGAAAGCAGCCAATTTGCTTTTTGTACCAGATGTACTCTCTAATTCTTAAGAAATTACTGCTTGCTAGAAATTTATGTCTGCATTTTTCTTAAGCAGCACCTATAATTTGTTGTAAAGAACCTAAAAAAGAAGATTTGGAAAGCTAATCTGTTATTTCATTTTTGACAGTTAATTGTAATTATGCCAGTTATGATTATATAATTTTTATTATTTAGTTAATTTGTATACTAGTCACTTGAGGGCTGGGATTAGCAGTTAGTAGAGAAAGTTTACCTTTGCCAGATGACAACAACATCCCCGCCATGCTCACCATCAACACTGCGGTGCAGCACATGCAGTGTGCTTAGTCCCCCTGCTTTACTCACTTGATACCCATGATTGTGTGGCTGAGTACAGCTCCAATGCTGTATCTGTTTGCTGATGACACCAATGTTTTTGGCTTAATTAGTTGATGACAAGTCGGCATATAGGTGTGTAGTTGAAAATCTGGTTAAATGTTGCCACAACAGCAACCTGTCAGCAAAATCAAAGAACTGATTATCAAATTTAGGAGGAAGAGGTTGTTAGTTCATGAGCCAGGCTTCATCAGGGGATTGAAGATGAAGAGAGTCAGTAGTTTTAAATTCCTTGGCATTATCACATCTCAGGATCTATTCTGGGACCAGCATAAAATGCCATTACAAAGAAGGCATGACAGTGCCTCTACTTTCTTAGAAGTTGGTGTAAATTTTTGGTGTCAGCAAAAACTTTAAACTTCTATAAGTGCACAGTGGAGAGTATCCTGACTGGTTGTATCACAGCCTGATATGGAAACATCACCACCTATGAACAGAAATGCCTTTAGAAGGTATTGGATACAGCCTAGTCCATCACAGGAAAAACCCTTCTTACCACTGAGGACATTTACATGGCAAGTGGCCACAGGAAAGCAGCATCCATCATTAAGCACCTCTGCCATCAAGTACATGCTCTCTTCTTGCTATCACCATCAGGGAGGAGGTGCAGGAGCCTTAGGTTCTACACCACCAGGTTCAGGAACAGTTATTACCTACAACCAGCAAGCTCCTGAAACACTCACCACTACTCAACATACAGATTCACTTTCAAGGATTTTTTTTATAACTTGTGTTCTCAGTATTTTGTTTATTTGCAGAATTTGTCTTTTGCATATTGGTTGTGTGTCAGTCTTTGTTTATATATAATTTTTCATAAATTTTATTGTATCTCTTTATTTTCCAGTAAATGTCTGCAAGAAAATGAATCCCAAGACAGTATATGGTAACATATATGTACTTCAATAATAAATTTTACTTAGATTTTGATCTTCCTGAAGTCAATGGCCAACAGTCTCAATTGATTATGTAACCAATTCTGCGAACACAGGCCTATTAATAAGAAGCTTGTTTATGAAGCACTCTGAAGTAGATGTTCACTCCCCATAGAATACTCCTCTTGTGCACCGTCCAAATAATTTATTGGAGAAAAGAAATGGCTGGCATAAATGATGTGCTTAAAACAGCTTTTAGATATTTTTGTACGTTTCTGTAAATGTGGCTGGATTGTAAGCTTTTAGTGATGTCAGTGTACAGTGGCCATTGCTAATCTTGCTACAGATTATGAACCCAAAAGATCCATTGGAAGATTGCCTAGATTTGGTGAATCATGCAATGATTGAACACAATGGTGGACCAGAATCTAATAATCCATGCAACCAGTAATTGTGATCAGAAAAAGGACTATAATCCACAATGTGAGCTCATTTGCCATTCTCTTATAGCTCTTCTGAAGCAGAAGGGGTACAAAAGTAAATTGTATATGCTTCCCTTTTTGCCAGGCTTTGGTTTGTGGTTGGACTGACAAAGGAGGATCTATTTAGTGCACAATAATAAACTTTATGTTGGGAAAATCACTCCGTTCCAGGACAGGATAATTACAATCAGAGTGTTGTGCAATTCATTTGCCTGCTGTCACCATAAGATAAGAATGACAGTTAACTTTTTTTTGTTTTCTTCTGCAACATGTTTGAAGTTATTAGGCAGATATTGGAAAACTGAATTATTTTTGTGTACTAAGGTGTTGTAAGTGAAGGAACATAATTCAGAAAAGTAAAAAATGCTAACTGACAATTCTGTTCAAAAAACTAGTTCAAGAATGACACTGAAATGGGAAGATTTTCATTTTGTACACTTACATTTATGAAGATCAAGTGGAGAATTCTTTAGGGTTTATTTTGCAAGTTTTTCTTCTTTAATCTCAGAGTAATTTACTTTTTAGAGTTGCAGATTCCTATGAACATAGTGAAGGCATTTTCAATAATGATTAATAACTAGAAAAATGAGTTAACTGTAATTGAGTGCACTTTACACAAAGAGTGCTCAGGAATTTGCTTGACTTCATGGATAGTCTTGTTTTGAGAGAGGTAAAGGAGCAAAACTTCATCAAAAAAGTGAGAGCAACACGCACAAAACTCTGGAGAAACTCAGCTCAGGCAACATCTGTGGAGAGGAATAAAGAGTCGACGTTTCAGGCCCAAGACCCTTTATCAGGGCTCAAATGTGAATAAACCTTGTAATGCCCCCCACAGCACAACCATTTGTGGGTGTGTGTGTGTATATATCTTAAAAGTAGGGCAAATCCTATCTGATTATGAATTTTGCAAGCAGCCACCTCAGCTATTCATGTCACTTTAAAATAGTTTTAATATATGCATGCTGGTTACGTCAGGTAAATTTATTCTGATAATCCTGCTTGTTTATTATCTCAAAAATTAACGGTACTTATTACCTTGGCTCCCACTGTAAAGCATTTACAGTGCCTTGTGTGTATTTTTTTCTCCTGGCTCCTGCTTTTCTCTGTCAGGTCTCCTTTGGTGCACCAGCCAAGCCATGGATGCCGTTCGACTCACAACAGCCCAATTCACACTGCTACGGGCTCGAGACTAACTCAGAACTTCTCTGTGTCTGTTCCTACACTCATCTACACTGGTATGAGACTACACAGGCTGAGGAGCTGGGGAGAAGTGGGCCACAGGGATTGCGGTTCAATCTATAATGCTAGGCAGGCAGTGTAGCAAGCTACCCTTAACAATTAACCCAGCTCCAGAACCAAGAAACATGGTTAGAATTTTGGTAGATTTGATCAAAATCTTCCTGAAGTTAGAATGTGAAAGGAAGTTTTTGGTTTATAGTTATGAATGACATGAATAAGACATGTTAGAAATTTACTTAACAAATGTTTTGTTTTCATTTTTAGCTGTGATGCACTATATTGGTGTTCCAGAATAAGGAAACATGAGTTTCAGCTCTGCATACTCAAGCTTTCTTTTGGTTGCCTAATTAGAACGCATTATGTATTTTGAAGTCATATGTCATGTTGTTTTATTTGTGTGCTCATTTTGCTCAGGTTTCCAGTACATGGTTTGATTTGTGCTCCAGTATTTTTAACCTGTGTATAATGTGTAAACCTGGGCAGCCGTATATCTTCCAAGAATCTTCAAGGTCTGGGCAGCAGTTCTGTGCCTTTTGGCTTCTTCCCCAGCCTGCACATAGAAGCAACTGCTGTCATCCCAAGATTGGGTCATTCCATCATTTCTTAGATCCTTCGCACAGGGTTACTGAATGTGTTTCCCGCTTCTTCTGGCAGGGTTCCCTTCAGTGAAGATCCCAACCCTGTTACTCATTCATCTGGACCCTCCACCCCACTGAAAAATCAAACCTATTCCTTTTCACCTTCCAAGTCCTACAGTCGACAGTCCTCTTCTTCTGACACAGATTTGAGTTTGACACCTAAAACTGGTAAGGCACCTCCACCCCACTTTTTTTTTGTTGTAACTTTGTGTTTTTGCATTTGAAGCACCTCATTCTGCTTATGAAAACCTAATCACACTTTCCACTTGTTACACTATAAAGAATAGCAAATTAAATTGGATTTTTTAAGTCTTTGAAGCACAATTAATTAATTCAGATGCTGTGGAAATATCTAATGTCTGTCTTTCAGAGAGAAAAAAAATAAAGAATTGGATTTTGCAACTGCATTTAATTTCCAGTAGAGGTCAATAGCGATTTACCTTGTAAATATCTAAACGTCTCTATTTCTATTTGCCTTCTGTGCTTTTTCTATCTATTCTTGTGCTTTTAAAATTTGTATTAATGTTATGGATCTTTGATTAAACTTTATTTCGGCAGTGTTTTTAAAAGTTAAGTCTCTTTTAACCAGAGCTATTTTCAGTGATTGTTTTTAAGAAAAGGCAATGTAGTTTAGGTAATAGAGTTCTAGAATTATTAAACATCAGCAAGGATTTAGGACTAAGCCAGAACATGTGCAAAATCATGAACATTTGTATAACAAGGTAGATAACTTTGAGTCTACAGTCTTAAATTTTTATGTTTGCATCCATGATAATGCACATCTGTTCTGATCTTATATAAACTAATATTTGAAGTTTTATTTAAACATACTGAAATGCATGTTCTTTATAGATGCTAATAACTTTTAATGATTGGACTGGAGAAATGCAACAATTTCATCAGTTTTTGCTATGAAAGTTCCTATTCTACAGTGTCTCCTTTTCCGTGGTCAGCAGCAGAAACAAAAATTGCATGGAACAAATATCTATAAGTAGGAGTGGCAGGTGTTTAGGATAGAATGCTTGATAGAATTACAAAAAATAAGAGGCATTTTGGTAGAATTACTAGAAAAGGGGTAGAAAGGAGACAAAATAATGTCTAGAAATGATCAAAGCTGGTCAGGGTGAAATCAGGACTACTGTCTTTAAAAAAAAAACACTGAAATTTGTTAAATGATAGAAAGCTATTTAAAACTAAACAGGCAAGCAGCCAAGATTGATTGTGGTCTAGCCAAAGAAAAAGGCAAGATAGATAATGTCAATAGGTTGGTATAAGCATCACAGATGGTATGTTCGTTTTCCTGATCTGAAAGTTAACCTGATAATGTATTACCCATGTTCTTGACAGCAAGATTTGTTGGTGGTAAAATTGATTCAGGTTAATATTAAGGATGGTGTGTGTGTGTGTGTGTGTGTGTGTGTGTGTGTGTGTGTGTGTGTGGGGGGGGGAGATTGTTGGTGTATTTTGTATGAAACTACATCTAGCTGCATTGCATGGTACTGAGATTTGCAGTGTTTCCTCTCCACTTCATGCAGTAGTTGTGTGAACCAAGAAGTGCCGTGAATCTGAACTACTGATAGGTTTTGTAATGTGGTAATGTCTAAAATTAGACACTAGTTCCCAGCTATTAGTATTGAATATGCTTTATCTGATGCCTAGCTTGCAGTGGAGTGATCATATTGGATTTAATCTTTTAATAATGATGTGATGTTAGTGGCTGTACTGTTGATGCACAGTATTGTTTGCAAGATTTTTCCTCTCTGCTGCTGATGATTGGTAAAGGCTCAGAAATGCAATTACTGCATGTGTATATTAACCTGCTTCGCCAGGTTTTATTATGATGATGCATCTCTTTCATATATTTAAAATAGTGCTCCTAAATATTTATTAATTTGAAAACCTTTTTGAAAATTTTGTGCACACTATTATGGACATAAACATAATGATGTCATGGATACAGAATTATTGAGGCAGCTGTAGAGAGGGCATTCTAATGTTTTCAGTTACAGAAAAATGCACAAATTTTACTGTAGCAACAAGGCTTTTTCACCTAGCCTTATTTATTTGGATACAGAATAAGAATAAACCACATTTAATCTATGCTTCCCTTTTTATTCTGCTCTGCTTAGAACACTTTTTACCTTTTGTTAAGTATAAATGTATATCAGAATATCAATAAACTCATGATTTTGATTTGCATTTGTGTCTTTTATATAGATAATAGTAAACAAGAATGAAGGCTTTAAATATGAAATATATAAATCATCTTAGGTAAACAGTACCACTACCCTGTGTTCAAAAGTTGATCCTCTAAGATGAACACCACAAAATGTAGCAGTTAGCATGACACTATTACAGCTCCGGGCAGTTTGGAGTTCAATTCTAGTACCATCTGTAAGTTCTCCCTGTGAACCATGTGAGTTTCCTTCTGATTCTCCTATTTCCTCCCACAGTCCAAAGACATACCTGGTAGTAGGTTAATTGGTCATTGTAAATTGCCGTGTGATTTGGCTAGTGTTCATTAGGTGGGTTACTGGGTGGTGTGTCTCATTGGACCAGAGGACCTGTTTCATGCTGTTACTCTAAATAAAATAAAAATTGAGGTAAAAGCAATTTCTGCTAAGTAATTAGAGTAAAGTAAACCAGAAGGAAATGTACTTTAAAGAGATTATCCTTAATGTGTGTCCAAAGCCAACTCACCATTTATAAATGGCTAGATGCATGATGCAAATATCTATTTTGAGGAGTTGTCCAAATTACTTCATTTTGTCTAAGTTGTTGTTCTTAATTACAAAGAAGTCTTTCTGCTGATGTTTCCTTTGAAAGACAGCACATTACTAGCATTTAATTGATACCTCCAAAGGAATAGCTTTTTAAAAAATATATAGAAAGAAATGACTGTGGAAGTAATGCCTTACTTTAATTCAATATGCAGAAAGGTGTTTTAGTTTAGTTTTCACATTCTCCTGAAAGTTTTCATTGGTTGTCTCAGTTTGTGTTCATTTTGTGTCTGTGTTCATTTTACAAAATGTATATCTAATTGATTTTGCTTACATATGACTTTGCATGCTGTATTTTCTGTGCTGTATGTGACCTTCTGAATCTCCAACTTCATTTTTTTTCTACTACTTTTCTACAGCAGCAACTTTGCCCAAGGGGCCTAGGATTTTCCTCTATCCCAGTTCCCCTCCTCTTTCTTCCGGTTCCCCCCATCATAAAAGTGCACATCTCCTTCGTTCTGAGGCTCTGCATAGTTTCACCCCTCCTCACTCTGGCTATGCAAGTCCAGTCTGTCTGAGGAAAAGTGTGTCTTTCAATGAAGAGTTGCTTCTAACTGCCTCTGGTAGGATTGATTGGTGTATTAAAAAAATGCTTCTGCTTTTCTGAAAGCCTATGTGCTCAGTACCTTAAAATTTTGCATTCGTTATGTTAAAGCATACAGTCATGCCAACATGCAAGAAAGCATACTAAATTTGAAACTACTCTAACTTAATTGTCAAATAAGAACTTTTTCAAGAAAAACAAATCAAACTAATGTACGTTTTTGTAAGAGAAATTGAGATTTTTATTTTGCTCTGCATTTAACAGTTACTAGTAATCTCAAAATTCAAAACTTCAAATTTGTCCTGGCAAAATGATTTCTGTTTTCAAAATTATTACAATTGATAATGCAATTGGGTGGAGGGGGGTATGGAGAAGAGAAGAACTGAACGACGGCTATTAGTTATTTGGAACCACGTCACTCACTCATTTATTCATTCATTCATTCATTGCATTTATGTAGTTCATTAAGTATTTGTCTTGATGTGTGTTTTGATTGCTGTGTACAATATTTATTTCGTTATTTTAATTTGGTTGTGCACTTCCCTATTGATCTGGCTAAGCCTGATGTTTTTAAAACTATTTTCATGATTTTTTTAAGTGGATTTGAAAAATTCTGTATTGACCTTTCTTCAGTACAGCCTCGCATGAGCTCATTTTTCTCTGTTTTTGAAAAGGAAGATATAAAAATTGTGCTATTGCTTTGTACTGTGTACTTTTTGAAGAAAATTAGCTTATGTGAACCAAAGGCCTATACAGAAACATTGGTAAGTCTACACTGTTTCCTTATCAAACGCACAGCTAAAACCTACATCAGCAAAGATTGGATTGGAATTTACTGTTAAATTCCATTCATCCTTACAATTTAGCAAATAATTTGCATATTTATGAATTTTAAGGAAATTATGATTAAAGAAAATGATATAAATAGAAAGTCAGCATTCGATTTTGTTATGTGATGGGAAAATCTCCCATAACGTGATGAAATCTAGTATAGGGTAGAGCCCCTTGGGATCATTGGATCTGAATGCACATGAATATATTAGTTCTATTTCTAGAAGTCTTGGATCTTACCCACATTTTAATATTTCTGCTTATAAATTTGTATACTATAAAATAAATGTCAATGTCAACCTTTTTCCTACCAGTACTGATATAGCATTTGGGATCTGATAAGGTAATGGTGTGTCATATTTGCATAGCTTTTTCTTTATAAATATGGACATAAGAATTTTGAGTTTGGAAAGGTTGAGCTCAACATGGAAGAATTTTATTAAATAGACATTACAGATACAAAAATGGAGTAGGGTGGGTTGTTCTTTTTGAGACATTCTGATTTTAAGAAAGTGATCTGAGTAGGGCCTTGAAACAGTCAATAGAAATCCATAAATAACTGACTAAAAATAAACATTTTAATATTGGAGCTGCTTAAGTAATTGTTCTATTTGAAGGTGCATCTTAATATATATTAAATTAATAAATAAAGGAAAATATAGTTTAAAAATTGGGTAAAATTGTAAATGAGAGAATCGAAAATTAAAGCAAGTATCTCATGAATAATTAGTAGCAGGAAATTAAAATTATTGTAAACCTAATCTCTGGCCTGCACCAAAAAGGCAGAAGATACATCAGTCTCCTTGCCTATAGAAACAGATTAGAAATCTGAGCAATCTTCTTGATGTTCATTTTTACTCTTATTAGGGACTTAAATGTCAGGGTTGATTTATGTTTTGATTTGATATTGTAATAAGCTTAAAATGTACCTGCTTAATATCTCTCAGGAATGGGAAGTGGTAGTGGTGGAAAAGATGGAGGTCCTTTGAAAACACTCTATCGACAACAGACCCAGTCTGCCTTTGAACATAGGGTAAGCAGTAGTTTCATTTTGCATTTTTCCATTCATAGATATTGTGTAGACTTCAAATTATTTTTAAGTACACTTTGACTTGAGATTTGGCTTCTGCATTATGTATTTGCTTGATTAAGTATGTCAGAAATTATAATTGGACCCAGGGAGCACGTCAAATAGTTGCGGAGAGATCTAGACTATTTTTTAAAGTAACATTTACAATTTCCATGAGACTAATCCCTCAGTTTTTTCTATAAGACTTTGCACCTCATTTGGTCTAAATGCAGCCAACCTATCACCCAATCCTTGTGTTCAGGAGTTATGTAATTAAAGGACCTAAAATGGTGTAGTTCTAAGGCCCCATCCAACCATGTACTGACAAGCTTTGATAGAAGGCAAACCTGGTGACAAAATATCACCTCTTGTCATGGCCAGGAGTGTAAATTTTAACTTTGATGTTCAGAAAAATTTGAAGATCTTACAGTGATGTAATAAAAATATTTAAAAGTTAGAAATCATCCATTTGTTAAGAATGAATTAAAAAGTGACTATGAAAAACTTCCATTCATTTGAATTTAAGCCTTCTGTTATTGACCTGTAAATCACTTTTATTGCCCCACCCAGCTAGTCTCTCACTTGCTGTCTTCTATCTGACTCTTGGCTATAGTATTCCGCCTTACTACTGACAAGTTACATTACAGGCCTAATTTGCAAAAAGCAAGTTGTAAGAAATGCTCCAGATTAAATTGTGGTGTTAAATTCAGCAAGACATCCCAAGCTTCCTGAATTTCTAAGTCTGCCTGTTATACATATTCCCATCCCTCAGGCTCCCTGTAAGTACTTGTTCCTGGTGTCTAGAGGCTAGACCTTGAGCAAAGTTTTAAATTAGATGTTTTATTCCTACTGTAAGAAACATTGCACAAGTATGTAAATGTAGAAAAATACTTCAAAATGTTAGCTTTTCAATTTAGATGGACACTCTTTGGATGGTTTTTTGCCCGGGAATGTTAAATAATAGACAGCAATACACAAAATAGTGGAGGAACTTAGCAGGTCAGGCAGCATCTATGGAAATGAATAAATAGTTGACATTTCAGGCCAAGACCCTTCTTCAGGACTGGAAAGGAAGGAGGCAGATGCAAGAATAAAATGGTTTGATAGGGGAAGGAGGATTAGCTCGTAAGTAATGGATGAAGCCAGGTGGGTTGGAAAGGTGAAGAGCTGGATAAGAAGGAACCTAATGGGAGAGGAGAGTTGACCATGGGCGAAAGGGAAGATGGAGAAACACCAGAGGAAGGTGATAAGCAGGTGAGGAGAAGAGGTTAAGAGGCCAGAGTGGGGAATAGATGAAGAGGGAAGGTGGAGGGGAAAATACTGAAGGAAAAATCGATGTTTATGCCATTGAGTTGAGACCACTTAAATGGAATATGAAGTGTTGCTCTTACACCCTGAGAGTGGCCTCATCATGGCAAAGGAGGAGACCGTGGACCAACACATTGGAGTGGGAATGGGGATAGGATTTCACTGCTGCAGGTGGCTGTGCAGGCCAAGTCATTGAGTATGTTTAAGGGGGAGATTGATAGGTTCTTGCTTCTCAGCGCATTAAAGGTTATGGAGAGAAGGCAGGAGAATAGGGTTTGGAGGGTTAACAAATCAGCTTTGATGAAATGGCTGAGCAGACTTGATGGACCGAATGGCCTCCTGCTCCCGTGTGTTATGGTCAAAAGAATTAAAATGGTTGTCCACTAGAAATTTCTGTTTCAGACTGATGGAGCAGAGGTCCTCTACAAAGTGGTCCCTCAATTTACATCAGGTCTCACCAATTTAAAGGAAGCGGCATTGGGAGCACCAGCCCCAACAGATTCCCAGTAAAATGTTGCCTCAAATTACCCTTCTGTTTATCCATCTAATATGACAGATGTTCTCTTTCAGATTAAACCATTTCAAAAAGGGTTGATAGCTATAATCTATAAGCGGTCATTAAGTTCACGAATGATATCTAATGATAAAATTAAACGCGCTTGGGAATCGGAACCTCAAGAGTCATTTTCAGATAATCAGTGGAGTAAAATTTTTCATTCAGCTAACAATTCATCTATTTGTGCCCGTCATTCCTTGGTACAGTTCAAGGTAGTGCATCGGGCCCATATGTCAAAGGATAAACTAGCACGTATTTTCTCCAATATTAATCCTATTTGGGACAGATGTAATACTGAGCTGGCCACTTTAACTCATATGTATTGGTCTTGTATAAAGCTAGATAACTTTTGGAGAGATATTTTTAAAACACTATCAAAGGTTTTGGATCTGGATCTACAACCTAATTTGCTTACGGCAATTTTTGGGATTATCCATCTTTGGGATTAAACAGGAAATGTTCCTGTTTCCGCTCAACATATGATAGCCTTTTCGGCCTTACTGGCTAGGAGAGCCATTTTATTGAAGTGGATGTGTTCTAATCCACCTACGGTCTTTTATTGGCTCTCCTCCATTATGTCCTGTTTAAGTTTAGAGAAAATAAGAAGTCGGACATTTGATACATCCTTTAAATTTGAGTAAATATGGTGACCTTTTATCCAATATTTTCATTTAATTTGATTTATTACTCTTTCAATCTTTTTTTCGAAGTTTTAGATTTGATCAGAAAGTCTTTCTTTCTTTCTTTTTTGGTCGTATCCTCAAAATGGACTGCCCAGTCCCCTTTTTTTTTTGTTTTTTTTATATAGTGTAGTAGTTTTTTTTTCTTTTCATTTATGATTTTGACAATGTCTATCTTAATCTTGGTTTATATTGTTACTGATATATATGTGAACTAATTCTCCTCTTGATTGTATTTATGCTTTTTTCAAATCAATAAAAAGATTAATAAAGAAAGAAAGACAAAAAAAAAAAAGAAATGTTGCCTCATCTGAAGGGACTGCTTGGGGCTCTGAATAGAATCTGAAGGGAGGAGGTGAATGGCAGGTGTAGCATTTCTGTCACATGCAAGGATATGTGCCAGGAGGATGTTAGTAGGGAGGCTGTAATGTTGAATCAGATTTGCTGACTGAGACAGAAAACACTGACTGCAAATAAGTATATTTATTTACAAACAGTAAAAATTCAGCCAAACGTTCAAGTTCCCCAAGTGACAGAAATTACAAAGCTCAATATCCAACAAACATCTTTAGCTAAAAGCATGCACAAAGCATACATTCCCAATGGTTATGTGCGCTGCTTCCCTTAAACAAAGTAAGAGAGAGCAAACCTGGGATATTTGAAACTGGACAGCAGGTGGCTAATGAATGGGAAAGTAGCCGCAGTTCCTAAACTGACCAATCACCATGGAAGCAGCTTTCGATGAGCAGAATAAACCATACCCCCACAGGACAGGGGGACAAATGGACAAAGGAAGCAGAGCGGGAGTGATCCATGAGGGGAGTGGGGAGGTAAAGACGTGGTAGGTGGTAGAAACCTGTAGGCAGAATGATGTGTTAGATGCGGATTCTCCTGGGTTAGTAGGTGAGGACGAGAGGAACCCAATTGCTGTTAAGCAGCAATGTCTGGGAAATGGAGGAGATGCAGGTGAGGGCAGCATCAATGGTGGAGGAAGAGCCTACAGAGCATGATAGAGGGCATAGGTTTTGGATGAGGGGAAAGTTTAAAGGGTATATGCGAAGCATGTCTTTTTTATACAGAGAGGTAGTTGCATGGAACATGCTGCCTGGGGAGGTGGTAGAACCACAGTATGATATTTAAGAGACATTTAGACATGAGAAGAGGAAGGGAATAGAAGAATATGGGCCCTATGCAGGCAAATAGGATTAGTTTAGACACCAGTTCCTGAGGGGTTCTGTTTGATCTTGTATTTGCAACTAGAAATATGCCTAATTATACAATTATGAAAACCATGTACAGGCCAAGTCATTGAGTATATCTGAAGCGGAGGTTGATACATTCTTGATTAGTAAGGGTGTCAATGGTTATGAGCAGAAGGCAAGAAAATGAGTTTCAGAGAGATAATAAGTCAGCCATGACGGAATGATGAAACAGATTAAATGGACTAGATCAGCGGTCCCCAACCACCGGGCCGCAAAGCATGTGCTACCGGGCCGCGAGGAAACGATATGATTTGGTGTTATGAGTCAGCTGCACCTTTCCTCATTCCCTGTCATGCCCACGGTTGAACTTGAACGCATGCGCGGTCATTGCCCGCGCGTCATCCATGTCAGCGCGGGAAGAAGATCAACTCCTCGAACTTGCAAATGACGACGGGATGAAAAGTATGTTTGACATAACATCTCTGCCGGCATTCTGGATCAAAGTCAAGGCTGATGGCCACGAAAGCACTGAAAACGTTGCTTCCATTTCCAACGTATCTCTGCAATGAATGCAACGAAAACTAAATTGCGGAATAGACTGGACATAAGGAACCCTGTTCAAGTATCGCTGTCTCCCAACACCCTTCGATGGCACCGTCTTGTTGCAGGAAAACAAGCCCAGGGCTCCCACTGATTTGGCAATATTGGTGTGTTGCAATGATTTTATATGTTCATATGGGGACAATACGTGCTGTGTGTTTAATATCCAAACGTTACTTAAAATGTTACGATGCTATTGACTTACTTATATAACCATAGAACAATTACAGCACGGAAACAGGCCATCTCTGCCCTTCTAGTCCGTGCTGAACGCTACTCTCACCTAGTCCCACCGACCTGCACTCAGCCCACAACCCTCCATTCCTTTCCTGTCCATATACTTATCCAATTTTTCGTTAAATGATAATATTGAACCTGCCTCTACCACTTCTACTGGAAGTTCGTTCAACTCTTACTTCAAGCTCCCCTGTCCTCCCCTGATAATTGACTTATCACTATATTTATGTGAGGAAAATATACGCTGTGTGTTTAATATTAAATTCGTTAGATAAACCCTTTTAGAAACGAAATTGAGTGTATTAGCAATTTATCACCTATATTCCGGTTGTGATTAACCGTTCCCCCCCCCCCCACCGACAGAATCGCCGAAAACAATTTGTAGAGAAAATTTGGCATGTTACATGTACACGCATGCGCACTGGTGTCCGTGCATGGCCTCATGGTCATTGTAGTCTTTCTCGGGGTAAACCCAACATATTTGACTGCTACTCTTGTCCGTTGGCAACCCTACCCCCCCCCCCCCCCCGGGTCGGCCGGTCCGCCAGAATATTGTCAATATTGAACCGGTCCGCAGTGCAAAAAAGGTTGGGGACCCCTGGACTAGATTGTCTAATTCTGCTCCTGTCTTTTATGGTTTTTTTTGTTATCTGGCTGTTTAAGGAATACCTAGTTTGTTGACAGTTCTGAGTAAACATCTGAACGAACATGAATATAATGAATGGGACAGAAGCTGTTTCAGAAATACTTAAAACAGCACACGTTAAAAGCCATCTAGGAATCAAAGTAAACTCAAATTCACAAAGCAGTTATAGCATTGAAGAGGCTTTTGGACCTTTACCTCACTTCATCTAGGAGCAATCCATTTGGTCAGATTCCCTGTCTCCTTATGGCCTGCTTATCCAACTCTCATTGGAACATTACATATGAATCTGCCCCACTGCTGGAGTGACAATGCAACTCAGCCCCTAATATAAAGCAACAATAAATTGCATGCAGATTTTGATTTATTTGCCAGGCACCTTCATTCAAGAACCCTTCTTTTTGAACTCTGGGTCACTATGAGCATTTTTTTTCTCTATCTATTATCTGAACTCTTTATTTGCTTTGTATACTTCTATCCAATCCCCTCACAATCTTCTGTGTTCCAAGAACAATCCCATCCTCTCCAGTCTATCCACACAATCAGTCCCCCATCCAGAAATTGTTTTGATAAATTTAATTTGTGCTCTCTAAAGCCTTTACACCTGTCCTCAAGTTTGGTGCACAGACGTGGATATAATACTGCAGTTATGCTTTCATCGTATACTTGTAAAATTCAATTTTCCAAATTTGGTTTGTTGCTCGTATCCATTGCATATTTTACTTCTTCTTTGGGAACATGGTAAAATAGTTGAGCTTTTTATTTTAAATTTTGTTGAAGAGGTCATCACAGTTTATTTATTTCTGATGTATTTCTAACAATAGTTTCTTGTTTAAAACATTGTTTTGATTGGGACTGCAGTGAAGAAAAACACAATCCTATTTTTTTAAACCACTAATCCATAACTAAATCCAACAGGATTTTTTCTGGGATGAAGAAGTTGCTGTCATTTTATTGTAGGGTTCTGTGGAAAATATTCTTCAGGCAGTGCCATGACAGGAGTGAAAGTGTTAACAAAGCCGTAATCCAATGACCTAACAAGAGTGCGAAATTATGCTGATGGATACAGGAACTAAAAATATAAGCTAGCCACTACAATTCTATAGAGAATGTAGTATAAATTTATTTCCCTGAAAAATGCAAGTGAATGTGAAATTTGAACACTTTTAATAATAAAGTATAAAATCACGTGATACTAAATGGAATGGAAGGTTGTGTGAATGGGATTAGTATATAGAGGGCAAAAGAAGCTCATGTGAAACGTAAGCACTGGAATAATCTTGTTGGATGTAACCTTGCTGTACCTTTCAGAGGCTGATAATATCCCTTTGTGTCAGAAAATCTGATATATCAATGCTTTTGTCTGTTGCCAATTTGATTACGTACGGCCATTGACTTAAGTACATTTTTAACCAGGTAATTTAAATTGTTTGATATTTCATCGACACCTCCCAAGCCGTTGATTTTTTTTAAAAATTCCTATCAACTCTACTGAAAAGTAGCCTTATGAAATGTAATGCACTATGTATTTACTTATTCAAATGTGACGTGATTTTTGTTTGGGCTGATATTACTTTTAAAATAGATTATTAGAATTCTGTATTGCATAACATACATTCTCTTGTGTTTGATGCTTAGCCATGGTTACTGCCTAGTAATAACAGGCAACAAATTGAAACATCAGCCACATGTACTGTATTTGGCTGAAAGTTATGGTGTTTTAACTCTTTAAGTATCAGGTTGGTTTCAGACCAGTTCTCCAACTGGATACTCACAACTGATTTTAAATGTATGGATCCTTCAAATCACACAGCACAGAAATTAACCTTTCAAATTAATTGGATTGTCGTGGTTCAAGGAATAGGATAATTGGAACATTACAGCTTAGAACTTGTTTCTGTGTGGTTGATGTGGAGCTGCTCGGCCTAATCTTACTGCCCAGTACTAAGTCTGCAGTAACACACACAAAATGCTGGAGGAACTCATCAGGCCAGGCAGCACTTATGAAAAAGAGTGAACAGTCAGCATTTTGGGCCGAGACCCTTCATCGAGACTCACATTGTTTCTGATGTATTCTGATGAAGGGCCTCAGCATGAAATGTCAACTGTGTACTCTTTGCCATAGATGCTGCCTTCCCTGCTGAGTTCCTCCAGCATTTTGTGTGTATTGCTTGGATTTCCAGCATCTGTAGACTTTCTCGTCTTTATGCTACTAAGTCTACAGATCTTGTCACGTGTTCTCAAGTACATATCTAAGTACTATTTAAATGTGACGGGAATTTGTCCTCTAACAACTTTTAAGACATTTAATAGGTTTCAATAGGTACATTTAATGTTAGAGAAATGTATACGGTATACATCCTGAAATTCTTTTTCTTCGCAACCATCCACGAAAACAGAGGAATGTCCCAAAGAATTAAACGTTAGAACCCCAAAGCCTCCCCCCTACGCATCCAGCACCCTGAAGATGCATGAGTCTTTTAGGCTGTGTCCTTGGCATATCGAAAAGCTGCCAGTTGTGAGGCCCTAAGAACAGGTCCCATTTCTGCAAAGAACCGAAATTAGCGTGTAACTCCAGGTCAGGGTCTTCAAAAGACTCCCAAAAAAAGGGAAAAAAGAGATACTAAAGATAGAAATAGAGCTGTTTCCAAAGATGTAAGTAAAGGAGTTGATGTTAGGTGCCATCATCCTAAACTCTGCCCTCCGTTTAGTCCCAGCTCTTCCCCACTGGGTAGAGGAAAGGTCTTTGTCTCTTTAATCATTCAACTTTCTCTCTATGCCTCTTGTCTTTTTTTTATCCCATTGCTAAGAGAAATGGATTATTTTTGTTTATTCTTTAAGTAAACCTCAATTAAGTCTACCTTCAGCTGCCCCCTGTTACAGAGAAAAGAATCCAAGATCCTCCAGGCTTTTCCCATAGCTGCAAATTTCCAGGCCTAATAACTTCTTTGTAGAGCTCCTTGGCGTCATTTCCAGTGCAATTATGTCTTCCAGTTATGTAGTGACACAAGATGTATGCATTTTTCAAGCTGTGACCCAGCTGTTGTGGTAAATATTTCATGCATGACCTCTGCTCTTGTTCTCTGTGCCTTGTCTAATAAAGGAAAGAATCTTCTGTGTCTTTTTAACTTTAATGATCTGTCATTGATCCTTTAATAAAAATTGAAAATGCAGGAAATTTAGTATGGTATGTGACTTTGTGTTGAAGCCTATGTCTTGGTCAGCTCCCCCAATGTGGATGTAGATAAATGCATTTGTAACTGGAAATTGGGGTGAAAGACATCCCTCATGTCTGCTGTAGACCCAGTCTGAGAGCCATATTATCTCGATACAGTGCTACTCAGCCATTCCTGGTGATAGGCATTTATTACATTCTATGCTCTTGCTACTTACGGTAATACTTCAAAGTTTCATTTGATAGGGAAGAACACCAATTGATCAGCTGAGGATTCTGAGATGTAATTAAGAGAAATGTTTCCTTTTTCCTCACTTGATACCATGAGACTTATTGTGTTCTGGATTAGATGTTGGGGTCTCCCTGGTCCACTTTCTATTAGTTGTATGACCACCTCTGGTGTGTCTGTCTTGGCCATTGGAACAGGATGTACCTAGGAGTTGGAGCATTTGGCACTTTGTGTTTGAAGTTGTCAGTCTGTTAAGTGAGTAGTACTGCTCATCGGGAGTTGACCCATTCCCAAAATGCTTGGGATGGGCTGTGCACAGTTGACCAAGTTGGGAATGAAAGTACCATGTTTCAGTGATAGGCTCAATGCTACATTGAATTGGTTTTATCCTTGGTGTTCAGTATCTTGCCGTTAATTTGCTGGGCAATTTCCAGGTGACAGTTATGAGTCAGCCATGTTGCTCTGGAAAAGGAATTACATGTAGGTCAGGTAAGGATCATAGGTTTTTTCTCCCACAAAGGGCATTTGTGAACCAATATTATAACAGTAATTCAGTTGCTTTATAGCAGTTTTATTCTTATGTTGTTATGTTGTTTTCTTAAAATTGAAAATTAATTATTGAATTCTAATTCCACAGTTGCCACAGTGGAACTTGAACCCATGTCTCTGGATTGTTAGTCAAGGCCTCTTGAATTTCTATTTTGATCATTTCACCACTTAAGTGCCACTTTATCCACTAACATCAGTACTTTTGGATTCAGTGCACCCAGAAATAAATCCTGGTGCTATGATTACATTTGATTATGTTGATTCGATTGTCTATACCAAATATTGAATATGATTTGACTTGATTGTCTTTCATTTCACAAGTGTTTTTTCAACATCAGTTTTTTTTTTACTCTGCACAGGAATTCCCTTTTTTCACTCTAACAACTTTCCCACCTGGATTTCTTGTTCATGTCGGTGGTGTAGTCAGTGCAAGATCCGTGAAGCTACTGGACCGAATCCACAATCCAGGTAAGTAGAGTACGTCACATCACGTAACTTAAGGACTAGGAAAATATTAATATCTTTCAGGTTGATGGAATGAAAATTTAATCTGTTCATTGACTGAAAAAAATGTTTACTGAATGATGAAGTTGTAAATTGGGTCAAACCATGGCATGCCCACAGTACCGTATTGATAATTTTCCTGTGATTATGTTCAGCCAGCTGTATTTTTTTAACTTCTGGTGAGTTTGTTTAACTTAAATTTTGTGTTCTTTGTAACATGACATCTTTGTTATAGTTCAACAAAGATCTTGGAGAAAATATGGTTTATTCTATGGTATATTATAAAGTTATTTGTTGCTCTCAGCAACTGAAAAATTCCTGATCACATTTTCACTAGGTTTTGCAGAAGTTATCTTTTATCTTCAAATGATGTGTTCAAAAACATCTGTTTTGCATTATTATTGCAATAAACTGCTCATGTGCCTAGGAGATAAGAACTTGCCTCAACAACTACATAGTTGATTATTTTGTTCCTGTCCTTTTGCATTTCTTTCAAATTTGGGAGCTGCTGCTGCACTGTAAAGTACCTTTTAAACTTCTGTATGGGAGCTTGACATGTCGCCTCAGCAAAAAAAGTCAAGAGTTATACAACAAAGAAATAGGTTCTATGGCCCATTGTGCCCCTGCTGTTCTTCTTGCTCATCAACACTTGTCCCATTTGCCTGCACCAGATATGTATCCTATGTCGTGCCTGTTTGTTGGAGGGGGTGGTGAAATCTTTCCCCTGAAATCCTTTCGAAACTCCTTTCTCACACCTTAAACCTGTGCCCTCTTGTTTTTGATGTTATTTTTCTCAACAGGAGCAATAAATTAAACATTTTTCTTCCATTGTTAATAGGCCATGAGCTGTTGCTTGTCCTTATCATTGCTCAATTAAATCTTCGGCATGGATGAGCCTTCATTTTGAAGTTGTGCTCTTGTGGTGATACTCCCAAAAGTCTGTTGGGGAGAATCAGTTAAAGCCATTTAGTATAACAGAGTAGTGTACTTTTCCACTTAGGAAAACAGTTAGACTACACATTAATGGTTTGAAGAGAAATCGCACATAGATTAGTCCAGGTAAGTACAGCAGGTTTCTTTTCCTAAAAAAACAAAATACCCGCAACACACACAAAATGCCAGAGGAGCTCAGCAGGCCAGGAAGCATCTACGGTAGAGTACAGTCGACGTTTTGGGCCGAGACTCTTTAGTAGGGTCCTGCCGAAGGGTCTCGGCCTGAAATGTCGACTGTACTATTTTCCAGCATTTCTCCAGCATTTTGTGTGCGTTGCTTGGATTTCCAGCATCTGCAGATTTTCTCTTGTGGAAAAAAAATACCCGTTGGTTTTTTAAAGCAAACCAACAAACTTCAGAATCATTTGTACTGTTATCATATTTTGATTTCCAGGCTATTTTAACATGATGTCTAGTTCACAAATTAGTGGACTTTGAATTACATTCTCTGAACTGTTGATCATGATCTCTGTATTACTGATCTGCTGAATCCAACCACTATGTTGCATCCCTGTAAATCCTATGATTTAAAAAAAAACTGTGCTTTAGTCAAATCGTTTTATTTTTCAGTTGATTGCTGGATTCAATTAAAGAAAACCTTGATGGTAACTTTGTGAAAGGACTGGAATATGCATCAAAGGAATTGTCAAAATACCTTTTTCTTATAAATTTCAACGTTAGTAAGCCCTAGAAAAATAATTCTTCTGGATTTATTTTACTGATGCACTTTTTGCTAATTCTGGCCTAGTGCAGAAAGTGAACTTCACTGCTCATTATGTATTCAAAAATGATGTGCTGCTGATCTTGCTCTGAATTACAACTAATGTTGTGTTACCCCCTTCTTCAGCACTCACTTCATTGTTTGTCTTCACTCTTAGGCCTATATTTAAAATTTACAACTTTCCTAAAGTTGTTTTATTTAGTCTTAGTCAGCCTGTATTGACATATAAATAACCTGGCCTGTGTTTGCATGCTAAGTGTACATTATATAACTTTTAATTTAAAATTATTTCTGTGGCTAACTCTGCCAAATACTACTTTCTCTGGAATAAGGCTTTTAGCCACAGTCCTTTCTAGTGCACTGTTTTTATTGGGAGAGATATAACAATTAAATATTTTTGGTTCAAATATTTTAATATATCTGAACAAATTTTCAACAGCCCAATTATGCAAAGGTAATAAAACAGATAAAATAATGGTTAAACTTGTATAGATTCATCCTTGCCAATTTATCAATTTTGTTCACTCAAAATTTCTTCTTAATTTCTTAGACTAGAGGTTTGACCTTGCAGTAACCCTTCTGCTATAAGCTGTTTACTCATTTTGCATGTTTGTAAACTTATTGACTTTTTGAAGAATGACTTTGGGTTTGAAAATTTAGAGCTGTGTGTTAAAGTGCCCTTCAAATGAATAGATAATAGTTTCAAACAGCTTACTGCCTATCTTTTTCTGTTTTTTTTAATCTAATAGCAAATACATGGTTCTAGATTTCATTAGCATAGTCCTTGCTTTTTACTCTCTCTGGATGAATGTACTTCTATTAACTCTATTGTCTGTGTTTTTCCAGTTCCTGTGAAGTAGTGTTGTCCTTGTTGTGCTCTCTGTATTGCTTACTCTGATCTGCTCCTATAACTGATCTACTAACTTGCTGTTTTGAACTCAGCCTTTGTCGGAATTATGGGTAACACAAGATCATACAAACTGCTAGACTGGAATAGTTTCAATGCAGGTATTTTATAACTTCTTCAACGTTACACATACTGACTGAAATTATGGCAGCTCAGTGAATTAAATCCCATGGCTTCATCACCGTAACTTTCGTAACACATAAAAAATTGTAACACTTGGAAGTACTGAACATTATGGAAGTAGTAATAACCAAACCAAATCATCTTTAGTGAACATCATTTTAAGGAATAATTCAGGATTTTGTTCAGACAACAATAATCTAGCTGGTATTGTTAGCAGCATAATTTAAAACTAGAATTATTAAAGGCTTCTATTGGACAAAGTTTATTGATAGTTTTAGTTTTGCTAATATGTTATGCTAATTAATTTTATGCATCTCAAACTTTTACTGCACTTCCAAACTAAATATGTGGAAGTATATAATAAAGAAATCTTAACCTGAAGCTTTCAGTTTCGGAAAAAAAAATAAAAGTCTTCTGACATCTGAATCTTTATGTGCTACCCAACTAAATAATATTTTGTTGACCAAGAGTGTGATATAATACACAGCTAACTGTGATGACGAAGGTCACATTTAAAATTAATTTTATGTCTGTGTTACTGCATTGGGGGAGCGGGGAACTTATTTGCAACTTCATAGTCATTGTGGAAGCTTAACAATAAAGTGGAACCATTATTCAATATTAAGTGAGGGTTTTAAGCAGCTGGGATTATCAGTACATCTCCAGCAGTAATTTATAAATCAGCTTTATGTAAGAATTTAAAGGCATTAGAAATGGAAATGTGTGTGTCTTATTGCCCCTCAGGTCAGCTCCATGAACCAGTAAGATCACAGCTGAAATTCTTTCCTTATCTTGCATTCACTTTTCTGCCCAGCCTTTGTTTCCAGCAGTCTTATTAATCAGTCTTCAAAATTCTTAGCCATGCGTCATTCATGGGACTTTGGATGGAGAAATGCTAAAGATTTGCAATCATCTGTGTAAAAAAAATTCACCTTAACCCAGGCCTGGCATTTTACCATTTTTGATGCACTAAGTTCTTTAGTACGGTCTCTGTTACTGTGTTTATCAAACTTCTGTTTTACACTCATCTGCCTTAGCTCAGCATCAACCCATTTTGTTATTTGAAGGCAGTTGCAAAACTTTCATTGTGCTTTACCCACATCTCCTGCCTCCACATGGAGGGCTAACCTTTCAATCCCTTAAGGTCTCATTCTTGCTTTCCTGTTACTCATGATGTATTTATAAGCATATTTTTAGCTTCACTGAATTCTACATGCCAACAACATTTCCTTATTTCACTTCCACATTTTTGATGCTCATTCAGGCTGTTCGGTGTTACAGTGTCTTGCTGCTTATTCTATCTCTTGTGCACCTAATCATCCAGAGCATTTGAGATTTAGGGGTGTGACCTTTTGTCCTGTGGATAGATATGTACTCTGAATCCTTCTTATTTAAAGCTTCCATGGCTTCAATACTGACCTTCTAAGTACAGTGGATACTGCTTAATTGGGACCAAGGTTAATCAAGGCAACTATTTATTTGGGACAACTCTTAAAGAACAAAAACTAAATTGAGAAAATAGCTGGGATTCGCTTCATTTATCTGGTGCACTATCCCACTTACTTGGGGCAGGAGACTGTTACTGAGCACTTTCTAGCTAGTGTCAGTCATGTGCACTTGCATGGCCTTTAGACACTACACCATGCTTAGAGTGTTCAGTTTTTAAATTGCATCAGTTGTGTGTGTTTGTATTCAAAAAACAGTGATTTTTGTCACAGATAGTTGGCATGAAATGAGCTGTAAGACAATTTAGAACTGTTTTTCTCACCACAGTTTCAGGCTTGGAGATGCCAGAAGCTGCGGGGAGTGAAAATGAACCAATTGGGTATTACGACAAAATTTGAAGATATCAACAATCATCTTGTATGTTACAATGAAAATAAATATTTGGAGGATACAGTCATCTAAATCCAACCATTTTATGCCATGGGCCCTACCATTAACTGAGGGGTCTGTTGGCCCCAGGTTGGGAACCCCGAGTCGAAAGCATTGTATGAAGGCAGTCCATCATCTGAACTAAATGTCTGTGCTGATTCTGTTCATATGCCGTCAATCAAATGAACACAGCAGCATACACTGGATAAATTGCTTCAGTGATAATCATTTTTACAGTGCTGTAAAGGAATTGGTAGTCGTTTTAAGTTGTTCTGCATTTCATTTAAACATATAAATTGTTATGTAGTTAAATGCTAATTTGTTTGTTTTATACTTTTTACTCATTTCCATGAAACTTCAGCTAATAGGGGCAGCTGCTTAATTGGGCCAGAATGTACTGGTCCCATTGTGTTCCAGTTAACCAGGATCCTCTGTACTTGGATGCCAGGCCACTTTAGTCAAATCTTTTAGTTTAGTAAAATTGGTCTAAACTCCATTTTGAACATTTACTTTTTATTATATCTTAGTCCTAATATAACTAAATTATTATCATCACCAGTTTTCCCGATGTGATATACTTTCCATCTGCCTAGCTTCTTTCCCTAAAATTAAATCCACAATTGTATGCTCACCCCTCTAATTGCACTTGCCACATAGTGTTAAAAGCTATCATGCATGCAATTTAGGATTTTGATATCCTTCTATAGTTTTTACCCTTTTAGACCTTTTACGTTATATTACAAATAAAACTAGAGTAATTGAAATCTGCCAGTATTACTATACTCCACTTTTCCATTTGGAAGAAATTTATTTATATATTGACACCAGGAGTAATGCAGGCTTCATGAATTTTTGAGATCCTGCTTAATCTCTGTACTGTCTTCTTAAAATCTGCCTGTAAGAAGTCATCTCTTCCTATATTATAGGTCACAACCACTGGCTGTTCATCCACTCTCTCCAGAATGTCTTCAGCCCGCCAATGCTATATTTTGATCTGGCTTCAAAGAAACGACATAATAGTCTCTCTTGCGTCTCCATCCTGGAATCATGTCTAACTTCAAAATCATCTGCTCCCCAAATTATAGATACTCTCATAAGTCTTGCTTGTTTACTGCTGAGCTATCTATGCTGCTGTGATCATGATTATACTTCCTTGGGAACCCTCTCTCCCATCAGTTACTGTTAAAAGATTAAGATGTCCTTGGGTCTCATAAACTACCTGCCTTTCCTTGTCTGTCTCCTGGTTGCCCAGTTCCTCTCTGCTTGTACTCCATTGGCTATCTCCTGAAATCTGCTATCCACAAAACATTCCAAGTTGCACAGCTAACAGAGGTGCTGTCTTACAGCTCCAGTCCTGTAGAATTTGAGGAGAGTTGCATCGTGGATGGATTGCAGTGAAATTGGGTGTTGCTGAATCTTCATCTAATGACACTTCCTGTACCTGTAGTTGTTCAGCATGGGAAGTGATGTGATATTCCCACATGGTACAAGCTGTGCATTCCACAGGTGAATTGGCAAGCCTCTACTAATCACATTGTCTCATCAAGCGGAAACCATAACAGCTCTTCTTTACCATTCTACATTCATCAGAACCCTGAGTTTTGTAAATGGGTACTCCAAACAACTAAGCCCTCTACTTCTTCTACAAAATATTATGCTTTTATGTTCTTGCTGTCAAACCAAACTCTTACTTTCCCATTTAAACTCCATCGATCACCTCCTATTCACCTCAGTTAATCAGTCTATATCTCGATGTTAACAGTTTGCAACTCATTTTCCCAGCTAGCCTTATATAAGTAGCAAATTGGAGTACGTTCAGACATTTTATGTGTTAATCATATTGCCACACCACAGGTAAAAGGCTGTGAATTTTTCTAAAGCACATGGGGAAACAGTGCACAAAAGATTATTGCATAAAAGAGTGCATTTGGGGTTGGGTAAAATAATAGCAAAGGATAATTAGTTAAAAGACAAAATTTTGAAGTTCACAGCCTTTTACCTGTGGTATGGTAACTGAGGTGAATAGGAGGTGATCGATGGAACATGAAAACATAATATTTTGTAGAAGAAGTAGAGGGCTTAGTTGTTTGGAGTACCCATTTACAAAACTCAGGGTTCTGATGAGTGTGGAATGGTAAAGAAGAGCTGTTATGGTTTCCGCTTGATGAGACAATGTGATTAGTAGAGGCTTGCCAATTCACCTGTGGAATGCACAGCTTGTACCATGTGGGAATATCACATCACTTCCCATGCTGAACAACTACAGGTACAGGAAGTGTCATTAGATGAAGATTCAGCAACACCCAATTTCACTGCAATTCATCCACGATACAGCCAGAGAGAGAGAGAGAATCACACTGCACAGAATCAAGTCCCTTGGCATACTGAGTCTACACTGACCACCAAACACCCATTCATGTTAATCCCTTCTACTGTCCCAACATTTGCCATCAACTCTCCTCAAATTCTACAGGACTGGAGCTGTAAGACAGCACCTCTGTTAGCTGTGTAACTTGGAGTTTTTTGTAGATAGCAGATTTCAGGAGATAGTCAATGGAGTACAAGCAGAGAGGAACTGGGCAACCAGGAGACAGACAAGGAAAGGCAGGTAGTTTATGAGACCCAAGGACATCAATCTTTTAACAGTAACTGATGGGAGAGAGGGTTCCCAAGGAAGTATAATCATGATCACAGCAGCATAGGTAGCTCAGCAGTACACAAGCAAGACTTATGAGTGTATCTAAAATGTCGCCACATCTTTTCTTAAACCAGGCCAGTAAAAATGTTTTAAAACCTTTTCACAGTTTTCTTCACACCTTGATAGCCACCCAAGGGCTTACCATGAGCCATAGTTAAAATCTCATCCGATAAACTTTAGGAACTACTACCTGGTGAAAAACCTTCCATTCCTCACTTGCAGGAATTGTAGGTGATCTCCGGTTCCTCATTAACACTCTCCTCTCAAAATAATATCCTACTTGTTCCTTTAACTTGACTATCTCAGGGTCTCTACTCTGCTCTGCTATCATCTCCGTCTGGGATAGAGACAAATCTTCAGGGTCAGACTTATTACAAGAGTTTTGATCAAACAATGAAGGTAAGAAAGTTTCTGACACATCCTCAGAATTCGAAATGGCAGGATACTTGGCAGTGTGGAGGAGCAGAGGGATCTGGGGGTACATGTCCACAGATTCCTGAAAGTTGCCTCACAGGTGGATAGGGTAGTTAAGAAAGCTTATGGAGTGTTAGCTTTGATAAGTCGAGGGATAGAGTTTAAGAGTTGTGATGTAATGATGCAGCTCTGTAAAACTCTAGTTAGGCCACACTTGGAGTACTGTGTCCAGTTCTGGTCGCCTCACTATAGGAAGGATGTGGAAGCATTGGAAAGGGTACAGAGGAGATTTATCAGGATGCTGCCTGATTTAGAGACTATGGATTATGATCAGAGATTAAGAGAGCTAGGGGTTTACTCTTTGGAGAGGAGAAGGATGAGAGGAGACATGATAGAGGTGTACAAGATAATAAGAGAAATAGATAGAGTGGATAGCCAGCACCTTTTCCCCAGGGCAGCACTGCTCAATACAAGACGACATGGCTTTAAAGTAAGGGGTGGGAAGTGTAAGGGGGATATTAGAGGAAGGTTTTATACTCAGAGAGTGGTTGGTGCGTGGAATGCACTGCCTGAGTCAGTGGTGGAGGCAGGTACACTAGTCAAGTTTAAGAGACTACTAGACGGGTATATGGAGGAATTTAAGGTGGGGGCTTACATGGGAGGCAGGGTTTGAGGGTTGGCACAACATTGTGGGCGGAAGGGCTTGTAATGTGCTGTACTATTCTATGTTCTATGAATCCTGAGTTGAGCGGTTATGGGTAGCAGCCTCATCCTGCACAGACCCATTCACCTCCAGCAGTCTTTTTGGCCATAGCTCGGGTTACAACACAGGAGGAATCTTTGTTGGAACCTACCTTTGGTTCATCAGAGATGGGCTTAATCATCGAATGCACTTCAGAAAAAGCTTGTCCATCTGCTAAGTCATTCTCTACAGGTAAACTGGGCTGTAGTCCTATTTTAACAGGTCCTACAACTAACCCTGACCTTATATTTACCCTATGTAAATGTACAGGCATAAGGGCACTCCCAACACCGCGTATATAGTTTACCTCACCAATGTCAGACTCATCACTAAACTTTAGAACACTGTCTAACGTAGGTGACTGAGTAGCTCCAGTATCCCTAAGGATTTTTATTGGCACTGGAGTGAATCCCTCTTTCAAGGATACAAATCCTTCGGTTATAAAATGAACATATCCCCTCTTAACTTGATCAGACCCTGACAAAGCTTCATTCGAATTTCTCGAACCCTATAGATTTACAGGGTTTTCAATATGTTGCACACAGGCATCTGGGACTGCCTCCTTCTTCATCAGTCGGAAACAGTTAACTGTTACGTGACCAGGTTTCTTACAATAATTACAATTAGGAACAAAATGTCTTCCCTTCACATGTTTCCCTTCATCCTTACCTTTCTCAATAACTTCTGATTTAATTTCTGGTTTACCTTGACTCCCTGTGTTATTTTTCCTTTTAAAAGTACTACCCAGAGGAAACCTACTCTTATGGATTAAAGCATACTCATCTGCTAATTTAGCAGACTCCTGCAATGTAGCAGTGTCCCTCTCATTTAAGTATGTTCTTACGTCAACAGGGATGCTCCTTTTAAATTCCTCCATTAAAATCAACTCTTTTAAGTTATCATACTCCCCATTCACATTTTTAGAGGAAACCCATCACTCAAAACACACAGATTTATCGTAGGCAAATTCCACGTAAGTTTTGTCCACGGATCTGTTCAAATTTCTGAATCGTTCTTTATAATTTCTAGAACCAGTTTATGCTTTCAGTATATGCTGCTTCACAATATCATGATCAAGTGCTTGCTTAGCAGTTAAAGCTGTATAAATTTGTTGTGCTTTACCTTTAATTACACTTTGTAACAGCACTGGCCATTCATCTTTCAGCCACTCTGAAATCAGAGAAAAATTTCAAAACGCTGGAAATATTTATCCACTTCTGCCTCATTAAATGGAGGAACTAATTTAGTTTCCTGACTTACAATAAACGGCTTCCTAGAACCAGACGCCTTATTCTCTGAACACACATCAAAGTTGCTGGTGAATGCAGCAGGCCAGGCAGCATCTCTAGGAAGAGGTACAGTCGACGTTTTGGGCCAAGACCCTTCGTCAGGACAAACTGAAGGAAGAGCTAGTAAGAGATTTGAAAGTGGGAGGGGGAGGGGGAGATCCAAAATGATAAGAGAAGACAGGAGAGGGAGGGATGGAGCCAAGAGCTGGACAGGTGATTGGCAAAAGGGATATGAGAGGATCATGGGACAGGAGGCCCAGGGAGAAGGAAAAGAGGGAGGGGGGGAAAGCCCAAGGATGGGCAAGGGGTATAGTCAGAGGGAGAAAAAGGAGCGAGAGGGAAAGAACGTGTGTATATAAATAAATAATGGATGGGGTACGAGGGGGATGTGGGGCATTAGCGGAAGTTAGAGAAGTCAATGTTCATGCCATCAGGTTGAAGGCTATCCAGATGGAATATAAGGTGTTGTTCCTCCAACCTGAGTGTGGCTTCATCTTTACGGTAGAGGAGGCCGTGGATAGACGTATCAGAATGGGAATGGGATGTGGAATTAAAATATGTGGCCACTGGGAGATCCTGCTTTCTCTGGTGGACAGAGCGTAGGTGTTCAGAAAACAATCTCCCAGTCTGCGTCGGGTCTCACCAATATATAGAAGGCCACATCGGGAGCACCGGACGCAGTATATCACCCCAGCCGACTCACAGGTGAAGTGTCGCCTCACCTGGAAGGACTGTCTGGGGCCCTGAATAGTGGTAAGGGAGGAAGTGTAAGGACAGGTGCAGCACTTGTTCCGCTTACAAGGATATGTGCCAGGAGGGAGATCAGTGGGGAGGGATGAGGGGGGTACGAATAGACAAGGGAGTCGCGTAAGGAGCGATCCCTGTGGAAAGCAGGGGCGGGGGAGGGAAAGTTGTGCTGAGTGGTGGGATCCTGTTGGAGGCGGTGGAAGTTACGGAGAATTGTATGTTGGACCGAGAGGCTGGTGGGGTGGTAGGTGAGGACAAGGGGAACCCTATTCCTAGTGGTGCGGCGGGAGGATGGAGTGAGAGCAGATGTGCGTGAAATGGGGGAGATGTGTTTGAGAGCAGAGTTGATGGTGGAGGAAAGGAAGCCCCTTTCTTTAAAAAAGGAGGACACCTCCTTCGTCCTGGAATGACAAGCCTCATCCTGAGAGCATATGCGGCGGAGACGGAGGAATTGCGAGAAGGGGATGGCATTTTTGCAAGAGACGAGGTGAGAAGAGGAAGAGTCCAGATAGCTGAGAGAGTCCGTAGGCTTATAGTAGACATCAGTAGATAAGCTGTCTCCAGAGATAGAGACAGAAAGATTTAGAAAGGGGAGGGAGGTGTCGGAAATGGACCAGGTAAACTTGAGGGCAGGGTGAAAGTTGGAGGCAAAGTTAATGAAGTCAACGAGCTCAGCATGCGTGCAGGAAGCAGCGCCAATGCAGTCGTCGATGTAGTGAAGGAAAAGTGGGGGACAGATACCAGAATAGGTTGGGAACATAGATTGGTCCACAAAGCCAACAAAAGGCAGGCATAGCTGGGATCCGTACGGGTGTCCATGGCTACACCTTTAGTTTGGAGGAAGTGGGAGGAGCCAAAGGAGAAATTATTAAGAGTAAGGACTAATTCCGCTAGACGGATCAGAGTGGTCGTAGAGGGGAACTGGTTAGGTCTGGAATCCAAAAAGAAGCAGAGAGCTTTGAGACCTTCCTGATGGGGGATGGAAGTGTATAAGGACTGGACATCCATGGTGAAAATAAAGCGGTGGGGGCCAGGGAACTTAAAATCATTGAAAAATTTCAAAGCTTGAGAAGTGTCACGAACATAGGTAGGGAGGGATTGAACGACGGGGGATAAAACAGTGTCAAGGTATGCAGAAATGAGTTCGCTGGGGTAGGAGCAAGCTGAGACAATGGGTCTACCTGGACAGGCAAGTTTGTGGATGTTGGGTAGAAGGTAGAAACAGGAAGTGCAGGGTGTAGGAACTATAAGGTTGGTAGCAGTGGATGGGAGATCCCCTGAATGGATAAAGTTGCTGACGGTGTGGGAGACAACGGCCTGGTGCTCCTTAGTGAGGTCATGATCGAGGGGTAAATAAGAGGAGGTATCCGCGAGTTGTCATTGTGCCTCGGCAAGGTAGAGGTCAGTACGTCGGATTACAACAACAGCCCCCTTATCGGCGGTTTTATAGTAAGGTTAGGATTGATGCGGAGGGAGTAGAGAGCAGAGCGTTCGGAAGGAGTGAGGTTGGAATGGGAACAAGGTGCGGTAAAGTCGAGATGATTGATGTCCCGTCGGCAGTTAGCAATAAAGAGATCCAGAGCAGGCAGAAGACCTGAGCGGGGTGTCCATGAAGAGGAAGAGGGTTGAAGACGGAAGAAGGGGTCATCGGTGGGGGTGGGAGAGTCCTTGCCGAAGAAGTAGGCTCGAAAACAGAGCCGACGGAAGAAGAGTTCAGCGTCATGGCGAACACGGAACTCGCTGAGGTGTGGGCGAAGGGGGACAAAGGTGAGGCCCTTACTGAGGACAGAGTGCTCTGCCTCAGACAGTTGAAGGTCGGAGGGGGTGGTGAAGATCTGGCATGGCTGAGAAATGGGATCGTGGGGGGAGGGGGAGGGAGGTTGGTGGTGTCAGTGGCAAGGGAAGGGTTGGGGTGAGAGGAAGATGGAACCTCTGAGGGCCCGGGAGCTGACGGTGGGATCTGAGGGAGATGGGGTTGCAGAGTGGTGGTGGGGGAGGGGAGACCAGAGTTATAATAGCAGCACGTGAAGACCCGGCCTGGAGTTCAATGCTGGGAAAGGCCTCCCCTTTCTAGATCTTTCTGTCTCTATCTCTGGAGACAGCTTATCTACTGATGTCTAGTATAAGCCTACGGACTCTCACAGCTATCTGAACTATTCCTCTTCTCACCCTGTCTCTTGCAAAAATGCCATCCCCTTCTCGCAATTCCTCTGTCTCTGCTGCATCTGCTCTCAGGATGAGGCTTTTCATTCCAGGATGAAGGAGATGCCCTTTTTTAAAGAAAGGGGCTTCCCTTCCTCCACCATCAACTCTGCTCTCAAACGCATCTCTCCCATTTCACACACATCTGCTCTCACTCCATCCTCCCGCCACCCCACTGGGAATAGGGTTCCCCTAGTCATCACCTACCACCCCACCAGCCTCCGGGTCCAACATATAATTCTCCGTAACTTCTGCCACCTCCAACGGGATCCCACCACTAAGCACATCTTTCCTTCGCCCCCCCCCCACTTCCCGCAGGGATCGCTCCCTACGCGACTCCCGTGTCCATTCGTCCCCCCCATCCTTCCCCACCGATCTCCCTCCCAGCACTTATCCTTGTAAGCGGAACAAGTGCTACACATGCCCTTACACTTCCTCCCTCACTACCATTCAGGGCCCCAGACAGTCCTTCCAGGTGAGGCGACACTTCACCTGTGAGTCGGCTGGGGTGATACACTGCATCCGGTGCTTCCAATGCGGCCTTCTATATATTGGCGAGACCTGACGCAGACTGGGAGACCGTTTCACTGAACACCTTCGCTCTGTCTGCCAGAGAAAGCAGGATCTCCCAATGGTCACACATTTTAATTCCACGTCCCATTCCCATTCTGATATGTCTATCCACGGCCTCCTCTACTGTCAAGATGAAGCCACACTCAGGTTGGAGGAACAACACCTTATATTCCATCTGGGTAGCCTCCAACCTGATGGCATGAACATTGACTTCTCTAACTTTTGTTAATGCCCCTTGTACCCCGTCTGTTATTTATTTATTTTATATATTCTTTTTCTCTCTCTCCTTTTTCTCCCTCTGTCCCTCTCACTATACTCCTTGCCCATCCTCTGGGCTTCACCCCTCCTCCTTTCGTTCTCCCTAGGCCTCCTGTCCCATGATCCTCTCATATCCCTTTTGCCAATCACCTGTCCAGCTTTTGGCTCCATCCCTCCCCCTCCTGTCTTCTCCTATCATTTTGGATCTCCCCTTCCCCCTCCCACTTTCAAATCTCTTACTAGCTCTTCCTTCAGTTAGTCCTGGCGAAGGTTCTCAGCCCGAAACGTCGACTGTACCTCTTCCTTGAGATGCTGCCTGGCCTGCTGCGTTCACCAGCAACTTTTGTGTGCGTTGCTTGAAGTTCCAGCATCTGCAGATTTCCTCGTGTTTACATTAATGATGGTTAATACTTTCATATAATGCAAGCAAGTAGGATCACTGCAAGCAATATCTAAATTTTATTTAAGCAGTGTGATTAACTTAAAGAAAGAGAAGATAAATAGCCAGGGAAAGAAAGACTATTCACCCTTTGATCTAGAAATTGTGTCATTTACAGAAAATTCTGGATGTATTCAACATGTCAGACAGCACCTGTGGAAAGAGAAATGGAAATAACATTTTCAGGCTGATGACCTAATCCCATATTACTTTTCTTTATTATATGCTCTCCCCTCCCCTCCCCTCCCCTCCTCTCCTCTCCTCTCCCCTCCCCTCCCCTCACTCACAGCAATGTTAACTGAGCCCCAGGGCATTGTGTGCAATATTACTGGGGTGGCACATCATCGGCAATGATGTTAGTGAAGGACTAATGGTAGACAGAGCTTGAGAGAGTCCTTGAGGAGGAGAATCAGAGCTTCATACTCCTGGGGAGTTGGGGGTGCTGGATTTGAGAGACTTCAAGGATCAGGCTGGGTCATTGGCTGGAGATGGGGTTGTCAGTCACAAAAATGAGGGAATTGCAGTTATGGCTTCTACACATACAAATTCATGTAAGATTATAAATGAGCTTTTTGAGCTGATGTTAAGACACCCTGCCTCTGCTAGAGACCACTGCCTACAATCTGCTTTATCAGAGATGATAATCTCAAATGTTTTGATCTTTGCTGACAGTTTTACCCTCCTCGATTCTGCTGTCATCCTTCTAAATCTTGGACGCCATCTCAAATCCTCTGCAATCCATTGATAAGTGTGTCTGCAGTTTTGTGTTCTTACCAAAATTCTGATGTAACTTTGCTGCTTTTTGAATCCATTGCTTTGTTTGCTTTTACTTAGGGCCTAATTAACTGTTTTACTACAAATAATTATTTTTGAATCTCTTGCTTTGCAACTCCCCCAATTAAATTTTTATTTTCAAATGTATTTACCCATTTTATCTGCCTATGACAATGGACCAATTTATAGTCATCTTTACACTTGAGTAGACCAGAGCAATGCAGATAAGATTGTCTGCAAACATTTCTTGTGCAGGGAAAAGTAAGGCAGAAATCCTTAAATATGACTGAAAAGGAAATAAACATAGCATTATTAGAATGTAGAGCAAAACTAGGGAAATGAGAACGGTGAAGCAAGATAAGTGGAAGAGGGATGAAGGGGGGATGTTAAAGAGAAATGGATGGCAGGATTTTTTTATGAAGGCTAATTTGCCTACACAAAAATATTTGGAAAATCAGATTGTTTTCTTCATATTTGTTCAATCAATGCACTTGAATGGAAAGATGGGAAGATTCTAGTGTCCCTTTTCTTTGTTTTGCCTTGAAAGTATATTTTTGACAAAGATTTCAAATTATTGTTGTGGTTTGAGCATTTCAGGTAACTTGTCAATGCTGTTCAAAAAAAGATATATTCTTTAATGTTGCTGACATTTGCCATGCTTTTACAAGGATGTTGAGATCATTACTTTAACCATTTCAGTGAGCTGCCATGGTTTTCTGTCTGTTTTGTCCCATTCAGTGAAGCATGCTCAACATGCCTAGTATTTTTTTTTACTTTTGTTCACTAGGAATTGCCTTTTTTACTTTTTGCTTCAGCAATAAAGTATTTCCAAGACTTGTGTGTTGTTGAATACTGCTTGGTGCTTTGCATCATGCATCTTAAATTATTAGCCATTCAGTTTTGAATTTACGTAACTTTCGAATTGCATGATGACTTGAAACCTTATGGCTGGAACTATATAAAGGCTGCTGTTTCTAAGCATCTGTATTTTAAATTTGCTCCATTACTTTATGGCAGAGTGCACATCTTGTTTGTTGCATTTCTTGCTTTTGTAGTTGCCAACTTGAAAATGTGGAGTTTGTATCTCAAGTTATTGCGGAATGATTCAACTTAGACGTATTCTCTTCTGTTAAGCTATTTTCTCTTCAGCATTTCATAGTTTAGCAGAAAAACAATAATGAAACATGCAATGTCATCCTTTGGGGGCGGCGGGGGGGCGCGCGGCAGGAGAGAAAACTTAACTTGCATTTTGCTTCTTTCGTAACTTGTGTGGAGAAATTCATCCCTGGCCAGTGTTGCTAAACATTACATGGTAGTAAGGAGGAAGGCAATTAGCATGGGCTGCTCTGCCTGAAATGGTGTATGTAGATATTCAAGCAAATGTGCCTATATTCAGTGACACTTGAACATGTCTGTTAATGCTCATGCGTAGTCTCAAGTTGTCTTGGTGCAATTGGGAGCTGAAAGATCAGAGCTCTTGTAAACAATCCCACTGGCAGCAGTTCTGAACACTCTTCTGTAATCATAGCTCAGGAATTCAGAACTTGAGCATTTTGATGTCCAGCAGGAAAATGACTTGCTTAAAGATAAAGACATTGTCTGCACTTTATGCTGGAGGGGCAGGTAGGAAGAAAGTCATTGTTTTCATGGCAGATTCCCTCTTTTGGTTTAGTGAAAGCATTATAACACTTTGGTTCACTTTAACATGGAACTGATGGTGCTCAGGTTGCAAGTTCAAATGCCCCAATCCTGTAAGCTACAGGTGAGACCAAGGAAAACTTCTGCTGTGACCTTAGGACCAACTTCTCAAGTCAGTGTGGATTCCATTAATATTAATCTACATCGTCTTCTCTACAGGACAACTCCAAGAACAGTGCAAGGCAAAGCACCAGCCTTTGTGTGTGACCTCCTTTTGGCGTTACTAAAGTCTGTGACTGCCGATCGAAGGGTCTGTGAGCATTTCTCAAATATGACTGCCACAGAAATTCAGCTCCTCCATGAATCTAATGGCATGCAAGCCATGTTACTTATCCACAGGGGTATAACAGAACAAATCTCAGAGAAGACTGGTGTCAAACAACATTTTAAATGAGGCCAGATCTTGTAGAGCTATGCAGAATTAGAAAGGATATGATAGGGTGAGTGCATGCAGGCTTTTTCGCCTCAGGTTGAGTGAGACTAGAGCTAGAGGTCAAAGGTTTAGGGTGAAATATTTAAGAGGAACCTGAGGGGAAACTTCATTCAGTGGGTGGTGCAACTATAGAACAAACTGCCAGCAGAAGTAGATGGGGGTTCAGTTGTAACACTTAAGAGTTGTTCACATAGGTAGATGGATGAGAAAGGTCTGAAAGGTAACAGTCTTTGTGCAGATAGATGGGACTGAGCAGAAGAGCAGTTCAGCACAGACCAGATGGGCCTAATTGCCTGTTTCTGTGCTATAATGCTATTTCCTCAAATTTCTCAATCTATCTTGCTGTAGTGTTGCACTCATATTCAATACGCTTCCCATGAAAGTGGAGCTAATCTTTAGAATTAATAGGAAACTGTGCAGCCAGTGTGCTCCAGAACCAAGCTAAACTGTGATACAGCAGATGCTTGTGGGAGCCAAGCTGCTCATTCTCCAAAATGTACAAAAAGGGTGGATCTTGATCAATAGCTGCAAAACCAAGGTGTCCATCCTGCTTACACTAATAATGAAGCTTCACAATGAGATCCTGGGAAACATGGACCACTCGCATATTTCAGCTGCCACTATCTTCAAAACGCCATCACCGTTTTGGTTGATTGAGGGAAACGATATTTGAAGATCAAGACCTCAGGCCAGCTACAAAACTCATGGTCTGCAGAGTATCCAATTCCTGCTCTTTTTTAGGTATCTCAAACCAGGACTACTTACAGCAGGCACTTCAAGGCTCCTGAAAGATGTCATCAACAGTGGATCTGCATGTATGCTAAATTCAGTTATAAATAAGCCAAAATTGGTGCCCTTTCTCCCAGGCCAAAAACCCTATCATTGGGAACTATTGGCTATAGACTTGGCACTAAAATATTGGAACAAATACTGTTCCTGATCTCTGTCATAGGAAGTTACCATCTGAACAGTGATTAACACTTCCTCAGAAACCCTGACCCATAAGAAGTTTAAGTGGATAGAACAACATTCAAGCAACACACATCAAAGTTGCTGGTGAACGCAGTAGGCCAGGCAGCATCTCTAGGAAGAGGTACAGTCAACGTTTCGGGCCGAGACCCTTTGAACAACATTCAAGTTGGGTATTCGGTACCTCGGGGCCAAGTATTGGAAGTCCATAGAAACCTCAGTGTGTAGAAAGGAACAGACCGCCTAACAAGCCACACCTTCTACAGAAGAGGTTGGTAATTCCCACAATAAACATAGATGTTAGCCACAGAACTGGAATTGAAAGCAAATGTCATCCTTAATCAAGTGCTATCTAAAGAACTGACACAAGTTATTGAAGACAGTGGTTGATCTTATTGCATTGCACATTTAGTTCTACAACCAGGGATGACTTTCTAGGCACTGTAGCTTAGGCAAGGCTGAACTAGCACATAGATCATGACTGATAGAGATAAGGTGGTTTATATCTAAATGAAAATGAAATGATTGGAAGTACTTGGTAAGCTGCTGCAGACTGGGAGGAGTGGAGTCTCTCACTCAACAAGATCTCAAGAAGGAGTCTGCATTTAAAAGTAATTAAAGTTCCTTTTCTGCTAAAATTATAAGCTAATTGTGGAAATGCATTGATAAATATAGAAGCATGTTAATGTTATAGTAAAGGAAGTTGGCATGTGTTTGATCCGTTTTTTAAGAATTCTAAGCATATTTGTAATTGCAGACATTTTTAGAACTTTTGATCAGTAAAAATACATTTATTTGTGTGCTCTTTGACTATGTTGATATTAACCTACTATTTTTCATATTTCTTGAATTTTCTTTCAAGATAAATCTCAATTGCATTCTATCATGCCTTTATTAAATATCTGAGGATATATAACACAGTGCACTCTTTCACTGCTGATTGAAATGAGCTTCTAAATTGTACTTGGCAATGTTACAGATAAGTTATTCTCCCAACCTTGTATAAAGATGAATACTTACTGAAAATCTGAGGAACCTAATTTTGATTGAGAAGCTTCTCTTAAACTTGCATTGCATGAAGTGCTATGGGTTGAGCAGCTGGTTTACAAGCAAGTAAGATAAAAGATACTAATTTTCCATTTGTTTTGGGGAGAAGTAATTTGGCAAACAGTCTTAGTAAGAATCAGAATCAGGTTGTTTGTCACTGATGTGTTGGTGTGTTGTTGTTTGCATAGCTATACTGTGCAATACATAGAAAGTTACAATAAGAAATGTTTTCAGATCAGTGCTGGGTCCATTGTTATTTGTCATCCATATCAATGATCTGGATGATAATGTGGTAAATTGGATCAGCAAATTTGCTGATGATACAAAGATTGGAGGAGTAGTGGACAGTGAGGAAGGTTTTCAAAGCTTGCAGAGGGATTTGGACCAGCTGGAAAAATGGGCTGAAAAATGGCAGATGGAGTTTAATACAGACAAGTGTGAGGTATTGCACTTTGGAAGGACAAACCAAGGTAGAACATACAAGGTAAATGGTAGGGCACTGAGGAGTGCAGTAGAACAGAGGGATCTGGGAATACAGATACAAAATTCCCTAGAAGTGGTGTCACAGGTAGATAGGGTCGTAAAGAGAGCTTTTGGTACATTGGCCTTTATAAATCAAAGTATTGAGTATAAGAGTTGGAATGTTATGATGAGGTTGTATAAGACATTGGTGAGGCCGAATTTGGAGTATTGTGTGCAGTTTTGGTCACCTAATTACAGGAAGGGTATTAATAAGGTTGAAAGAGTGCAGAGAAGGTTTACAAGGGTGTTGCCAGGACTTGAGAAACTGAGTTACAGAGAAAGGTTGAATAGGTTAGGACTTTATTCCCTGGAGCGTAGAAGAAAGAGGGGAGATTTGATAGAGTTATATAAAATTAAGCAGGCTTTTTCCACTGAGGCTTTGGGGAGAAAAAAAAGAGGACATGGGTTAAGGGTGAAGGGGGAAATGTTTAAAGGAAACATTGGGGGGGCTTCTCCACACATAGAGTGGTGGGAGAGTGGAATGAGCTGCCAGATAAAGTGGTAAATGCGGGCTCACTTTTAACATTTAAGAAAAACTTGGACAGGTATATGGATGAGAGGTGTATGGAGGGATATGGTCCAGGTGCAGGTCAGTGGGACTAGGCAGAAAAATGGTTTGGCACAACCAAGAATGGCCAAAAGGCCTGTTTTTGTGCTGTAATGTTTCTAAGGTTTAAAAAGTACAAAAAGGTGGCAAAAGTACTTTTTTATGGGTTCATCGTTCATTCAAATATCTGATAGCAAAGGGGAAGAGGCTATTCCCAAAACACAGAATTCCACAGAATTGTGGTGTATAGAGTTCAATGACAGAAGTACATTTATTATCAAGGTATATATGTAGTGTATAACCCTGAGATTGTCTTCCAGGAGGCAACCGTGAAACAAAAAAGCACAATATAACTCATTCAAAGAAAACATTAAACACCCAACCCACAAAAAAAAGAACAAATCGCACAAACAACAAAAAAATTAGCAAATAACATGGAATATTAAAAACCAAATCACAGAGTCCTCGGCAACAGTCCAAGAATGTTCAGTGTAGTTCAGTTCAATTTAGCATTGTGGCGTTTGTTGACTGCACGCTACAGAGCCAGTCTGAGTCGAAGTGTCCCGATCAAAGTCATGCAAAAAAGCTATATAAAATAAAAGTGAAACTGGAAATGCATAAAACATGAACTGTAGAGTCCTCTGAAAACGAGTCCAATCCACAAACTGCGCCAATCAAACCTTGCCCAAGACCCAAGACTCCTGCACCTTCCTCTGGCAGCAATGAGAAGGAAAGGGAGACCGGTCAAATGTACACTGACGGCGCTGAACACGCACTTGACTCCTGCTGTCATGGTTGTTGATTACAATCTTACTCAATGCTTTAATTGATGAGATTGGTGGGTAATGGATCTTGTCATGGTTTCGTGCTCCACTATTAGGTCAAGTACTTCATTCTCACCCTCAGTCTCAAACATGCTGAATTCCCTTCAAGGCAGCAAGAGTAGTATATCATTCACTTGGCGCAAAAACATATTACCAAAATGTAAATCACGGGTTCCAAATAGCACACAGATTGGTAGTAGAAGTATACTTAAAAAAAAGTAGTAGTTGTTTCATGAACTACAGGACATTGCATTGGTCGCTGGCACCATCATGATCATTTATTCCAACCACCATCCCAAACATACCTTCAGGGCCATCATCAAATCACAACTGACCCAATTTCACTGCAGTTGCACCAGGGAGGCGGACTTCCAGCAGGCCACTGTAATCTTCTTCACTGCACTCAGACAGAGATGCTTCAGTAGACGGAAACTAAGGCACATCAAATCTGACTTCTTGAAAGGCCTCATAAATCTCAGACCACAGAACAGGGCAACACACAAGCTACCAATGATACCAAGACCACAGGACAACTAAGGACACTTTGAACAACTTAAGGCGGAGTTGGAGGGGCTCTGGGTCAATGTACAATAATGTCAGCTTTTAAGAGAGGTAAAAACTTGAGGGACATACTCGTCATTACCAAATTACATGCAGCCACAAACTGTGGGTGGTTGGGGGGGAGGTGGGGGGGGGGAATTGTAGAGCATACAAGCACTTAAGAATATCAAAAAGATACACAACAGAGCTACTGGAAAGTAGGCCCTGATAGATCAAAGGATAACTTGTGAACAACATAATGTATATGCAATTCACTGAGATGATGAACTGACTGATGTGGATATTGTGTCCTAGCTGTCTAGATACAGAAGCCTGGGCAGTAGGACACAGAGAGCAAGCTGTTACCCATGTAACAAGCTCCCCCCTCTCCACGCAATTGATGAACCTAAAGGAACAGCAGAGTGCAATACAGTTTGGTACCAGCAGTGGCACAGGAGTTGCCAGTTGACATTGAATTCAGTGTAGGACTCCGTTATGGACTCCAGCTCTGGATTTTCCCTCTGGGTTTACTCCCGAAGCCTTCCTCATGAGTGGGTATAGCCGCAAGGCATTGGATGTTTGAGCTCAGAGTTTTCCTTCTCTTAGCTGCCAACCACGACTGACAGCCCTCATCTGCCTGAAGCGACTGGTTTTAAGGCACCAGTAACTCACCTTTGCCCCTTCTCCTGTCAGTGGAAACAGTTCTGCTGGGCTTAACAGCTAAGCCACACATGAAGGCCAGGAGCTGCAATTCAGTGTAAACAATACCATATCATATACATAGGGGGGACAGGCAAAAAAAAAGTCTAAAGAGTCAGACTCACAGGGCACCTCAGTAAAATTGTAAGGGAAACCCAGAACAGATTTGTTAGGAGACATTTCCAGCAGCATGGGATCCAGTCTTTGGAGATCCTTGGCCTGCCTGGAAATGAACAATGAACTGATCTACAAATCTACACCCCAACTGGTCAAAAATAAGTTGTAAAAATAAACCTGTTCCTCAAGTGGCCAAAGCCTAATAACTAGGGCTAAAAATACTGACTGGATCTATAAAATTAGAGTATTGAGGGTAGGACAGTTATTTCTCTGTTAATTTAATCCAGACTAGATACTCCCATGTACCCAGATACAAAAGAGATCACTGAAAACTATACAAAGCAGGGAAGATATGTCTTCTTTGAAATTTGTACAGTCCCTTACAACCCCATTACAGATTTCCCCCCCCCCCCAAGGCAGACCAACTCAAGGGGTACCCTACCCCATCCACAGATAGATATACAGCAATTTGGTGCTTCAAAACTACTGTTCCCCAAGCAAGATAGGCAAAAGCTTTCTTCATCAGGTCTTCCTCTCCTCCATCCCCCAACCCTACCCCTAACCCTAACGTCCACAGCTCCCTTTCCTCAAGCCTTTCATCTCCATCCCTACCCTATCACTATCCCTAACCCTAACTCTAACCTCCTCCCCTCCTCCCGCCCCCCCCCAGTCTACTGGCCCACATCCCCCAAACCAGTAGCATATTCATAACCCTAAACCTTAAGCTAGTTGTAAGAAAGGAAAGATTACAATAAAGGCAAGTAGTGCTGGACTAAGTAATGAAGGCGAGGGCCAGATCAAAGTGGCAGAGTCAAGTGACACTGAATCTCTAGTAACAAGATGAAGAAACACAAGATTGATCATTTTCCCTCTGCCTGCATAATTACACAATAATTAGTAATAACAGTAAGAAATAGTAATAGTAAAAATTTGATAGATTAATCTGAAGTAACTGGGAGATATTTTCTTTATCTTCATGTTGCCATTACAGTTTTCAAAATAGTATTTGGTTTTACTAAATAAATATTGAAACTAAAATCGATCTCTAATCTTTTTGCTGAAAATAATGTTTATTTTGTAACCTAGAGAGTGGTGGGGATCTGGAACTTAATGCCTGAGATGAGACAACAAGTAGAAACTAATTGTATGGGAAAATATACATATATTTGCCTGTCCACTTGAAGTGCAATAATCATATGATGATAGCACCCAAAAAGCTAGAGAATGAGGTTAGCCTTTGATAGCCCTTAAGGAGTCAATATAGATGAGGTGGGTGCCATAATTTGTTTAAATGTATGATAAATGGCTACTATATTAAAAAAGCAAAGATGTCTTATACTCTGCATTAATCCAGAGCACACTGTCCATATTACATGACAACTTGAATGTTCAGTATGTGAAAATATGAAGTATAAGTACAATGCTTCCAGATAAACGTATGATATTTTATCTTCTGATAACAATGAGCAGTGTCACCCAAAGTCTCAATGTAGAGACTTGAGTCCTGATTACTGATTGAATACAGAGAATACTACACAAACGAATGTGTTGTCTTTCAGATGAGATGTTAAAGCACCAGCTCTGTAGACAAGGTGTAGAATGTCCCATGGCACTGATGGAAGAGGAGCAGGATATTTCACCTGCTGTTTTGACCAACATACTATTTTTCTCAATCATTGTTACAAAAAGAGAATTTTGAACCATTTACCTCATTGTTAAAGGAGCCTTCTTTGGAATGCTTAGGGAGGTCTACACTTTAAGATTTATTCAATGTTGGTTCATATAGAATTTACTTTAGTTTTAAAATGTTGCCTGTACCTTTCTTTGAACCTGACATTGGATAATATTTTAAAACAATATATTGACTTAAGACACAATAATTTTGCAGTATTATTAATTATTGATACATTTTAAAATTCTTGATACCATTGATGTTGGGTGGTCCAACTTTGAAGTTTAATTGGCAGCTTTAAATTTATTTACTTGTGAAATGATATGACCTTCAAAGCAGCTGAAGTTTAAAAGCAATTTAATGTACCGATATTAATTGAAATTTAGTATTTTTAAAGAGATTCCAATCGTAAAAAAAATAGAGGAGCATTATGGTGAGGCTGCTACTAATTGTCACCAGAGGGTGCTTAAGCAATTTAAACCTGTTAAGTGAAGAATGGATTAGATTAAAAGATCTACGGTTTTCAAAGTTATGTAAGCATGGCCATAAAGATTAGTTTAAAAATATAAACTGCTGGTAACATTGATTTATAATTAAATGTAAGATCTAATATAATCCGCAGGGCAGCATACTATGGCTTTGGGACGCATTATCAGAGTCCTTGATTGAAGCAAATACTTGAACGAAGGGAGTATTAGGAATAAGAGAGCAGAGCAAGAGATGCCATTGTCTACAGGAAGCATAATTGCCAGTGTGCACTGGTTGGACTGAGCAGCAGTTAGCCTTGTTATTGAGATGGAGTTTGTGTGCTGTGGTTACTCAGAACCAACCCTGCCTAACTTCATCACACTTACTCTTCCTGGGCCTGTTCTCGGTCTAACTTGACTTTTGAGGCTATACTGCTCTTAATGTTTTCCTGCAGTTGTAATGCCCTTTCCACCAAATGGAGCAGATTGCAAGCAGTAACTGCAGAGGCGTAAACTAAAACTCAGCCAACAGGTTGCCAGATGTAATGGAATTTGTAGGCATCCTAATAGTCTGACATTCATGTTGTCAAAGCTCTAATTTGTCTCTCAATGTCCTTAATGAATTGATGTAATATTTAAACTATTTTTAAATGGTTAATAAAATTTGAAGGTGCAAAGGGTATATATAATATGGTAAATTAATTTTCTTATAAATTACTAGCATTGTAGCAAGGTTGAGGATGTCAGTAAAGTGAGGTAATGAGGGAAGCTGAGATCGTGTTGAGAAAGTTTAAAAAATGATTTAATGGAAATATTCATACTGCAAGGCAAGGAATTATTCCATAAGCGTGAGCTTATCTCTTTATCCAGTAACTAGATGACAGATATTTGATGTAATGAAATATCTGTGTAATGAGTTTTTGTTTGTGTGTATGCAGTTACTCCATGTGAGCTGGAATGGATTCCTAGATTGAAGGAAGCATATTCATTGGTGATTTTTAAATAATAATTGAAGAAGGGTAAATTCACAGTCCTTCGTCACAGAACAGAGGGTTGAAATGAATTGGGCAAGCTCTTCAGAGAAATTGCCAAAGATATACTAGTTCAAATAGCTTGTGTGCTTCTATGAGTTATTTTGGTATAAAAACTCATATTTGCAAATTGATTCTTTGTTTTATTGGAAAAAAATAATGAATAGCTATTATTTAAATTTGGGCTGCCAATGTACCTCATGGATCAATTGATCATTGGCTTAAATATTGCTGAAGTTCAATATTCTGGAACCTTACTAGTGGTATCTTATTTTTGATAGGTAGCATGATATGTAATTTTTGTACTGTGGGAGACATTTACTGTGACAGAGAACAACTTCTTAGCAATTTCAGCTGTTTCACACACAAATCTGTATCAAATCTCTCTTCAAAAAAGAGGCTTTTTAAAAATCCAGTCTTCCTGACATGAAGTATCTTTCCACTCCCTACCAAACAAATGTTCTGTGTGGTAGCAGAAGATTTTATGGAGAAGCATGACTTGAAGTAAGCATGACTGTTACTTGCTGCCCTATTCTGCCTGTAGCACAATCCCTTACCTATAGAGATACTCTGTACAAATTGTCCTCTGTTATTCTAGTAGCTAATTAATTTGTAGCGATAACTTTATGTATCAGAATAACTTAAATAGTAAATCAGTGACATTCATTTTTGGTAGAATATTTAATGTTTTAAAAATTATACATTTTGGTATGCAGATATCTTTGATGAAGTCTGTTTATTGGTCATTATTAATTGCTTTTACAATATGGTGGTGAGAGCCCTTCTTGAGCCTCTGCTGTTCATCTGGTAAAATGACTTGGTAATGTGGCATAAGAATGTGCAGCATGGTAGCATGGTGGTTAGCACCGTGCTTTACAGTACCAGCAATCAGTGTTCAATTTCCGTCACTACCTGTAAGGATTTGTACGTTCTCCCTGTGACCACATGGGTTTTCTCCGGGTGCTCCAGTTTCTTCCCACATCCCAAAGACATACCAGTTTGCAGGTTAATTGGTCACTGTAAATTGTCCTGTAGTTGGGCTAGAATTAAATCTAGGGCTTACTGGGCAATGCAGCTCGAAGGGCCTACCCCCTGCTGTATGTCAATAAATAAATAAATACAAATGAGCCAAGGCTTTGAGCTAGTGAAAACAAAGGACAAATTAGTTAAGAGCCTGAACATTTTTGAAATATTTATTCTGGAGAAGCAGGCGTTTTTGCCAAAGCCTGTGCTATTGTCTATGTAATTGTCTTTAGAAAACTTATCTGCCCCACCCCCGATTGGTTACTGATTTTCTATACCCACCTTGCTAGTGTTCCATTACAATCAGTTAGATGGATAGACACTTTATTGATCCCAAAGGAAATTACAGTGGCACAGTAGCATTACAAGTACACAGATATACAAATTTTAAAAGAGAAGTAAGAAAGAATAAAAAAGTAAGTTACCTCAAACAGTCTAACAGGAAGGAGTCATCACTTCCCTGGCTATAGTTGATTCATTATAGAGCCTAATGATTGAGGGGAAGAATGACCTCATATAGCACTCTTTGAAGCAGCACAGTTGTCTTAGTCTATTACTAAAAGTGCTCCTCTGTTCAGCCAAGGTGGCACGCTGAGAGTGAGAAACATTTTCCAGAATTGCCAGGACTTTCTGTAGGGTCCTTTGCTCTGCCACAGCCTCCAGTGTGTCCAGCTAGACTCCTATAACAGAGCCAGCCTTTCTATTCAGTTTATTGAGCCTGTATGCATCACCCGTGTTGATGCCATTGCCCCAGCACATCACCTCACAGAAGATTGCACTGGTGACAACAGACTGGTAGAACATGTGAAGGAGAGGCCTGCGTACTCCAAATGACCTCGGTCTCCTCAGGGAATAGCATATTTGGATAGCAGTAGCAGGATAGGTCCGAGTCAGCATGGAATTACGAAGGGGAAGTCATGCTTGACTAATCTTCTGGAATTTTTTGAGAATATAACTATGAAAATGGACATGGGAAAGCCAGTGGATGTAGTGTACCTGGACTTCCAGAAAGCCTTTGGTAAGGTCCCACGTAGGAGGTTAGTGGGCAAAATTAGAGCAAATGGTATTGGGGGTAGGGTACTAACATGGATAGAAAATTGGTTGGCAGACAGGAAACAAAGAGTAGGGATTAATGGGTCCTTTTCAGAATGGCAGGCAGTGACTAGTGGGGTACTGCAAGGCTCGGTGCTGGGACGGCAGCTATTTACAATATACATTAATGATTCAGATGAAGGGATTAAAAGTAACAAGAGGAAATTTGCAGATGACACAAAGCTGGGTGGCAGTGTGAAATGTGAGGAGGATATTATGAGAGTGCAGGGTGACTTGGACAGGTTGGGTGAGTGGGCAGATGCATGGCAGATGCAGTTTAATGTGGATAAATATGAGGTTATCCACTTTGGTGGCAAGAACAGGAAGGCAGATTGCTATCTGAATGGTGTCAAGTTAGGAAAAGGGGAAGTACAACGAGATCTAGGTGTCCTTGTTCATCAGTCACTGAAAGTAAGCATGCAGGTACAGCAGGCAGTGAAGAAAGCTAATGGCCTGTTGGCCTTCATAACAAGGGGTGTTGAGTATAGGAGCAAAGAGGTCCTTTTGCAGATGTACAGCGCCCTGGTGAGACCACACCTGGAGTATTGTGTAAATCCCTTACTCACTCTTCCTTCAGTTAGTCCTGACGAAGGGTCTCGGCCTGAAACGTCGACCGTACCTCTTCCTACAGATGCTGCCTGGCCTGCTGCGTTCACCAGCAACTTTGATGTGTGTTGCTTGAATTTCCAGCATCTGCAGAATTCCTTTTGTTTGGAGTATTGTGTACAGTTTTGGTCTCCAAATTTGAGGAAGGACATTCTAGCTATTGAGGGAGTGCAGCGTAGGTTCACGAGGTTAATTCTGGAAATGGCGGGACTGTCATATGTTGAAAGATTGGAGAGACTGGGGTTGTATACACTGGAATCTAGAAAGATGAGAGGGGAATCTGATTGAAACATATAAGATTATTAAGGGATTGAACACGCTAGAGGCAGGAAACATGTTCCCGATGTTGGAGGAGTCCAGAACCAGAGGCCACAGTTTAAGAATAAGGGGTAGACCATTTAAAACGGAGTTGAGGAAAAACTTTTTCACTGAGAGGGTTGTAGTTCTGTGGAATGCTCTGCCTCAGAAGGCAGTGGAGGCCAATTCTCTGGATTCTAAGAAAGAGTTAGAGATCTTAAAGATAGCGGTGTCAAGGGATACGGGGAGAAGGCAGGAAAAGGGTACTGATTGTGGATGATCAGCCATGATCACAGTGAATGGCGGTGCTGGCTCGAAGGGCTGAATGGCCTACTCCTGCACCTATTGTCTATTGAAGTAGAGATGACTCTCACCCTTCTTGCACACAACCTATTGTGTTGGTGCTCCACTCAAGTCTATCATCCAGGTCCACCCCCAGATATTTGTAGGTCCTCACCACATCCATGTCCTCACCATCAATAGTAACAGAACAGTGCAGGCTTAGTCTTCCTAAAGTCCATCACCATCTCCTTTGTCTTACTGATGTTGAGCTGCAGATGATTCAGCTTGCACCATTTGACCAGTTACATCTGCGAGGTCTATTATCACTGACATGTTATGAAATTTGTTGAATTGTAGCAGAATAACAATGCAATACTTTAAAAATATTAGACATTTCAAAAAGAAATATATATTAAAAATTATATAAGTTGTGCAAAAATAGTGAGGTAGTGTTCATAGGTCGGTGCATTGTTTGTTCAGAAATCTGATGGTGGAGGAGTAGAAGCTGTTCATAAAACGTGTGTCTTCATGCTCCTGTCCCTCCTCTGTGATGGTAGCAAGGAGAAGAGAGCACATCCTGGCTGGTGGATTTCACATCCAAGAGAATTCCCCTATGGAATGTTAATGGACCTTTTGGGTTTTAATGACAATTCAGCAGCTTCCTGGACATTTGTGATTTTTTGTGTATTCCATGAACATCTGGAGTTTAATCTCTTTTGCTCAGAAAGTGCCTTTCAGTGATTATATACCTACATTTTATCGATGCCCAAACCTTGTCAAATATGCCAGGAGGATGAGGCAATGAAACGTTTTCGATCTATGTAGTTCAGTTTTGCGTTGGATTAACATCCATTACTTATCAATTGATCTCTTCTTTCTGCTTCCCTCCTTCTAGATGAGCCTGAAACGCGAGATGCTTGGTGGGCCGAAATACGACAAGAAATCAAGTCACATGGCAAAGCTCTTGGATGCCATGCAGTCGTTGGATACAGTGAATCAACAAGCATCTGGTGAGTGTGGATATGATTGTGTTTGCTCACACTGCTGTAGAAGTTTGGAATCATTTCCACTATCCATTTATTTTTACCTTGGTTATATTCATCTTAGTTCGCTATATTTAGTAGCCTGGATATTTGTGATTGCTCAGGTAGAAAAGTTGTCAGTACCTTTTATTATTATAGCATGAAACTGACAGCAACTTCTAAAGTGTACATGTGTGCAGTTAAACACAGACATCCAGAATCTGTATCTGTATGCAAGAGAAAAGAGCAGAAGCAGGCTACCTGGTCTCTCTGCCCTTCCATTCAATACGAAGAAGATAGCTGATTTATCCCAGGCTTAAACTCCTCTGTATCAATTTTCAAAAAATCATCCTACATCCATTTTAAGTACTTTTAATGAGCTAGCCTGCATAGTTCTCCAGTTTAAAGATTCTCTACACTCTGTGAAATGTACCTTTGTATTAAGCGACCAGCCCCTTGCTTCAAACTGTTGCTTTGTTCAGGATTCTCCCTCTAGTGAAAACAAATTTTTATGTTCTGTCCATGTCTACATGGTGTTTTGCAACTATTATTATTTATTAAAATAGAGAATTCATGAAAACATGAATTTATGATAAAACACACCTTTTTTGTTTTGTTTTGTCAGATGTATACTTGTCCTTAATTATCACTTAACAAGCCAAAAATAAACCTTATGTAAGATCATTGTAATTTGGAGAAGTATTTCAAAACATCACAGATTTCACCTTTTTAAAATAGTTGAGATACTTGAGTTTCTATCCATCTGTTGTGTACATATTCCATTCTTTGTTACACACAATATGAGATGCTCAGTTAAAAATTGTGCTTTTTATTTCTAGTTTGCTGTCATGGAGAATCCTTCAGTGTCATTGGTTGCCCAACCTGATTGATAATATCACTGTTGCTGGAGGCCTTTTGATCCTTTTGAAATGACGTTTGACAGCAACTGATATGGGAAAAGGGAAAATCCATTTTAGAGATCACAAGGTCTTTGTGATTTGCTTTCTTGGAGATCAGCAGTGAGCAACACTGTTTAAACTTGGGCTATAAAAATACAGTCTAATTTTGAAATAAAATTTAAAATCTAGGACACATTGTTAAAGTGCATGTATGTAAATGTTCATGCCAAAGTCAAGATTCAACCTTGTGTAATGGCCAAAGTGTGAGATGAACTCTGCACAGGAATGGAGTTTATGAAGAAGAATGTATATAGTTGCCTGACAGAAAACCAATGGGATGTTGGAAATCTGAAATAAAAACAAAACGATTGACAGAAATAGTCTGCAGGTCAGGGAGCATATTTGGGGGGTGGTGGTGACATTTAATATTTTGGAGAAATGGTCCTTCAGAACGTTCTATAGCTGGAGAAAAATACCGTTGTCAGTTTAACACTATCACCACACAGCCAATAGAGAGGCTGAGAACAGTAACGGTGTAGAACAACTGGATTTGACGATATCAATGTTTAGGTACAGAATAACTTAACATGTTTTCAGATAAGTTCCAGAGGACCTTGCTGATGCTCTCCAGTGCAGGAGTAAACAGAAGCCATTTTGGGTGATTTGTCTTGCAACTAGGTTGGTAAAAATGGAGAGCAGCTAGTTGGAAAGAAGGAAATACAATGGGCAAGAAAAAACATTGCAGGAGAATGGTGTTTCACTTATGTCAGAATCTGCTTCAGCAGTGCTAAGTACTGCAGCCCAGTTGAAAAAGTTTACAAGGTCAGTCAATTGCACTGTCATTTGTTGTGGCCAGTGTGTAAAGCTGGTGCAGATCATTTTAGGAAAGGTTTTTGTGTATTTGGAGTTAAAAATTATTCAGAGAGGAAAAGTGCTGAAGCAGAACAGAAAAATAAGAGCTCTTTTCATTTGGAAGGAATATATTAATGGTAGATTTTGTGACAAAAGTAGTACACAGGAAGAATAGTTCGCAATAGTAGCTCAAACAAGATCTAGGAAGGGAAACTATGTGGTCAGAAATTGTATTGAGGGTGAGAGATCAAGACAGACCTTGTGGATAAGCTAACACCTGAAAAGCCTGGAGCAGCAATGCACAATGTATAGTTCATGAGCTACATCCATTCTGCAGTCTAGTTTGTTCTTGCTCTTCAAGAGAGTGATGGACTGCAAGCGTTCATTCACTCCAACGCACATGCAGCTGTGATGGGGCCCTGAGGCTAGCGGTTGATTGACAGGATCCTGTGCAATGCATTCCCCTTTCGCTGCAAGTCCAAGCTCCACCACAATAAACATATTGCTTTGGCTTCTAGTTAACCCTCACTCTGAGGCCTAGATAAAACATTGTATTGTTAACCATGTTTTTAAAGCAAGGATAATTGATATATTTTCAGAGATGAGAGAAACCAGTTAATGTATTTGTTAACAATTGACTCAGTTAATGAATCATTATATATGTCCCGAATCCTCATTTTTGAGTGGTCTTAGAAGTGAGTGGAATCCTCGTTGCAAAAAAAAATTAAGCATCACTGAACTGCTAGAAGATTCAAGTTCACAGATGGGAATATTTTGCTTGGTGGACCATTATGAAGGGCAGTTGAAATAGAGTCTCAATCTTAGCAACATTTTTTTTTAAATCACAGGCAGTTTTTGCCTTGAGGGAGGAGGGTGTGCCCCCAAGACAATTAGATGAATCTGGAATGAGCAGTTTTGACAAGAAACAGGACAATTGTCCCAGTGTAGTCTAGCCACATAAGGCAATGCATAGCTAAACCATTTAACTCCGTAGAATGAAGTCTCAGCATCTTGGAATTCAGTGAGTGGAGTTAGTGCCGAATTAATGAAACAACCAGAGAATATCAGCCAGGGCATTTACAAAAGTTTATTGACAGTCGTGCCAGGCCATTAACACTAATGTATTAAGGTGCCTATAAAATGCTTAATAATGACAGTATGAAACTAAAGTGTGGGCATCTTGTTCTATATTGTCATTAATAATACATTCATCCCACCTATTAAATTAAGGTACGTATGTCTTTCTGTAGGTAATAGAATGTATAAATGTACACATTTGTACAAAATAGTATTTAAGGTTTTCTTGCCTCTATAAGGAAATAGTGCTACTTTGCAATTTTTTTTGTTTAAGGCATCATCCCAATAATTTTCTGTTAATTTATTTTCCACAGTGAAGAAGTCTGTATCTTGTCTGCTTCAGGCACTGCGGCTGTGCTGAATCCAAAGATGCTTCAAGACTGCAGCATGGAAGGCTGTAGTGAACACAGGTTGTCAAGGCAGCCTAGCTTCTTTTCCACAGGGTCAGAGAAGGGAGAGTTTGATTTTTTTCTTCAGTGCCAGGATAGTGCTTCTCTATTAGGGTAGGTTAAACTATTACAGTGGAGGGCAGGTCCAAACAATTCATTTCTACTAACAAAGTTTGAAATTTGGCATCGATTTGGCAAGGAATTGAAATGCGGTTGTTGTTACTTAACAGCTTGCATCAAGGTAACTATCTAAAATACTAACCATATTTAATTATCTAATGTCACATGCCGATTTTCCACTTTGTGACTGGAGAAATTGTCATGCATTTGATTAAAAAAAGACAAATTGAGGTGTGATTTCAATGACGAATTATCAAAAATCATAATGGCTTACTGTATGTAAGCAATCAAAATAATGCTTGGTTAAGCCCCTTTTCTTTCTGGATGTCCCAAGTAACAAGTCAATTGTCTGTTCAGAGCATTTGTACAATAATTTTCAAAAAGCAAGTGGGATTTTAATTTCTTTTGTGTTGTCTTCTGTTGTCACAACAATTTGGTACTTTACTGTATAAAATGTGTTTTATTATTGCGAATTGTTATAGATGGAAATGTCTGGGTTAATAAGCTTAACCTGTTTTATTTTAAACTATATGAAGTTGTCAGCAGAAAGTTAAAAGTCATGAGCAAAAGTTGTTTAAACTAGATTTTTAACCCTTGTTTATGTATGCTCTTATCTAAATGTTTGGAAAGGTTAATCGTGATTGATGTTTTGGAAGTTTAAGATCTCATTAGAATGTGTCTCCTTTTACCAGATTGGATGATGCATCATCTGTGGGCTGCAGTTTCTGTCATATACCTTATGATGAATTAAATATGCCATTCCCTGCACACCTCACATATTGTTATGTTTGTCGGAAGCAGAAGGTCCCAGACGTTCTTTTCACAACAATTGAACCTCCACTAGAAGCGCCAATAACTGGAAAAGGCTGCTTGATTCAAGCTAGGTAAAGCCTTCTCAGTTTTAAGTTTTATGTGACATGGTTTAACTCTGATGCACTGACACTTGTTTGTCTTTGTGACTTAGACTGTGTCGTCAGAAGAAGAAAACTCAGGGTGAGGCCAATGCCACCGCCATAAGCAATCTCCTGCCATTTATGGAGTATGAACTTCATACCCAGCTGATGAACAAACTTAAATTAAGAGGAATGAATGCACTCTTTGGGTTAAGGGTTCAGATTGCAGTTGGTGAAAACATGTTGATGGGCCTTGCTGTGAGTAAACCGTTTACGTTAAACCCCCAACACAGATAAACTTATTTTGTATATTACATTAAATCTAGGCCTGCGCACAGTTTAAATAGTTTTGTGTTAATTTATTTATTGTGGTCAAGCGTGATTATTGTGCTTGTCAGAATGTTTAAAGTCGAGCAATGTACACGATGACTGGTGTTAGGATGGTAAACCATTCATATTGTGAAGGGGTAGTTCAGAGCAGACAGGAACCATCTATTTGCAGTTCTGATGAAGGACCTTAGACCTAAGATGTGAACTGAAACTGAATCAGGTTTAATATCATTGACGTAAGTCATCAAATTAGTGGAACTGGTTTCTCTTTCCACAGACTTTACCTGACTGAGTTCTAGCATTTTCTGTTCATATTTCAGATTCCAGTGTCTGCAGTTTAATTTGTTTTTGGGTATCGTTTACACAAGGGGCCAGTAATTTATAAAATACTGCAGCTGTGTGATCTTGAAATACAAGCAGAATGTTGTGAACATATTCATAATATCTCAGGTAGAAACAGTGTTAACAGTTCAAGTTCGTGACTTTTGTGAAAAAGCTAATGATTCTCAGGCCATCTTCTAGGGAATGCTAGCATCAAATGGCCGGGTGTCCATGGTGAAAAGTTAATAGTTAGAGCCAATAAATTGAAAACCAGTAAAAGTGAAAATAGTGACAGAAACAATGCAGATGTGAATAGGAATATATATTTGCCCTTTGAAAGAACCTGGGAGAAACCCATTTGAGATCAGAAGGTAGAAGATTGGATTTTAAATGTACTAGGAGAGAAGGATCTTAAAAATGATCTGAGGAGTAAGTTTTTCAGACAAGGAGTAGTTGGTGTCTGGAATGAACTGACAGGAGATGGTGAAGGCAGGAACGGTAACATTTAAGAGATATCTTGACATGTGTTTGAATGAGAAACGTATGAGACAATAATGGAACTAATACAAGACTGTGGTTTTAGAATAGATGAGCATGATGGTCAGAGTTGACATGATGGGTTGAAGGACTTGTTTCTGTAATGTACCACTGTGACAAGAATAGTGGGAAATGGTATTTGGAAATTGAATAGTAGTGGTAACACTGAATATGTTGAGCTGTCTGTTTTAACACTGCAACCCATGTTAGGAAATATGTTTAAATCTCTAAAGTTTTAAATCTGTGCAAATTGCCTGGCTTTTTTCCGTTATAAATCCGCATGTATCTACTTATGCTGCCATTATTTTATGCATGAATGTATTTTCCTCTGGTTTTGTTCTAGTCTGCTACTGGTTTATACGTGACAGCACTGCCCTCTCCAGGAGGTATACAAGTTGCAGGGAAGACACCAAGTGATCTTTCTTATGATCAACATATTTCAAATATACAGAAAAAGATAAATGATATGATCATAAAAAACAGAGAAATCCACGAGATAAATCCTCCTGTAAGTATTGGCTCATTTGTGTATAATCTAACACGAATCAAAATAAAGTAACAACAGAAATTTGGGACTCTTTCTTGAAGATTGGCAATGTTGGAAGTTGACTGAAATTTCTGTAGCTGAGATACATAGGTTTCTGCTAGTCAAGGAGATTAAGGAATTATGTGAAAACAGGTTAAAGATACTGATCAGCCATCAGTTGATTTAATAGTGGAACAGTCTGAGGAGTTGAATAACTTTGCTTATTCTTTGGTCAGTAAGCAGAATTCTTGTCTTCAATAAAATAAAATGTACAGTTTTTGAAGAAGTATCAAAGTGATTTTCATTATCTGATGGAAATCATGATTATGGATAATCCCTTCAATTGTATGCATTAGTGAAATAGCAAAAATATTAACTTTTATATTAAATCAACCTAGTGGAACATTTTAGCTCATTAGTGAGGAGCTTTTTTCATGCAAAGCTGCATCCAGATGTAGTAGATGTGTAGTTAAAAATTTGTGTTCATATTTCAATGTATTGGTTAGTGAGACGCTATTACAGCATGGGGTGTCGGGAGTTCAATTTCAGCATCATCATTAAGGAGTTTGTACGTCCTCCCCATGAACTGGTTTCGTCCCAGATTACAAAGGCGTACCAGTTAGTAAGTTAATTGTAAATTGTCCTGTGATTAGGCTGGGGTTAAATAGGTGGGTTGTTGGACCTGGTACATACTATATCTCTAAATCAATAAATAGGTTATTTAGCCAGAATTGTTTCTACCAAGAGGTGCAGCACTTGGGTATAACAACTCAGACTACAACACAATTGCTGTTTTAAAAAGAACAATTGAGAAGTATTGGTTGCTACCCATTGAAAATGCTTTGAAAACCCTGTCATAGAATGGTGTTTTCATGTTGAGACCTGACATTCCTCCTGTGGGAACAAACCAGTGGCAGGAGGCTGCTGAATATATCTGTTTATTCTGTTTATTTTTCTTATAAGACTAAATGGAACAACTTTAGTCGTTTGAGTATCTTGTTATTGAGGCGGTTAAACAAAAGATTGGTTATTTACAGTGTGTAACAAAATCAGAGTCTGGGATGATAAGAATTTGCTTCTGGTTGCTTTTAGAGGAAAACTCAATAGCACTTCAAAGTTGATTTTAAAAAAAGATGTTGGCTTAATAGCAATAATGGCATAATAAGGCCCAGAAGAGCTGACACTGGTTTTATTCTTTAAATTGCTGCCTATCCAGTGTTGAGTCTTGATGCTTTTATGATCCGAAGATTCTTTGGAAGAATGAAACATAAAACTGTTGCTTATGATCGTTTTATTAGGTGTTATAAGAACAAAGAAAATGAAGGGAGAAGAAGCATGAGGAGAGTGAACAGAAACAGAAAACAAAAGGGAAAATAGAGCAAACAAAGGTGGTCTGGTCTTCTTATACCGGACCACTGATGATAGTAAATCCTATCGAAATTCCAACAGATAACGGCTAACCAATTAAATAACCAGGTTCAAGTAATGTGACACCTGTCACTGAAACAAAGAAGTTTCCAGAAGAATACAAAGGCCACTGTAACCACTGAAAAACTCATTGAACAATCACATGTATATAGGTGATTATATAAAAATAGAAATAATCATAACAAAGTTAAATTACAAGAAAAATAACAACTATACAGCCAAATCCGACACTAACCTGCAGTCAGTGAAACAGGGGATCACTATAATTGATTGTCACCTTCAGCACCCAAAATGCAAGTGAAGACTAAAGAAATTCAACTCAGCACCAATTGGCAAAAGAAAGGAAAACTGACTGGTTCCCATTCCTGATCACTGTCCAATGATAACTGTTGGAATTTGATATCTATTTATATGCCCCTAACAAATAACCACTAGAGTTCTTTATCTAGTTTCATATCACCACTTAAATACTTAAATGAGGAAATAGAGGGTGACCAATACTCTTCTAACGATAACCCCCTTCATACTTTGTTTTCTATGGAATCAGAAGAGTAATGATAATAAAATCTTTCAGTAAGTGCTATTTATTTCCTATCCAATGCGTGTTTGACCATAGGAGATACTAGAAGAGTTGCTTGGATCCCCGATCCCAGAAACAAGGCAGCGTTCCAGACTCTTCAGGTCCCATTCAGAAAGTTCAGACGATGTTTCCGAACTGGATCTTTCACATGGGAAAAAGGATGCCTTTGTGTTAGAGGTATGGAAATCCTGTTGAGAATGCAGAAGGATACATGCCTTGGTGATGCAAGAGACTTTGGATGCTGGACTCCGCAGCAAAAAAGCACTGAGAGAACTCAGTAGGTCGGACGGCATCTGTAGCTGGAAAGGAATTGTTGATGTTTTGGGTCAAGGTGCTGCATCAGAAAGCATAGAGGGGAAAAAACATAGAAACATAGAAAACCTACAGCACAATACAGGCCCTTTGGCCCACAAAGCTGTGCTGAACATGTCCTTACTTCAGAACTACCTAGGCTTACCCATAGCCCTCTATTTCTCTAAGCTCCATGTACCTATCCAGGAGTCTCTTAAAAGACCCTATCGTTTCTCCCTCCATTGCCACTGCCGGCAGCCCATTCCATGCACTCACCACTCTCTGAGTGAAAAAAACTTACCCCTGACATCTCCTCTGTACCTGCTTCTGAGCACCTTAAAACTATGCCCTCTCGTGCTAGCCATTTCAGCCCTGGGAAAAAGCCTCTTGACTATCCACACGATCAATGCCTCTCATTATCTTGTACACCTCTATCAGGTTTCCTCTCATCGTCCATCGCTCCCAGGAGAAAAGGCTGAGTTCACTCAACCTATTCTCATAAGGCATGCTCCCCAATCCAGGCAACATCTTTGTAAATCTCCTCTGCACCCTTTCTATGGCTTCCACATCCTTCCTGTAGTGAGGCGACCAGAATTGAGCACAGTACTCCAAGTGGGGTCTGACCAGGGTCCTATATAGCTGTAACATTACCTCTCAGCTCCTAAACTCAGTCCCACGGTTGATGAAGGCCAATGCACCATATGCCTTCTTAACCACAGAGTCAACCTGCGTAGCAGTTTTGAGTGTCCTATGGACTCAGACACCAAGATCACTCTGATCCCCCACACTGCCAGGAGTCTTACCATTAATGCTATATTCTGCCATCATATTTGACCTACCAAAATGAACCACCTCATACTTATCTGGGTTGAACTCTATCTCAGCCCAGTTTTGCATCCTATCAATGTCCCGCTGTAACCTCTGACAGCCCTCTACACTATTCACAACACTTCCAACCTTTGTGTCATTAGCAAGTTTACTAACCTATCCCTCCACTTCCTCATCCAGGTCATGTATAAAAATCACAAAGAGTAGGGATCCCAGAACAGATCCCTGAGGCACACCACTGGTCACTGACCTCCAGGCAGAATATGACCCATCTACAACCACTCTGCCTTCTGTGGGCAAGCCAATTCTGAATCCATACAGCAATGTCACCTAGGATCCCATGCCTCCTTACTTTCTCAATAAGCCTTGCATGGGATACCTTATCAAATGCCTTGCTGTAATCCGTATACACTAATCGATGGCTCTACCTTCATCAATGTGTTTAGTCACATCCTCAAAAATTCAAACAGGTTTGTAAGGCACGACCTGCCTCTGACAAAGCCATGCTGACTATTCCTAATCATATTATGCCTCTCCAAATGTTCATAAATCCTGCCTATCAGGATCTTCTCCATCATTTTACTGAAGTAAGACTCACTGGTCTATAATTTCATGGGCTATCTCTACTCCCTTTCTTGAATAAGGGAACAACATCCGCAATCTTCCAATCCTCCGGAACCTCTCCCATCCTCATTGATGATATAAAGATCATTGCCAGAGGCTCAGCAATCTCCTCCCTCACTTCCCACAGTAGCCTGGGGTACATCCTGTCCAGTCCCGATGACTTATCCAACTTGATGCTTTCCAAAGCTCCAGCAAATCCTCTTCCTTAATATCTACATTCTCAAGCTTTTCAGTTCGCTGCAAGTCATCCCTACAATCACCAAGATCCTTTTCCGTAGTGAGTACTGAAGCAAAGTATTCATTAGCTGCTTCTGCTGTCTTCTGCAGTTCCATACACACTTTTCCACTGTCACTCTTGATTGGTCCTATTCTCTTATGTCTTATCCTCATGCTCTTCATATACTTGTAGAACGCCTTGGTGTTTTCCTTAATCCCGTCAGCCAAGGCCTTCTCATGGCCCCTGCTGGCTCTCCTAATTTCATTCTTAAACTCCTTCCTGCTGGCCTTATAATCTTATAGATCTTCTAGATTACCTAATTTTTTGAACCTTTCGTAAGCTCTTCTTTTCTTCTTGACTAGGTTTACAACAGCCTTTGTACACCACGGTTCCTGCACCCTACCATCCTTTCCCTGTCTGATTGGAACGTACTTATGCAGAACCTCACGCAAATATCCCCTGAACATTTACCACATTTCTTCCGTACGTTTCCTTGAGAACATCTGTTTCCAATCTATGCTTCCAAGTTTCTGCCTGGTAGCCTCATATTTCCCCTTACTCCAATTAAGCGTTTCCTTAACTTGTCTGTTCCTATCCTACAGTAAAGGAGATAAAATTGTGATCACAAGAGACAGAAATTGAGACATAGTTTCTGAAGATGCTGGAACAAGATTTCAAGATATTGAACCAAAATGCTGGAGACTCTCACCTCTAATTCCTCATTTAAGCATCTACAGAGGGAAATAAACAGAGTCCAGATAATAACCAGCTATTTATTTTTGTCTCCCTAGATCCTGTCTGACCTACTGAGTTCCTCCTGCATTTTTTGTGCAGAAAGGAAATAGCTAATGTAAATAGGGAGACGGGGGATTGGGCAAAAGAATGAGACAAGGGTCAGTAGGTGATAGGTGAACCAACGAAGAGTAAAGGATGACAGGCAGATGGAGCTGGAAGGGTTAGAGTAGGGAGACAGAGGCAGGTGAGTGATAGGTGGAAGACGGGGTGGGGGAGAAGGGGAGATGGAGCAAAGGAGGATGAAAGTGGAGACAGTTGTTGGAGTGTGACAAGCAGGAATACAAAGACCTTTGGTGTTGGAATCTGACAAGTAAAGAAGATAACGAGACCGATTCAGGGGGTGGTAAAGGCCACATGGAACTGGCTGGGGGAGGGGAATCCAGTTGATGAAGTGTTTGGGTCATTGGCAAACAGAACCGGGAGGAGAATGGAGCTGAAAATGGATGATGGGGGCAGGGAAGATAGCTCAAGGGGGTATATAAGAAATGGAACAAAAAATGGGAGGACTGGAGGTGCATGGGAAGGAGAGAGGGGGAAACACAGCTGTTAAGAGTCACTTGAAATGAAAAATTCAGTGCTTATACCACTGAGTTGCATACTACTCAGGTGGAATAAAATGCTTTTCCCCTAGGAACATATACCTTGATTTTCTTTAACCCCATAATATTCCACTGCACTCAATTTCTACTGATTTTTTGAAGACTGGTATTCCACCAGATCATGAACCTGGTTTCACTGCCTTATACCATCCCACTTCAGGAAGTTATTCACACTTCAGTCCATTCTGGAAGTTATTCACACTTTAAACTATTCCACTGAACAAGGCATTGTACTATATTCAGTGTAGATATTTCTTGTAACACTTGATTATATCCCACCAGGTCAACGTAAGACCACATTGCATAGTTAAACCAAACACAAAATTTCATACCAAATTCCACCCTGACTTCATTTGCATCATCATCACTGAAGCCTGACATGGTCATTCTGTGGTCATGATAGAACTGTCAGTTCCTTGTGAAGACCAGATTGAAGAGGTGTTTGAGCATAAGAAAGCCAAATACTGGAAGACGTTAGAGCAGTACCAGAGACTGGTGGAGAGCGCATGATGCCAGGTAGTTGTCTGGTGTAGTAGTTTTGCTGGCTGTACTCTCTCTGGCATTATGGGGGTTGCAAAGAAAAGAGCCACAGTCACAGTGGTTGCTGATTGAGTCTCCAAATGGCTATGGATCAAGAAGTGTAATTTGTGGACCAGTGCTGCTGGGACACAAGCCAGGGCCTGATCAACCCCGGCTGGACCGCCTGGGCGAGAGTGTCTGATGTTGAAAGACCTGAAACATCCGATGACCCCAGGTTACACCACTGATACTGTGTTCCAGTGCATCCCAGGATGTATCTCAGCATCATTGATTCATATGAATAGGTCTAACAGTGGTGCACCATATTCCACCACATCCAGCTTTATTAGTAACACTTCCCTATGGTGCACGGAATGAGACTGGGACATTAACATTACTGCTGTATTTCAGATCGATGATGCAGATGCTGTTGAAGATATTCAGTCATTGTTGACTGATGCTCCCACACCACCTGGTAAGTCCTTAAGGAGATATTGAGTATATTTAAAGTGGAGGTTGATAAGTACTTCATTACTGGAAGTGTCAGATTTATGGGGAGAAGACAGTAGAATGGAGTTAAGAGGGAAAATAAATCAGCCATGATCGAATAAACGCGCAACTCAATGGGCCTAATTCTGCTCTTTTGTTTTATGGTTTTAACTGAGTTCAGTCGTCTTGAGGCTGGGTGTGGGGAGAAAAAGGATTATGCACTTCTTTATTCTTTTCTAATTTCAATTCAGACCTTCTAATATTTTTATATATTGACAGAAATTGAAATATAGTTATTATCTGCCACTAAAGGACTGCAATAATTAGACTTGCAGTTGTTACCTTTGACATACACTTTCTGAATATGTTTTATGTTGACAGGTTTTTATAGCTGTAATACAGAGGTTATGCCAGGTATCAACAACTGGACATCTGATTTACAGGTAAATCCGCATGGCTTTTGTGAGACCAAACATCCAGATTATTGTCTCGAGCAAAGTTAGGAAATATGGTAGGAGTAGTTTGGATACTTAAACTTGCTTCGGTATTGTGAGAATATTTTAAGAGAAGTTGGCAATCAAGTCTTCATGGATGAAGTTAAGGAATTGAAAAGGATCACCCATGTGCCTACCCCTGGCCTCAGGGATAGGGGGATAGACATCCTTCCTGTACTTTCATCCGAGCACCTTAAAATTATATTCCCTTGTACTAACCATTTCCACTCTGGGAAAAGGGGAGGGGAGGGGAAGAGGAGGAGGGAGGGAACGTCGACTCAGACCATGAGAGGCCTGCGTCGGGCATTTTCATGCCTTACAAAGCACAGATTGGACGTCTAGGAAAAGGTCTCTGGCTATCCACTTGATCTGTGCCTCTTATCATCTATCCACCTCTATCAAGTCACCTCCAATCCTTGTTTGCTCCAGAGAGAAAAGCCCGAGCTTGCTCAACCAATGCTCATAAGACATAAAGAAGTACAGATAAAATGATTAGAAAGAATATCAAATGGCAGATATTCACTTTTCTATTTGGAAAAATAAGCATTCAGAAGCATTGTGAGCTTCTTGATAACAGTGATATTGCATATGAAATTAAAGAAATGATGGACCTGTTGGATAAATACTTGGGTCAGTGTTAATAATCATAGGGGAATGATTTGTATGCAGGACATTCTAAGCAAACTAAATTGCATTAATCATGTACATTACATTGAAGGTTAATACATCCACAAAAGCTGATAATTCCATCTGAATAGTCCAAATGTATTAACTACACTGTTTCCAGTGTTCTCATCATTTGTTTCTTTCGATTGGAAAATTATGTCAGTGAATCTGATATTTTCATAAAGGTTGCCAGTATGGCTGGGCCAGTTAATGGGTTTTGCCAATGACTACACCTACAGTGTTAACCATAAGGTTGGGATGGGAGAAACATCATGAAAGTAATGCAGCTGTATATCAAAAGAAGATGGTTAGACTCTTGTTGGAGAAGGTGATTACCTGGCCCAGTTGTTATCCAGGAGATTGGAGAGTGTATATGGAGGGAGAGACAGAAAAGATAGTTCTAAGAGGAAAAACAAATTTACATTGAAGTTTAAATAACCAAACTGCTAAAATTATAGGGGATCTCCCCAAGGCATGATTACACCACCCCTCTGAGTCTGGTAGAGAGTATAGTGAGCCAGAGAAGCACTATTTTTGGGCAAGATGCCATTGTCTGTTAGTTTGTTCTCTGACAAAGAAGTGTTTTTGACAGTGATGCACTCATCTACAGTAAGTTATTGAACAACAAGGGCATTGTTCACAAGCAGACAGTCTGGTTGAGTTGCAAGAAGTTCACTTTTAACTGATTAATGAACAATCTGCTGGAGGAACTCTGCAGATTGAGCAGCCTCTGCACAGGGTGAGGTGGGTGGGAATGGATTGTCAATATGACAGGTCCTAATGCCTGCAGAGTTTCAGCCTGTAATGTTGACAATTCCTCTCCTTACAAATGCTGCTCAATCTGCTGAGTTCCTCTAGCAGATTGTTTGTTGTTTCAAATTCCAATCTCGTGTCATTGGAATCTTAATGAAGTACAGCATTGAAACAGGCCTAACGGCCCACAGAATCCATATGAACTATCAACCAGCTATTTACACATCCTACATTCATTCTGTTCTTTATTTTTCCCAGATTCTACCACTTGTCTATGTACTAGTGACAATTTACAGCGGCCAATTATTTGGTTTAATACCAAGCTGCACATCTTTGGGATGTAGGAGGAAACTAGGGCATCAGGGGGAATCCCAGTCAGAGGGAGAAATCACTAGCAGTTCACCCACTCCCATAAAGGGCCATATTGAATCTTGGCCTTCTATACTGTGAGGCAGCAGCTCTCACATAGCTGTGTTGCGAAGTTTTTAATTGTCAGTAAAATGCTCAATCTTGCAAGGGTTGGGGAAAAGAACAGTAAAATTATCCCTAAAGAGCATTGAGGGAGAAAAATTTGAGCAGTTAATTTAAAAACGCAAACACGAGGAAATCTGCAGATGCTGGAATTTCAAATTCCAGGACGAAGTGTCTCGGCCCGAAACGTCGACTGTACCTCTTCCTAGAGATGCTGCCTGGCCTGCTGCGTTCACTAGCAACTTTTATGTGTGTTGCTATGAGCAGTTAAAGTTGCTGCTCCAAAGGTGACAGCGATGCTGGAGGATACCAGAAGCACAGGAGGAAGTCACAGACTTGTCTAAAGAAGGTAGCAGCATTTCAAACTTGCTCTAACATAGAATTTCAAAACAGCATTTCGAACAAGGGAAAAATAAATAAGTAATGAAAGATTGAGTTGAGAACTGATGATAAAAGTTGTTGAGGGATGTAAGGCAAAGGCAGGTATTCTTTCTGCAAATATGTTGAACACCTGGAATAGTAATTCAGTAAATGATGGGGCTGTCTCGGTTCAAGTCATGGATTTGTGTACATATATAATGCATTTTGAGCAATCAGTTGCCTTGCTTTCTCTGGGTACAAGGCATTACTTTAGGTATCTTGAAACAAAAAGGAATAACTCTATACTAGAAAAGAAATACTTAAGTGTTTACTGTTATATGTGTGACCTGTGAAACTAGTGTCGTGATTTTATCTAAAGACGCATGTCTTTTCTGAAGTTATTTTTTCCATCAAATCAACTTTTATTTATTTGTTTTATCTCATTCTGCAGAATTGAATATTAATTCTTGAACTTCATCTTTCTTTAGAATACACATGCCAGTAATGTAAGATAGTCTAATCCTACTTATTATGTGGGTTGACTTGTTGTTTGGATTATAGATGATTCCATGTTCTAGAAGGATGAATATATTTTTAACTAGTTACTGAAGTATTATACAGGATTGCAAATTAATACCTAAAATAAGATATATAATGGCCTTTGTTGGAATGTATATTTCAGTAGACTGGTTACTACTCCATGTGAAATTTTTGGTAACTAGATTGCTTTTGCAAGACTTGAACACCACCAAGTCACAAAAATATTTACCTTTAAATAATTGCTTTTGAATAGTGATGTTGTTGAAAGAGAGCAGGAATTTTAGAGTAAAATGTGTTATTGAGAAGAAAGTATAAAATGTATTAGGCATATCCATAGATCTTTACAAGAGAAAATCTGCAGATGCTGGAAATCAAAGTAACACACACAAAATGCTGGAGGAGCTCAGCAGGCCAGGCAGCATCAATGGAAAAGAGTAAACAGTTGACGTTTCAGACCAAGACCCTTCATCAGGACTCGAGATCTTTCAACATCCACAACTGTAGTTCTGACTTTCATGCCTTATTTTAGATGTGTTTTTTGTTACTTTTGATAGGGATATCTATTTGAAACTTATTAAACTGGACAATAATTATTCCAGCACTTGTTAAGTTTTTATGTTGAATGTAACTATTTACTATTTTGTATTTTCACCCAACTAATTTTTAAAGTAGTCATAAAGGATGAGAATGGCTCATTCTAAGCATAGTTTATAAGTATTACTGTTAATGAACTTCACATCCATGTAGTCAACTCTGGTTAGAATGAGTTAATCAGAAAGCTGACTAATAGCATCTTAATTAAATAATATTTATAATTTGGCATTTACAGCCCTAAAGGGAACATACTGCTACTGGCTAATACATTTTCTCTTCCATTTCCTTTTTAGATGTTCACTTCTGTGCGAGTGTTCCGGCTGAACAACGTTACCAGCCTTACATCACAGGGACTTAATAAAGCCTTTAGTGATCTCTGTGAAAATTTACTGAAGGTAAGAGGCTGATATTGTAGATAAGAGACAAGCTATTGTAGAATCCAATAACTTGAATCTGATACTACTGTTAACCAGAGAATTTCTCTCAGAAGTAAGAACAGAAACCAAAACACAATTACTTTTTACTAGAATTCTTATTTGTAACTTCTCCTTGTCAGCTTTGCAACTTTCTCCAGAACTCTAAAGCTCACCATTCCTCTAATCCTGATCTTTTGTACATTTGCTCCATTTTTTTAATCCATAAGTGACAGCTGTGCCTTCAACTGTCATCCCTCCTGCTGTGGAATCCTATCTACAAGCCCCTTGAATTAAATTTTCACTGGTATAAAGCTCAAAGCAGCATTGTATGCAATTCTAGGTGTATATTTTGTAAGATGTATGTTAAAGCTGCTGTGGAATAGGAACTCTTCTGACAACAGCAACATCAAGTCCTTTTTTCTTTACTTGAAAATATTAATTATTGATAGAGGATGGAAGAATAATATTCAATTTGGAACATCTTTGTAGCTGAAATATTAGAACTTTGGTTTCTATATGTTGAAAGTATAGTTAGCATTTGGTTCATTACAAACTGGATTCATGTGCCTGAAGAGGTCATGGAGAAGGCTGCTGGACTATATTTTCCCTTTCTTTATCCTTGATTGTTTTACTGTCTTTGGGATTGGTTGGCAGTGCAAGGTAGCAAGGGAGGAAGTGTTATTCAATTTAGTTTCAGGCAAGCTTGATGGATCTGATGGCTTTGAGAATAATTTTTATGTACAAGCTGTCCCTGAGCAACATACAGATTCTGGTTATACAGATGTCATTTTCAGTTGTCAGTTATATTACTATAGATAATATCAGTTGATATTATAACCATGCTGTGTTGTAATGAATGGCATCAAAAGCACATAGTTGATGTGAAAGAGTAACTACTAAAAATGGAGAGAAAGAGAAACTAGTTCTGTTTTTCATAGGAATTAATTTGTGTTTATCAGTCTCTTAAATTTATTAATAGCTCATATATATCTAGAAATGTCCGTAAGTGGGTTGTTTGCAACCTGGGACAAATTACAAAAGAAAAATTTGTATATTGTGAGGTAGGACCTGTATGGTATGGAAGGCTCCTGTAAGCGTACTCACTTTGACCACAAATTAGCCTTGTGAGAAGCCAACCTGTGCATCAGCTATATCTGTATATTGATTTGTCCTTTCCTGCCTGGATGTATTTCAAAATTCAGATTAAATTGAATATCAAAGTACATATCCATCACCAGATACAACCCTGAAATTCGTTTTCTTGCAGGCATACTAAATAATAGAATCAGTGAAAGACTGCACCAACAGAGTTAACAACCAGCATGCAAAAGACAACAAACTGTGCAAATACAGAAAGAAAGAAAGAAAAAAAGAGGAAATAATAATAATAATAAATAAGCAATAAATATCAAAAACCTGAGATGAAGGGCCCTTGAAAGTGAGTCTATAGGCTGAGGGACAGTTCAGTTTTGGGGTGAGTGAAGTTAGCTCCTCTGGTTCAGGAGCCTGAATGTTGAGGAATGTTCCTGAACCTGGTGCTGTGAATCCTGAGGTTCCTATACCACCTTCCTGATGGTAGCAGCAAGAAGACAGCATGACCTGGGTGGTGGGATGCAATTATGGTACTTCAAAGTATTAGTAATTCTTCTAACCAATGAATAATTTTTCATTAAACCCTAGACTCTGTATTTTAAACTGCGGTCCATGGTACCTTGCTGTTTGTGTCATGTGAATTTCAATGTTGCGTTACCAGAAGATGAATTAATCCAGGTATATTCAAAATTTAACATTGATTATTGTTATTCTTCAGTCCACGAGCATAAAGGAAAACAAAATAATTGTTACTTCAGATCCCGTTCACCATTTAAAAATACATAATAAGCATAAAGAAGAAAAGAATAGAAAACAAAAAAATGTAAAGACAGTTCTATAAAATAGGGTATGCATGTTGTATACATAGACTGATTGTATGTACATAAAGTGATGCTAAGTAATGAATATATCGTTGACGGTGTGGTGGGATAATGGGTGGAGGGATTAATCAGCCTGATGGCTTGAAGAAGTGACTGTTTTTGAGTCTAATGGTCCTGAAGTAGTTGTTGCGTAGCCTTTTCCCTGATGGGAGTGGGACAAGCAGTCCATAAGTATGAAGCGTAACACATACAGCAATGTTTAATGATCCAAATACCTGCCGTGTGGGTTTCACTTGATGTGTTTCTACAGGTTGCAGTTACAGCTGTTGCAATAACATATGATAAGGACCAAGCTCAATGCACCAAGGTTTGCAACGACAAGACTCTCTTAAGAGGTAAACTGGTTAAGAGATAATAAGTGGCATTGAAAACAGTCATATTGATTGCTCATGATGTCTAAAATCACCTGGAAACTATTGAATGTTGTTGTTTCGTGCATCATAGAATTTTTCTCTTAATCATCTACGTGAGGAAGTACAGTGGAGTACTTTAACCTACCAATCATCTAATATTGTTCCATCACCAAAGATAAACACAAGGGATTGTGTAGATGCTGGAAATCCAGAGAAACGCACACAGAATGGTGGAGGAACTCAACAGGTTAGGCAGCATCTATCGAGAGAAATGAAAAAGTCAACATCTTGGGCCAAGACCCTTCACCGCATGTGTGTTGCTCCATCGCCAAAGAATTAGATGTGGCTGACATCCATTACAATCAGTATGAACCTCGATATGGGGGAATATGGAAAGAAATACAAACTGTTGAGTCTATTTTTGACTGCTATTTTCTAATCAGAAACAAACTTTTCAAAAAGTACTTGGAAAATGTGATACTTTATATACATTAGCAAAATTGAAGCCAATTGTATTAGAAGGCTACTGGTGCCATGGTATATAGAGGAGGAGTGTTGTTTTACAGACTGAATGGAAGGATATAATGACTCAGCCATGATGAAATGGAGCAAACTTGTTGGACTGAATGGCTTAATTTTACTCAAATGTCTTATGGTCTTGTATAGTGATCACCCAAAAATCAGTATTAGGACCAAATCCTTTTTGATGCATTTTTGGGTGTTCTGTCTGTAATGCCAATTTTTCCACTCACCGTGGAAGTGGAAATATAGGACATATCAAAGAGAATAACAGAGGATTTCTAAAGGGGCTGGACAGACTGATAAAAATGGAAACAATACAGCAGATGTTGTTTAACACACATGTGAAGTGGTACATTTTGGTAGGAAGACGGACTGAATTATACAAATGTAAAAGTTGAGCAGTTGTTTCAAAATTAAAATACATGCGAGAGAGTACTTGTTACTGTTCTATTTTGTAAGTGAGTTATACACCACCAGAACAGGCACTTCAGCCCGCTGAGCACACTCCATAACCAAGCACCCATTCACACCAGTTCCACTGTATTCTCACCACGTTCCCATCAAATTCTCAGATCCTGTCATGCACCTACACAGCAGGAGCCAGGATGCACATCAATTCAGCATGGAAGGAAACTAGAAAACCCACATTATAGCAGAGATTATGCAGA